>NC_044031.1:227791365-228098490 GCF_901765095.1 Microcaecilia unicolor | reverse complement strand
TCAACCCCTAATGCAGCCACTGTGGTGAAATGTGGCCACCTCGGGTCTCTTTCAATAAAGAATTGTTTTGGACTCCTGGTCTGCTCTGCTTCTACTTCTTACAGAGTCCAAATAGCAAACAGGTTTCAGTCTGCTCTTGGAGCTTTGTATTAGATTTTTTTTTAATGTAAACTATAAAATGCATTTTTCATGCAAGGGGAGTGTCGAATGTAATGGAATGCAGAGTAATGACAGAATATGGTATCCTTGCAGAATGAATACCCTTGATTTGGTCTCTTAATGCTAAGGGTAAAACACTGGTTTGTCTCTGTAGTATAGAGATACACTATTAAATGTTATGCCCCTATTGGGATAACATGTTAGAGGCAATAAATGTACTGTTATTCCCCACCTCGGGATAATAGAAAGAGAGCTAGTGTTTTCTAAATGTAATAATTTTGTGATGTCAGTAAGTGGCAGTGCCATAAGTATAAAAAACAGTACTGATGCTGTATTAAGGGGGTTTCCTCCTCCTTTTCTGGAGTAGAAAGAGAGATATGGTGAGAAGAAGAGCATTTTGGTAATCTTAGAAGGGAATGGGAAGGGAGGAAATCAGAGAGTAAAGCAGGACCATTGGTGTTTCCTATTGATCTCTTGTGTTCACTGAATTCTTTCTTGCTTCTTTGAGATGACAGAAATCAAGGAGGGAAAGAGCCACTGAAGAACAAGGGAGGTTGGAAGAGTTGGACAGATCAAAGAATGTCAACCTGGACAGTATCTCCAAATGGGTTAGTCTCTGCACATACCAGGATACTAATGAACCTCACTTCTAAGCCATGGTATATGGAGTATGATCTCAGACATGCTTAGTCATATGCATTAGACATGTGACACATGCATTTGACCCCCTTCTCCAGCTCACACGCCAAAGCGCCCTTTGCTCCAGCACTGGCTCCTCTCCCTCAAGGTAAGAAATCTCCCCTTCCACCAACCTAATTCAGCTTCTGTCACTCATTTTCCCCCTTCTGTCCCCTGGGAACCTTTAAACTGGCCCCGGGTAACAGGCATCAGCAGCAGCACACCTGAGAACTGTGAGGCCTTCCCTCTACTGTTCCCACCTCCTCTTACTTTACTTTATGTTTCTGGAGGGGCAGGACCAGCAGAGGGAAGGCCCTACAGCTGGCCACAGGTAGCCATTTTTCAGTACTGCTGCTGCTGGTGGTGTCTGTCATTCAAGGCAAATTAAAGGACCCCAGGTGTGGGAGAGGGAAGTGAGTGAGAGATGCTGAACCCAGGGAGGGAGGTAGAGGAGGGAAGTGAATGAGAGATGCTGAATGGGAAGGGGGAGGAGGAGGGAAGTGAGTATGAGATGCTGTGTGTAGGGAGAGAGGGGGAGGAGGGAAGCGAATGAGAGACATCAAATGGGGGATGGGGAAATGGAGGAGGGAAAAGTGTGAGAGATGTCAAATCAAGGGAGGAGGGGGAAGAAGGGAAGTGAGTGAGAGATGCTGGACCACAGAAGGGGGGGAGTTAAATGATATGGAACCTGCTAAGCAAGAGGGAGATATACTGGACCTATAGGGACACAGATGAGTGATGCTGGACACATGAGGGGGGATGGAGTCACAGAAGGGTGATGCCAAATAGGGCAAGAATATGGACACAGAAAAGGGGGGATGCTCAACATGGTTGGACAAGATAGACAGCCGCACAGGGAATATGGATGGTTGAAACAGAAAGAAAAGAATTACCAAATGGACAAAGAGACCCTGGCAAGAGAGTTAAGAGAAGACAAGAAAGCAGAAACAAGAGACAGGGACCAACACAATTAGAAAAATAAAATGACTAGATGACAAAAGTAGAAAAATGAATTTTATTTTCAATTTATTGATTAGAATATATGAGTCTATGGAAGTAATTATTCTCTCCCTCTTACTGCTGCTGAATTGTATATTGCAGTCCTCTTTGACCCCTTTAGTCTGCTTTCTGAGGTCATGAGTAGCCAGACTAATAGGTTTCCTTGGGAAACATCAAAATCCTGGGAGAAGCGGGAACCTTGCTTCAATTTTCTCACCAAACCCATGTAGGAAACTCTATATTGGTTGCACTACTAGACCAGTTAAACTTAGGTTGTGTGAACACTGAAGCTGGTTGAATAATCAGCAGATGATAGCGCCTATGGTTGCCTACTGTATGGACTTTCACCATCAGTTTGCTCTGCTCATCTGGGCCCCGATGCTCAAAACTCTGGCACTGTTCCAAATAGCATCATAAAAATGCCATCAGAACAGTGCAGAACAACTCCCTAATGTCCAACACTAGTGAGATGCAAATATAGGTGCACTCATAGGACTGAGCATTAGGGAGTTCGGCAGGATGACTGAGCTTTGGTGCGGGAGGATTGAGCTTGGCACATGCGCAGAAGAGTTCTCCTGTGCGCATGTGCCTGGTAAAACCTGAACGTGAAGCGCACATTGGTGTTTGTTTACTTTGGCTTTACTTGGTCCTTTTTTTTACGACCAAGCCACAAAAATGTGCCCTAAATGACCAGATGACCACCGGAGGGAATCGGGGATGACCTCCCCCTACTCCCCCAGTGGTCACTAACCCCCTCCCACCCTAAAACAAAATTTTAAAATATTTTTTCCAGCCTCTATGCCAGCCTCAAATATCATACCCAAGTCCATGACAGCAATATGCAGGTCCCTGGAGCCGAAAATCGGGGACGACCATCTCTAGGGACGACCATCTCTAAGGTCGACCTAAATGTTGAGATTTGGGCGTCCCCGACTGTATTATCGAAAAGAAAGATGGCCACCCATCTTGTTTGGGTAATACGGGTTTCCCCGCCCCTTCGCGGGGACGTCCTGCGAGGATGCCCTCAGGAAAACTTGGGTGCCCCGTTCGATTATGCCCCTCCACGTCAATCATTGCTCAAGCATTGATAAGTTGACATTTAGCATTTTATTCTGACACAAGGCCACGGTCCGCTGAAGTTCACGCCATTTCCAGTTGCAAGACATTATTGTCTGCTGGGTGATACCTATAATTGTTGGAATCATGCATACTTGTTCCCTAAAATAACAAAGACCCCTGACGCAGGCACTGCTGCCAAAACATGGTGTGTCGGGTCAGTTGTTATTAATAAAGATTCTTGTTGGCACCTGTGACTTAGCTCTCCATTTCCTTTGTCCACCTCCGCTCGTTGGTTCCCTGCATCTCTTCTGCAGAGTTTTTTTTCTCTTTTGTTTTACTATCCAAATAGTGCCAAGGTAGTCTGAACACATATTCATTAGCACTATCCCTAGGGTGAGGCAAAAAAAAGTAACCCCCTAGAGGTTTTTGCAGTTTTCTTAGCAATTGCTTGGAATTTCAATACAAATTTAACAAATTTATTTGTTGTTACTATCTATGGGAGTCTTTTACTAAAGCTTAGCTTGAGTTATCTGCAGCAGGGACTATAGGAATAAAATGCCCTGCTGCAGGTAACTCGAGCTAAGCTTTATTAAAAGACCCCCTATGTTTATGTGCTGAGTGGAATGAGATTATCTTTAAACACGGTGAAGTTATAGACTTTTTAGCGTGACCACCCCAGTGATTTTCGCATGTTCAAAAATGTTTGGAGTCTATCGTTATTTGAAAAAAAAATAAGGGTAGCAGCTTACTGTTAATGAAGTCACATTGATGTAGACTTTTATCTGGGGAGCAATGGTGAAAGTCTAGCACAAGCGCCGCCCAAAGCAGCAAATAATCACTGAATTCAGGGAAGTGCTGCAGATGATCTAGGACAGCCTGCCACAGGGACCGAGATCCGCAAGACTGTTAAGAACTTCCCAAAGTGATTGAAGGCCTGTGTTAAAGTTGGGGGCGGACACTTTGAGCATTCACAGTGACTGCAAAATTCTGACACACTGTGAAATGAATCATTTGAAAGATGTTATTGTACTGTGTTTTAGCTCAAACATTTTTAAACTGCAAAAATCACTAGGTAGTAATACTAAAATATCAGTTACATCAACATAGCTTAAGATAATTAAGGGGTCCTTTTACTAAGGTGTGCTGAAAAATGGCCTGCGATAGTGTAGATGTGTGTTTTGGGCAGGCGCAGAATTCTTTTTCATGTCATCTACAAAAAATGCCTTTTTAAAATTTTTGCTGAAAATGGACATGTGGCAAAATGAAAATTGCCGCACGTCCATTTTGGGTCTGAGACCTTACCACCAGCCATTGACCTAGCGGTAAAGTCTCATACGGTAACCAGGTGGTAATGACCTACATGCGCCAAATGCCAATTGGTGCGCAGTGGACATTCACCAAAAATGAAATTACTGCAAGGGCCACGCTGTAGCCATGCGGTAATTCCATTTTGGCATGTGTTGCACGCACGTACACGCTTACGCGGCTTAGTAAAAGGGCCCCTAAATGTTGTTTAATAGTAATACATAAGTATGATGACTAAATAAGTATGTAAAGTTTCTCGTTGAAAGTCAAAGTGGTTGCTGACAAAACAGCAAAAAGTTCTAGGGGATTACTTTTTTTTTGTCTCACCCTCTAGATAAGTGGCCCTGAATATTGTATCCAGTATTATCAGCATAAATTTAGTTTATTCACGTTTGATATATTGCCTTACATATCCAGGACAACAAAGTAGTTTACAAAAACATTTTTTTTTTAAAACATAGCACAGTCGCCACAAAGAAATTGGCATTATTACTTCACATGGACAGGTCAATCCTAATCACACATCGTAGAATACCTACTCTAATAAAATAACACAGATTTGAGAACAAAATTATAGCCTGCCTAACAACAGACACACAAGTTGGCTAAAGAACTTCACAATCCGCATTTCCAACAGACAGCCTTTAACAGGGGTTGACAAAGCAGATAAACAGCCATATGGGCATTCACCTGAGGTGTGATTGTTGTATCAGAGCTAAAGCTCAAAATGAGTTCGCCCAAGCAGAAACCACATATTATAAATGAGAACATGTGCTGGAAGCTGTCAGCATAAGAACCACATTTTTTTAAGTGGTTCCAAGAGCTACAATAATGAATGCTGCCCTTTCTGGAGCAATTCATTTGTGCTCAATGCACATCATCAGCGAATCTAGTAATGTGAAAGTGATCAAAACGTGACTGCTTGGTGCAAATCAATGTTCAAATTGTCTAAATCACCCAAAACTTGAGTCAGATGATGTGACACTTCCTATAGTCTGCTACCAGATACTCTCACTAGGATAATATCTGTTTGTAAGAGAGATAAGCTGCAGTGAAAATAATTTGCAGAAATGATATGTAAAAATCTGCCAGAAACTAGCTGCTGGAAATAGCAAATTTGGCCCAACAGAGCGCTCCATTTCTGAGAATCCTTCCTCAGGAATAACAATCCCACATTAACAGAGTTTGTTTTTCATAAAGCTTCTAGTTCTCAAAACCCGAACTATAGCTACGTCATGCAAGGTTCCACCTTAGGAGACACCGACCAAGAAAGGGATCTCGGCGTCGTTGTTGATGATACATTGAAACTCTCTGCTCAGTGTGTGGCGGCGGCTAAGAAAGCAAATAGAATGTTAGGTATTAGTAGGAAAGGAATGGAAAACAAAAGTGAGGACGTCTCGAATATTGTGTTAAATTCTGGTCACCGCATCTCAAAAAAGATATAGTGGAATTAGAAAAGGTACAGAGAAAGGCGATGAAAATGATAAAGGGAAGGGGACGACTTCACTATGAGGAAAGGCTGAAGCGGCAAGGGCTTTTCAGCGTGGAAAAAAGACGGCTGACGGGAGATATGATAGAAGTCTATAAAATAATGAGTGGAGTGGAATGGGTAGACGTGAATCGTTTGTTTACTCTTTCAAAATATACTAGGACTAGGGGGCATGCGATGAAGCTACAAAGTAGTAAATTTAATACGAATTGGAGAAAATGTTTCTTCACTCAACGTGTAATTAAACTCTGGAATTCGTTGTCAGAGAATGTGGTAAAGGCGGTTAGCTTAGTGGGGTTTAAAAAAGGTCTGGACGGCATCCTAAAGGAAAAGGCCATAGACCATTATTAAATTAACTTGGGGAAAATTCACTGCTTATATCTGGGACAAACAGCATTAAATTTATCAAACTTTTTCGGGATCTTGCCAGGTATTTGTGACCTGGATTGGCCACTGTTGGAAACAGAATGCTGGGCTTGATGGACCTTTGGTCTCTCCTAGTGTGCCAATACTTATGTACTTATGTAGTTATCAGCGTATTCAGCCACTCTTCCTGAAATAAATGAAGTAATAATTTTAAAACTGTGTTACGTGTTTACTCAGGTTCCTTTTGTCTAATATTACATTTTGTTTAAAGATCAGAAATCATTTGGTGTGACACATATGCAATAATAGGGGAAATCAGGAGGAAAGGAAAAACTTATTCACATCACTGTACAGTCATGTATGTCATAAAAAACAAGTAAGCAGCAGATCTCAATGCAAGCAACTCGCACATGTAACTGACATTGGAAGAGAGACTTCACTGGGAAGGAAGTGGAGGACTTCCTGAGATTTCATGCAACTAGGAGTGGAGTAGCCTAATGGTTAGTACAGTGGCTGTTGATCCTGGAGACCTGGGATCAATTCCCACTGCAGCTCCTTGTGACCTTGAGCAAGTCCTTTAACCCTCCATTGCCCCAGGTACATAAACGTATGGGTCCTTTTACTAAAGTGCACTTAAAAATGGCTTGCGGTAGTGTAGGCATGGGTTTTGGATGCTCGCAAATTCATTTTTCAGCACACCTGTACAAAAGGCCTTTTTTAAATTTTTGACGAAAATGGATGTGTGGCAAAATCAAAATTGCTACACGTCCATTTTGGGTCTGAGACGTTACCGCCAGCCATTGACCTAGTGGTAAAGTTTCACACTGTAACCGGGCGGTAATGATTTATGCATGCCAAATGCCACTTGGTGCGCGTAGCTGACGTGTGCCAGAAAATAAAAAATATTTTTTGGGTGCACATAGCGGATGCATGCCAAAAATAAAATTATCACAAATGCCACACGGTAGCCATGCGGTAACTCCATTTTGGCGCACATTGGGCATGTATAGACACGCGGCTTAGTAAAAGGGCCCCTTAGATTTTGAGCCCTCTAGGGACAGAGAAAGTACCTTCATATAATGTGTACAGAACTGCATAGGTCTAGCAGTGCTATAGAAAGGATTAATAGTAAGAGAAGTAGAACTGAGCATCAGACAGTGCCATATGCAGCCAGGCAAAATGAAGTACCTGAAAGGAAAACTGTACCTCAGCTGGAATGGTCAGATGTATAATGACAGACTCTGGTCTATCTAAAAAATACTGTGGAGAAGCCATAGTCACAGTCGTATTCTTCTGAACAAGCTTTACTCCAGAATTATGGGGCCAGAATTACAAAGATTTAGCCAGATAACTTCATGAGTTACCTCGGAAATTTCCCAACCACAGATCGATTACATTTAATCTGGACAAATTTTTAACTGGTTAAATATACGATGAACAAGAAGCATGCCTTAGGCAGGGTGGGGTTAGACTTTAACCAGATAGCACTGAATTTCTGCACTATCTTGTTAAAACTAAATATTTTCTCCGATTCGTTTTAAATTTACTACTTTGTAGCTTCATTGTGTTCCCCCTAGTCCTAGTATTTTTGGAAAGAGTAAACAAGCGATTCATGTCTACCCGTTCCACTCCACCCAGTATTTTATATACCTCTATCATATCTCCCCTCAGCCATCTTTTCTCCAAGCTGAAGAGCCCAAGCCATTTCAACCTTTCCTCACAGGGAAGTCGTCCCATCCCCTTTATCATTTTCATCACCTTTCTCTGTACCTTTTCTAATTCCACTATATCTTTTTTGAGATGCGGTGACCAGAATATATTCAAGGTGTGGTTGCACCATGGAGTGATACAAAGCCATAACGTCCTCATTTTTATTTTCCATTCCTTTCCTAATAATACCTAACATTCTATATGCCTGCCAAAGCCTGGTGTAAATGCTCACACCCAACTAATGGCAGTTAGGTGCATAAATGCAGGCCCCTTCCATAGCCACACCCCTTTTGGAGTTGTGCAGTAGAAAATTTAAGCACGTATGTTATAAAGTAGAGCAGATCCACGTGTAAGTTCTAATGACTGCCAGTTATTTGCTTGTTAACACTAATTATTGATTATCACCCATTTAGTCAATTACTTTGTGAGCGGATCTTGGATCCGTGCAGAAATCTGAGCATCTAACTTTGGGTGACCTGTACAGAAATCCCCCAAGTGTCACTTGTGTAGAAAACCCAAGTTCTAGCACTGTGACTGTACAAGAACCAAAAGAAGTAGAACATGCAGACAAACACAGACTAAACCTTCTGAACAAGGGCTGGTGGTTGGGAGGTGGGGATAGTGCTGGGCAGACTTATATGGTCTGTGCCCTGAAAAAGACAGGTACAAATCAAGGTAAGGTATACACAAAAAATGACACATGTGAGTTTATCTTATTGGGCAGACTGGGTGGACCATGCAGGTCTTTTTCTGCCGTCATCTACTATGTTACTATGTAAATAGTTGAGATTAGCATAGAATCAGCAAATATGGAGGGACAAGCAGAATAATCTACAGATACTGACATCATATGATCATCCGGAATGACCAAACACAAATCAACTGTTGTATAGCATCAGCAGTAGTAGACTATCTGAGAAGACAAGTTGAATATGTCCAGAGAGGAGACTGAAAAATGGACACAGGTAGAAGAAAGACCATCAATGTATGAAAATCAAACCTGATGCTCGTTCAGTTTTCATTGAAGAAAAACCAACAGGATCTAAATGCACATTTCAAATTAGGTATAATACAGAAGGCAAAGTCAAATAGGATGAAGTTCAGCTGATACTACTTATAAATTTGCTCTAATAATTAAACATACAACATTCAGGACATTGGTATAGTAACAGGCAAGGAAATATAAGATAAATATCTGGGTGTGAAAAAAGCATTCCTGCATGGCAAACTATAAGAAGAAATCTATAGCGAATAGCCAACAGGATTTAAGATACAGAAAACCTCACATAGCAAAATAAAAGAGCATTTACTGATTCAAGCAGACTGCCAGAGCATTAAATACAAAAGTTAACAATATGCTCACAAAAGCCATTTTCATAAGAACTCTTTATTCAAAGGGTAAATATTAAACTGCATAAAGGTAAGCAGATGATTTATCCAATTATCTTTATGGCTGATAATCCATGGTTCAATCCATTTAGATAGAACTGCTAAATATGCAGTCCTAAACTTAAATGAATAGCTTTTACACTTAGGGTTGTTTTGTCCATATCAACTGTTATGCTGTTATATATATTTTGCTCTATGTAATCAGAAAGCCTTGTCAGTTCTACTTTTGTTATATCGTGAGCCACATTGAACTTGAATCCAATTAGAGATAATGTGGGATATAAATGTCATAAATAAATAAATATGCAAATAAATAAATAAATGTATCCAGATAGTGGCTGAGAATCACCTCTATCCAGAACTCTCTGGATCCTCCTAACTTCAGATAGATAAAGTCTGGACAGACATCAAGTTGTCTATTCAAAATTTGTATGCTTGAAGGGCAATTCAATAACAAAGCACTTACAATCATGTGTGTCGAGTCCTGGATGTTTAATAAAGGTGCAAGTTTGTACATCGTCTGCTGCCCCCTCCTTTTTTTCATCGCCCTTGTTGTGACTGATTTGTCTGTGTGCCCACAAAGGTTCCTGTTCTTCTGTTTTCTTGCTCTGCTTACAATTATGCACCATTTGCACATGTAAATGTACAGAAAACCAGCACTTATGCGCTTAAGTGGCATCAAATTGACAGCATTGCTCTGTAAGAGTGTGTGTAAGTGACATAGCATGTAATTACAAGGCGGTGTACACATGGGTGAAGCATGGGCAGGCTCCCTCCTATACATGCAGTTTACAACATACAGTAAGTTAACATATGTCCTTACCACATTTGATTTGATTTGATTTATTTGATATACCGCATGTACATCCAAAGGGCACCAAAGCGATTTACAATACTATAGTTACAATTCAAAACGTATGAAACATCTAAAATAACTTTCAGTTATACCCACTCTATCATATACAATACAGAAGAGACCCAATCTCAACCATGCAATTGTCCAAAATTGCTGGCATAGCCAGGTATTCATAGCCTTATGAAATTGTAAATAATTACCCAGACACCTAACATCTTCAGGCAACTTATTCCACAATAAAGGGCCAAAATAACAGAAGGTTCATTTCATAGTGGTTGTCAACTTAACCTTAGATAACTTAACCTTAGGTGTCTACAGTTACTCCAGGTCTATGGTTGGTATAATTGTGGGCACCTAAATCGTAGCTCCACTGATTATCAGGTTACATTAGTATTCTATAATGCAGAGATTCCCAAACTGTGGGTTAGGACCCCAAATAAGGTCACTGAATGTTTGGGGTCACATCCTGGATGGGTTCTCTATAAGAGCATCATTATTCTGCACCTCCGAGGAGAGAGGGTCACACAATTTTATTTTGCCATGATCATAGGGTCAAAGCCACAAAAAGACTGAAAAGCAGTGCCAAATGGAATCAGGGTGCCCAGGTCATATCAGGGAGCCTAAAAGGAGGTGCTCACTTTTTTTAAATATTAGGGGCACCTTTGGTGGGCCATAATATTAAAAAGCATTTATACCATCTACACCTGCTGCAGACTGCATAAGTGCTTTTGATTATTGATCCCAAAGAGACCGGATGACAGATGGATTTTTGCACTAATATATGTTGATGATCTGGTGACAGCATACGAGTGAGAATGGGATGACTGTGGAAAAAGAAAAGTATGCTCCCAGGAATTCCAGATAAAGGACCTCAGAAACATAACACACTGCCTTGGAATGCAGCTACAGAGAAAAAGATGAGATCTATCTTCTCAGCCAAAGACATAAAACAGGAGAAATAATTAAATGTTTTGTGAAAAAAGATACAAGCGCAGTAAAAACATCCATGGAAACCAGTTACCTGAAAAAGACCAAACAGCGAAGCATATTTCTACTGGATAATCAACAATAGAGAAAGGCAATTGGAAAACTATTACAAGAACGGCTTGCAGCAGCAAGAGATAACTTATGCAGAGATGTCTCAGTGCCAAACCAAATATCTGAATGCACTGAGGAGTACTTTTTTTTTCCAGCTGAAGGAAACTATGCACCCTTCCATCAATTTTTGATTGTAGACTCACTGGACATATAGATGCAGGTTGGGCTAGAGACAATTCAACAGACAGCCTACCAGTGGCTAGTTATTTCTGCTTGTAGAAGGACTTATCATTTGGTCTAGCAAAAAATAGGGTTTAGTCACAAACGTTTTCTTCTACAAAAGCAGGGTACATCTCAGCTGTACAAGCTAGACAAGAGGTAATTTGGCTCCAACAATTGTTCATGAAACTGAGCCAAGATCTAAGCAAACATACACAAATTTTGGAAGAATACCAAGGTTGCACTGAACTCGCATAAACTGAAAAAATCAAGCCCAGAACCAAATATATAGAGGTAAAATACCATTTTCTGAAAGACTCACAGGAACAAGAATTAATAAACCTGCTTTTTAAGAGCATGTCCCTGTAGTACTGGAAGGGAGACACAGTGCCTCTATTGGCCAGGGTCAGAGGTGCAAGCCTTCCAAAGCAGAAATCAGAAGACAGATGGATACAGTAATTCTGATGTATTACTTAAATAGGACCTAACTCCATTGGTAATCTGGACTTGTGAGTGTTGGCTTGCTGGGAAACTGCGTATCTTGGGAAAAAGAGAGATTATTGGCTACGGGATTGATATTCAAAGTGATTTAATTAGCCAGCTCATGTTCTGCCCTGGAATTATGTACAGAATGACGAGATATTCAGTAAGAATTTTCAACAGCCCTAGCTGCTAAAGGGGCACCTGAATAACTGTGTGCGTATAATTAGGCACTCAGAAGGTGACTGGTAGGAGCTTATTTCGTAAAGGAAAGTAGGTGTCTATTTTCATTTATACAATACCAGCATCACAACTTTGATATGTGCCTATAATTTAGTATGGACACTAACTATAGAGCTGGTGTAAGTGCTTACACCCAGTGGCGGGGTGGTGGGGGCGGTCCGCCCCGGGTGCATGCTGCTGGAGGGTGCAAAGAGCAGCTGCACGCCTGTCGGCTCTGCTGGTTCCCTTCTCCCTCTGCCCCGGAACAGGTTACTTCCTGTTCCAGGGCAGAGGGAGCCAGTGGAGCCAACAGGCATGCGGCTGCTCTCTGCACCCTCATAGGGGAAGCATTCCATCTCTTTTATGATTGTATTCACTATTCCTTGTATCATTTTTAATTCTGCTATTTTCTTTTTAGATGTGGCAATCTAAATTCCACAGAATACTCAAAGTGAAGTTGCAACATGGAGCAACAAAGAGGCATTATGATATTAACAATTCCTCTTGGCTTTTTGACTTCTGCTGCACACTGAGCAGAAGATTTCAACTTTATTGCCCACAATGATGCCTAGATCTTTTTCCTGGGTGGTGACTCTGCATTCAGAACTTAGCATTGTATAGCTATAATTTGGGCTGTTCTTTTCAACGTGCATCACTTTGAACTTGTCCACATTACATTTCATCTGCCTTTTGGATGCCCAGTCTCCCACTTTCACAAGTCCTCCTACAATTTCTCAAATTTACATGTGATTTAACAACTTTGGATAATTTTGTCACCTGCAAATTTGATCAGCTCATTTGCTCTTCGCATTACTGACCATTAATAAATATGTTTAAATGCATCCATCCAGTACAAATCCCTGGGGTGCCCTGCTATTCGCTTTTCCCCACTGAGAAAATCGATGATTTAATCATATTATATGTTTTCTATTTTTTAACCAGTTCCCAATCCGCAATAGGACCTATCTCACGGCTTTTCATTTTCTTAGGAGTCTCTCGTGCGGGACTTTGCCAAATGCTTTCTAAGTTACAGATACACTATATTTGACCAGTTCACCTTTATCCACATCTTTGAAGAATATAGCAGATTGGTGAGACAAGGCTGTTCTGCCCCTGGCAGCCTTATACTAGTTTTATATTGTAGTCCTATAATGTGTTTAATGCCTTTACTGTTATTCTCACTTCTAAGCATTTTTTACTGCTGCCATCACTCCCTGCAAATATATATGAGCAAGGCATTGTGTGAAATGTAGTCTCACATGTACTGCAGCCACCCCTGCTTTCTTGTATAAAGTTTGGAGGAGTAGCCTAGTGGTTAGTGCAGAGGACGTTGTTCCTGGAGATCTGGGTTCAATTCCCACTGCAGTTCCTTGTGACTCTGGGCAAGTCACTTAACCTTCCATTGCCCCAGGTACAAAAACTTAGATGGTGATCCCTGTAGGGATAGAGAAAGTACCTGCATATAATGTGTACAGCACTATGTACATACATCTAGTAGCGCTATTGAAATGATTAGTAGTAGTAGTGGTCTATTCTCCTGTAAAAGCCTCCTCCCTTTCTCAACCAAGCTTGATTCCTTTGTTTACCTACTGTCATTTCCTGATTATTCTACTATCTTTATTCACTAAAAGTAAATTTCAGAAAAAGTAAAGAGACTTCTGGGGTTTGCTGCCATGCCAAGGTTATACTGTACATATCTGCTTTAAGAAGATATTACACTTTAAGAGATCAGAAACGAAGGCTTCCCCTAACATGCTGAAAAAGAAGATGGGATTTGATATACTGCTTTCTATAGTTACAATAAAAGTAGTTTACATATTATATACAAGTGCTTATTTTGCTCCTGGGGCAACGGAGAGTTAAGTGGCTTGCCCAGACTCACAATCAGCTACAGCGGGAATCAAACCTGGCTCCCCGGCAACTGCACTAACCATTAGGCTACTCTTCCTCTTCCAAGGCAAGGTTTCTAGAGATGTGGCAGACAGAGTGTCAGTGATAGTGTTTCTAAATTCTTTTGGAAATTGGCATCACTGTGCCTAAAAACTGAACTTTGACACCTGGGTTTTCATGCCCCTGAATTGGCTATCATTGAAGAAGCAAGTACTCAGTCTACACCAACCCATGCAGCTCTTATAAGATTTAAGCTCTATGGAGCAGGAACTCTCTCTCAAGACATAAGACCGCAAAAATTGCACCAGAGTTCCTGCATTGTGCAGCTTAAACTTAATAAGAGCCATGTGCACAAGTGTAGATGAAATACATGTTTCTTCACTGATGGCAACAGACAACAGTTGAAAGTGGAGGGGGGTAATGAAAAAGCCATGTGTCTGGTTGAAGGGGTGCTGGGATGGCAGGGAAGGGGTGAGGTTTGAGGGTTTTTACTACTAGGGAAAGAGAGAGATTGGGTGGTGCAGATTGTGAATCAGATTGAGTGAATCAGAGACAGAGAAGAGAGACTAGGTGAAGGCAGGATGCAGAAAGACTTGGTGTGGGAATGAGAGACAAAGAGCGAATGGGTGAAGGTAGGTTATAGGAGAATGAGAGAGAGACTGGATAAAGACAAGGTACCAAGAAATGAGGGAGAGAGAGAATAAATGCAGCTGATATGTGGGAAAATGAAAGTGAGAGAGACTGGTTGAGGACAGGGTGTGGAGGAGTGAGCAAGAGAGACTGGTGGCTACCTGAGCCATAGTGAAGTGTTAAGCAAAAAAGATAATTGCCTCAGATTCAACTTTCAGTGGTCACCAGCATGTTGCTGATGGCATGGAGGAAGGCTTGGAGATAAGCCTTTGCCTTCGGCCATGAATGTGGAGTGGCACATTAAGGGCTTGATTTATTAAGCTTTCTTTTCCAATAGACACAAAATGAAAAAACAGCCATAGTAAATCAGACCCTAAAGGAGCTGCAGTAGATGGAGGGAAGAATTATGAAATAAATCTCAGAGGCTGGCTCTTAAAGTCAAAGAAAGTTTTCAAGGCTTATCCTAACACTCTATCCTATTTTCTATTTTTGTAGCACCGGTGCTTACTCAGTGGTAATTGGGCAGCGTGCGGCACAAAAACATCTAGCAAGTGGCCATATTTGAAACAAAAAGTTGGACATTTTTCTGGTTTGAAAATGGCCATGTTTGCTACTGGATTTTTGGATGTTTTCCACAAAACGTCCAAAGTCAGATTTAGACGCTGCCCGATTACCACCGGGTTAGCACAGGAGCCCTTACCGTCACCTCAATTGGTGGCAGTAAGTGCTCTCCCCGAAATGGCCACATGATAAGTGGTTCATTTACTGCAAGGCCATTTCTTGTCCAGAAAAAAAGACATCCTTTTACCCGCAACAGTAAAAGGTGGCATCAGCGCATGTCAAAAACACACCCTGATGCTAGTGCAGGCCCCCTTTTATGGCAGCTTAGTAAAAGAGGCCTAGATTGTGAACCCACTAAGGACAGAAAATGTACCTGTAAATAATAATATAAAGTACTTTGGTTGTACCACATAAAGTGGTTTATCAAACCCATGAACCTTGACCCTTATAGAATAGGCTTCTACCACCATGTGGAGTGCCACAGGGCTCCCTGTTATTGCTGGTCCTATTTATTGTATACATGACATCTTTCTGTAACAATTTCTTGTCTATTGATGTTAATTTTTTTTCATATTCCGATGATATGATTTTACTGATACCAATCTAGGATACATTACATTTATCTTTACCATTGATTACATCTTGTATCAGAAAATTGGAAATGCTAAGCTCAGCACACGGATTTAAACTTAATACAGATAAGACAAAGCTGCTGTGGTTAGACTGGGTAGGCCACAATATGCCTACAGAATTATCTTTTCCTGATGGGATTACATTAAAAGTTGAAACTGCTTCTAAAATTCTTGGAGTCATTTTAGATACATCTTTATCTTTGAAGCAGTCACACGCTGTGGAATCTTGCTTGGTCTATTTTCCTTCATTTGTTAAAGTTAAACACAAAAAGTCTTTATCATCCTCATTTCCCTATCAGGCAGTGTCGGCATGGTGTTCTCTGCCTGTTGAGCTAAGGACAATTTCTTTTTTTTTATTATTCCAGAAACAACTGACAACTTGTTTGTTTAAAAAAAATTCTGTTAGGTTTAATCTTTTTTTTTAGCTTCTGTTATTTCTTTTATTACTAGCCGTTAAGCCTGTAAAAACGGACAAGATTTCCAGCTACCCTCCTCGTCGCCGCTCCCTCCCCCCTCAGTGCTGGGCCCCCTGCACTTACCTGACAGCACCTCTCACCTCCGTGTGAAAGCGCTGCAGGCAGCAGCACTTCCACACGGAGGTGAGAGGCACTGTCAGGTCAGTGCAGGGGGCCCGATGCGGAGGAGGGCGGGAGCGGTGACAGGGATGGGGGGATGGGTGTATGTTGGTGCGCGCGATGTTCGTTTCCAGGCGGCAGCGTCCGACAGTGACTCCGACTCCGTTTCCCTCTCTGTTCCACCCTCTGACATCATCATGTTTTGACGCGAGGGCGGGACAGAGAGAGAAGTTTCTACTGCGCATTTGCAGGTGAGTCGGTCACTTGCCGTTTATATGTTTGATTTCTCATTTGTAATCTGTGCATGTGTTATCCATTTTGAACCTATTGATGTCAGTTGGCGAATTACAAGCACCATTAACTTTGCCATCCTCATGGCACCTAAATGGAGGTGCCCAGATGTAGAATTGTCCCATATGAAGTAATTGTATAACAGTGTGTATATTTAGGCACCAAGATGGATCCTAGATGACACTAATTCGATAAAATCAACAAGGCAAACAGTTTGCAAGATCCTTCTCCCAGGCTTATACAAACACACCCGACATGACCATGTTTCACCAAAATGGCTGCCTCAGGGGCAAACGAACTCCAGCTGGTATAAAATCCAAATTTCACTAAACTGTCATGTACTGTGTCAGACAAGCTTGGCCATGTCGGGCGCTAACCTGGAAGCTAATGTAGGGGGGGTCTTTTACTAAAGCTTAGCTCGAATTATCTGCAGCAAGGCCCATAGGAATAAAATGGGTCCTGCTGCAGATAACTCAAGTTAAGCTTTAGGAAAAGACCCCTGTAATGAATAAAAACTGCATCTACACAGGATGCTCTTTTGGTTGATTAACAGTTCTATAAATGAAAGTAGAAGTCTACTTTCCTTTTTAGAATACTAGCATAACAGCCAAAATATGCACCTATAATTTAGGCATGAGCACTTAAAGTCAGCTGTAGAGGAATGGTAAGTGCTTGCATCTAAAAACTGGAGATACATATGTCATTTATAGTATTCTATCAGTTATGCATTAACCCCTGAATTCTACATACAGCACCAAACTTTGCACACCGAAATTTCAGCACAGATCCAAAATACGTGCGAAAAACAACTTGGTTAAGGAGCAATTAGCTATCAATTAATTGACCTTAACAATTAATTACTGAAGTTAATTAGCATGAATTTGGTTTTGCACGTGTCTGCCTGCACACTATTCTATAACACTGACCCCCGGATTCTATATAGTTTGCCTAGAGATCTATGCCAAAATCAGCACGGATTCTATAACAATGTGTATAACAACAAGCTTAACAAGTTAATGAGCATTGATAACAGCACTTAACAAGCAATAATGAGCACTAATTGGTACTGATTAGAATTTAGGTGCACAAGTCACAAAGCATATTCTGTAATGATATGTGCTGAACGTCTGGCACACACAGGCAGAAAGGGGGAAAGGGGTGTGGTTATAGGCGGGGAAATGGATGTTGCATGGATGTTCCGAAATGTACATGCTTAGTTATAGAATATGGCCCAGTGCACCTAAATCTACGCACTGGGATTTATGCCACATTTTCACTGGTGTAAATGGATGCACGTAGATTTAGGCGCTGAAATATCAACTAAGCGTATTCTATAATCAGCGCCTAGGCACCGATTATAGAATATGCTTAGTTGGCACTGATTTCAGCACCGATTTTTCAACTGCCATATATAGAATCTCCCCTTGAGCGCCTAAATCCCATACAGCACAAAGGGGGTGTGGCTAGGGGAGGGGTATGAGTGGTTTAGGTATATGCAGAACAGTTGTGTGCAGTGTTATGTAATAGCGCCATTTACACTCCAAAATGCCATGAATTTGGGTGCCGGCATTTATACCAGGTTTCAGGTGGTGTAAATACTGTCACTGAACTCTAGGTGTGGGAATCAGCTCTAAGCGCTGTTCTATAAGGAGCACTTATCCCAGATGGTCCATTATAGAAAAGTGCTTACCATCGATTTTTTTTCCGGCACCGATTTTTCAGCACCATAAATTCCCCCCTATGTGTGAGTCCTATCCATGCTCCACCTAGACTTTGCCCATGTATACCCCTACCTGTCAAAATGCACTAGGTAAGATATGCGCATGTATACAGAGTAGCATGTAGCCAAAATTGAGATCAAACCCAGATTTTAAACTGGGATGGTATAACATGGCTGAGCTGCCCAGAGAAAAAGGTACCAGTTGTGGTGAAGGGTTAATGATGTAGGGAAAGTAGATTGGTTGGGAAGGCTGGGGAGTGAGAACCAATAAGGGAGAGGAAAGAAAGAAAAAATGCAAGGAGAATTTAGGGTGGGCTCACAGTTCGTTGCGAGCCCGGCAGGTGAAAGGTAATTTTTTGGCTAACCCACCCAACCCCCCCCCCCCCCCCCTTTTCTTTTATGGGATTTGGGAGATGTTATTGTGGTGTTGAGGTTGTTAAGGTTGAGGGTAGGGTGGCTGGGAGGAGAGGGGGTTTTGATTGTCGCAACGGGGGTTTGAACAATCATTTACTTTATCAGTGTGAATTCAGTAGTAAACAGTTGGGGAGTTTATTCGAAGGGAATTGGGGGTTCACGTGCGGTACCGACATAGAATTGGGAGAATGGGTTGGTTCAGCAGAACCGTGAACCATACCTTTGGGTCAGTGAAAATTTGAAATATCAGAATGAGACCATTTGACTAAGAGGGGTTTATTGCATTATTGTTGAAGTTACCATTAAAGTGTTAAGTAATTAAAAGTGATTTGAATTTGGTGAATAAAGTTGTGGCCGATTTAATCCACAGTTAGGGTGAAGTGTTATTTCTTTATTTAAGGATGTGGATGTTGTTAATGTAAGAGGGCATGCGAATGCCTATGTTAGGCCATTCACGTGTGTATGCACATACATACATGCATATATGCCATTATTCTAAACATTTATGTGCCTAATCAGTGGATAAATGTTAGCACCCATTTAAAGAATTACCCTATACAGCCGCACAATTTCTAAAACCCCTCTTTTCTATGTATAAAATTCTTTACATGCAGAAAAGTCTTTTGAAAATGAATTCTAAATCTTATTTTAAATAGCCTTGTATAAGGGGGTCAATATTCAGCAGATACCATATACCATATCCAGATTTTCATTCGCCTAATCAGGATAATTCTACTGAATAGTCAGACCACCTCGACAGTATCCAGGTAGTGCCGGGGTGCTCTGAGGGCAGAGCTTCAGTGGAAACAGGAGTTACCCAGTTCGTGGTGGTAGTCTGTGAACCAGGTAACTGCCTAGAGAAAGTTAGCACCTGATAAGTAGCACCAGTTAACCCATACCTAGATATTCAATGCCAGCCGGTATCCAGATACCGGCTCTGAATATCTGGGTATAAAAAGCTCATGGCAGCTAGCATTTAAAAAAATAACTCTGACCGCTGCAGGCTGAATATTACTGCCTTAGTTTCCACTTCCAGAGGTTGAAGGATTCATGCTGCAACATTCCCGATTAATCAAGAGAGCACATAATCATTATCTGCGGAAAAGAACACAACAGTGAGATCGTAGAGTGATAGAGCTCTGCCTTGGGTGAAATGTGAGGCAATGTTTCTGAACAATGGGAAAAGAGCACATTTATAGATGCTATTAAATTAATACTAAAGTTTGTCTCGAACAAGAAAGTGGATAATTTATTTAACAATACTAGCAGCAAGTTTAAAAAAATGCTTAACTTTCTCAGAGCTAGGACAAAGTGTAACTGCATGCGTGAAATTAATTCCATTCACGCATTGATTGATTTACATAGAATGAGTCCCACAGGAAGTTTTACATCTCAGCATTAAGGAAGACTAATGAGAATTACAAGAACTGATAGCAGAATGCAAATAATTGTCTGAGCAGAGGGAATCCATAGAAATTAAGACCCGGCCGGTCAGCAGACAGATCGGTACTGAAAATATTTATGCTTAGCTACGAGAGATTAATATTTTTCTTTATTTGTCTGTGTCTGTTTAGTAAATTTTGATGATCTTAGTGTATTTAGGCTGTGACATCTACCGGATATAAAAGACAAGACTTGTAGTGTGAAAGTACTTTCCTGTTCACATTTCATTCTTGACTGATATGTCCCTTCTCGTGCAGAGATCAGTTTGTTGCACTATTTCCATAGGGGAAGAACGCTTCGATCTCTACTCCTAAGCTTAAAGCCCCTTTCCTCATTTCTGAAGAGCCCCTAGGAGTACTTATGAGCACAACAGCCTGGAGAATGGCTTGCCTTAGGTACATCTCATCATTTATCCCAAATATATGAGCTTGTAGAAGCTAGGCAGTTGGTTTGGATGAGCAGATTCAATAGGTAGTATGGTCTATTTCTGCCATCAGATTCCATATTTCTATGTTTTTAATTGAGTAAGGGAATGGAAGGGGTTTTCGATTTAGCTCATGTATTTTTCAGTTGTAGCTCAAGGTAGGTTGCTTTCAGGTATATGTACTTTCCTGTCCCTGAGGGCTTACAGTCAAGAAAACTTCTATTGGTTGGCAGCTAATGTTAGGCCCAAATACATTATTTTATGTTATAAAGGACTTATAACCTGCTAGCTCCCTCAATTGAGGTTCCAAGCAGAATACAAGAAGAAAACTGATACACTTTATCAGGATTTACAACTGTTCAGAACTACTTCTTAAAAGAATTTAAAAAACAAATAAGTCTTCACCATTTTACAAAAGGTAAAATAACTTCTTAAAGAACAGATCTCAATAAGGAGATCATTCCATAACTGCACAGCAAGATATATGAACGAGTGAGGAAAAAAAATACTTTGAACCTCATATTTATGACTGTAGGAAAAGCCAAAAGCAAACAATTACAGCTCCTAGTTACAGTAATAGAACTAAGCAATTTAATCAATTGAGATAAACCCTCTGGGCAATAGCCTTCTAAGATCTTAAACACCAGACAGACCACCTTAAAATGAACCCGAGCCCACACTGGTAACCCATGCAGCTCCACCAACAAAGGTGTGACGTGATCTTCTCTTGGTTTACAGTATATCAACCTAGCTGCTGAATGTTGAACTAATTGAATCTTACTAATCACTTTTGAAGCAATTCCCGAATACAAGGAATTTCCATAATCCAGCAGAGCTAGAATCGATAACAGAACAATGATCCTGCAAAAAGTATGGATGCTATGAGCCTAGATGTTTTAGCTTAAAATAAGCTTTCTAAACTAGATTATTCAACTGGGGCGCCATACTAAATATCACCTTATTAAAATATTCAAACTATTATAAGATGACTTTCAGAGGTGGACTCAAAGAGATATTGGCCACTCAGTTATGACTCCTTCAGGAAAATATTCACCGACTTTCTTTTTATCAGGTCTTAAAAATGTTTTAACTAAATATTGAGATGATCCATTACCCCAACATTTTCCAAAAAGTGTTTCCAAGAGTAATCACTTACTTATTTTGTTAAAGAAATATTCAGTCTTCTATCTTAAAGAGCCATATACATTTTAGAAAATGTTGAGATAATAATTTAATAATCATGATATTTAGTTAAAATATTTTTAAGACCTGATGAAGATTGTCAGTGAATATTCTCCTGGAGGAGCCACAATTGTGTGACAAATACCTCTTTGAGTCTACTTCTGGTGGTCGATTCCAGTGACTAGAATTAGGTGCCAGGACTTATGCCTGCCGAAACCAGATGAAACTTCTGGCATGCAAGTTGGGCACACATTCCCCTAATTCTGTATCACAGCATGTAACGTTTGGAAACAGGAGGACCCCTGGTCTCATCCAGTACAATGACTTATATTCTTATATTTTCAAGAAATAAATACCGTCAGCACACAGTCTTGATGCTAGCATTTCAGCTGCTTGTATTTACTGTGAGGCAAGTCTTCAAAAAGGTACAAAATGATAAAATAAAATGCTCTATATTTCACCAAAATGCTTTTACAATCATGGAAGGTAAAGTGATACGTCTGCTGGGTGACTGGTGTTATTTGTTCTGTAAATATAGAATGAAAAAACAGAGATGTCAACTGTCAGCTTTGGTCTGTCTCTGTCATTTAATTAATCTTCTGTTCCCAGGAAGATTGTAGTTTATGGTTCCTGATACTTTCCAGTACAATAAAGAGAATTATTTCACCCATTGGTGTTTTTTTTTAATTTCCTGCCTTTCACATGCCCCCTCATCTAAAATCAAAGTCCAAATTAAACCCTTTTCAGCTATTGATATTTAAATTTCCCAAGAAAACTCCTTAAGAGGATGCTACTCAGTCATTTCTGATGCAAGCATAAGGTGAATGAATATGAAATGCACTCCCCACTTTAGAACTTATTTTATAATGATGCAATTAAGAATGCATTTAAAAGATATATGAATGGACAGTAGCCAGAGTTTAAGCCTTGATGATTGAGGGTTCATTTTATAAAGGATTTTCACATGCATATTTATACACACATTAAATGCCTCATTTATGTATTTTAGCTGTATATTTTATTGAATATACATATCTGCCTCTTGTATGCATATTCTGCTGAATGTATTGTCCTTTTTGATACCACCTGTAGCTCAATGTTTCTGATTTATATTATTTTATGCCCCTGTGATTTGGGATATGTAAGGCATAATAGTCGAGCTATTAAATTGCATGCAACTTATTGATTGTAGTTGGGTCAACACACAGACACTATCGGCTCCTCTAATAGATCATTTTGTTTCTCAACAACGTAGACTGAAGGATTGCCACTGGTGGATCATTATTCATGTCCACGCTCATTTGTTGGGTAGAGACCCACTTTGTCATCTTAATTATAGATTCACAAATTACAGACTGTGCAGTCCATGGAATTATACCTGGGAGTGGAATGGATGGCCCTTTGTAAGATTGACTAAGGATTGGTAGGTTTGAAAGTGATTGATTGTGACTTTGATATATAACCCTGATACCATTTTGTTTGCCAAGAAAGATGCATGGACAAATTAGCAGCAGCTCTTGACCACTTATTTTGTTTCCTCAAAATTCAGATTAGGATATGAGTTTCCTGATGCAAAGCTGTAATACTCGAGCATCAACAGAATGTTATTTTGTATAGGGCCTGACCAGGAGCACTATTGTGAGAGGAGTTAGCATATTAACATGGGTCACACCCAGATGACATAATAAGCACTGCTTGAAAAGGACACCTACTTCTGAGGTATCAGATTCGCCATTACCCATGCTATCTATTACCCTGTTGGAAATTTACATCTTGTCTGCAGTGCATGCACATGTTTTATTTTTGGAACGGGTTTGACCAGGACCACTACTGTGTTACTTGTGGGAGGAGTTAGAATCTGTACAGGGGTCACACCCAAATTACATCATAAGCACTGCTTAAAAAGAACACCTACTCCTGAGGAACCATGCCTTAAGTGTCACAACAAAGGAGCGTGCCAAAGGGGCAGGTCACTCCCCTTTGTGTGCAATTTCGGATGCAACCTTGGTTGTTTTGTTTGATTATATAATTTTAAGTTACACATATTAGTGGGTGAGGTACCAGCTGAACCAACTACACAGTAACCTGTACAGAGATTTTATTATGATTTACTAGGATTACTTGGTGATTATAGCAGGCTACTAGGATGCATTAGTTTAAAATATATTTTCTGAGTTCATTATTATTGGGTGGGTGAAGTTGGGCTAACTCCATGGGTTTGGCACACTACCGTATTTCTGTTCTGAGTTTTTCCAGATGCCCAAAATTATCAACATCTTACTCCCCCAGCTTCAATAATTTGGTTGATTGTTCTGCTAAAATGCCTAATATCATTGAGGCAATTACAGATTATAGATTATAGCAAGAAATCAAATAGAAATTGATATGTTGAGTCCAAACATTTTAAAAATTTGCAACAAGGATCAGGCATTACTAGTTCTTATTTACCGATTCCTTGTTTATACATTATACATGGTCACTATGAAATAAATCTGACATTATAAGGGATAAGATCGAGAAACATCTTCCTGGGCCCTGTTTTTTAATGGATACACATGAAGAATGACCCAGTTTTATGAGAAACAGGTCCACCTGGTTATAAGATTTTACATTTGACAAGAGAGGATATGTGTGGGGGCGGCACTGCAATGATTCATAAAGATTTTTTTAATGTTCACTTGCAGGCTTCCCAAATTATGCCTCGTTTAGAAATGATGGCTTCTGAGGTATATGATTTCTCTTTAATAGATAAGATAAGCTGTGTTATATTCTACTGTCCACTGGGAAAATGGTTGGAAACCAAGGACATTTTTTATAATTTTGTTGCACAACATACTATAAAGTTGCAAGGAGAAGTGGAGAGGCATTTTTGAAAGCACATACAAGCCAGAATAGAGACATCCAAGTCAGAACATCCCAAATGGACATCCATGTCGCATGAATTTTCAAACAGGATACAGCCTCTTCGAAAATATGTGAGATGAATGTCCATGCAATGAACATCTATAGAGCAGCATTCTTAGAAAATGGCTATACAGACATCTGTGCAGAGAAGATCAGCCTAGTGGTTAGTATAGTGGACTGTGAACCAAGGGATCCAGGTTCAAATCCCACTTTAACTTTTTGTTTTTGCAATTGTGAGCCCTCCAGGAATAGAAACATACATACTGTACTTGAATGCATACCAATAATCTTCAAATTTGCAAGTTTCTTATATAGTTAGGTACAGTAGGCATTTTTCTGTTCCTGGAGTGCTCATAATTAAAAAAAAGAGTTGAAGGGGGATTTGAACCTGAGTTTCTTAGCTTATAGTCCACTGCATTCTTCCTCCAAGGATTATACCTCAGACCTACTTCCTGCTTTGATAAGAATGCCTATAATTCTTGAAGCTGTCACAGAGCCTGGTATCCCCTTTTGGTTTCACTTTCAGGGCAGAGGGAAGGGGGACAGCAACCACTGGAGGATTAAGAAAGTGTCATATCTTAATCCGTCCAGTGGACAGTTGCTCAATCAGAGCACCTTTCTGTAACCTGGATATTCCAGAAAACATATCCAGAACACATCCCTTTGCTATTTGGATGTACTGCAGTGTTGGACATCCTTCCTGTACACATTAATTGATTTGATTTGCTTACTTTATTTTTGTCTATTAGATTGTAAGCTCTTTGAGCAGGGACTGTCTTTCTTCTATGTTTGTGCAGCGCTGCGTACGCCTTGTAGCGCTATAAAAATGCTAAATAGTAGTAGTAGTAGTAGTAGTAGTAGGATCTGGACGTTTTAAGCACATGGAGGTCCATTTCAATCGTTTGAGATGTCTGTATGCTTTGAAAATGAGCACCACGATGGGTCATCTGTTGGATGATTCTTTTGAAAAAGATGCTAAATCTATCTGATTTTTTGATTGAAAGCCCTTCCTAGGATCCAATCCCATGGTGAGACCATAGTTTATTGAACTTTATTATCAAATAAAAAGAGGAACATAAAAGGTCTCCTCCTCTTAAGAATGTACCTCAGAAGAGGTAAAATTGATAGGGAAGAATTTTGGACAAAGGTGAATCAATCATTGGCTAGTGATCTAGAAGATTCATATGATTTTGTGAATAAATGGCCTTCACATAGTGCAAGAATATTGGATATGATTACAACTAGAAAAGAGAAATTAAAATGTCTTAGAAATTTTAACTGATGGTTTAATCATGATTTACTCTTATTGAAACAAACTTGTAGATGGCTGGAAAGGGCATAAAAGAAAAGACAAGGCAGATGAGTGAAAAAATATACCTGGAAAATAGCTCTAAAAATGTTTAAAGACCAGGTTAAGACTCAAAAAAGAGAATTATCATTCAGGGTTAATAGGGACAGATATTGTAAACCAGAAGACATTATTTCATTTATGAGGAATTCATCAAGGTGCGGTAAAAGATCACCCTTTACCATACCTTGATTCCCTGGAGGATTCAGCAGCCTATTGGATCCCTAATCCGCAGGTTGCTGAACCCTGCCTTACAAGAATAACACTGCTTGCAAGCCACCTCACAAGCAGCATCATTCTCATGGCCTAGAAGCATTGGGTCGCACGGAGAGGGTTCCCCCCCCCCCCCCCACACACACACACACAAAGTCCTGCCTGCACTCCCCACCTAAAATTCTCCCTCCCCAGCGCTACCTGTGATACAGCATTGCTGGTCCAGAGGGGATCTGGAAGTCCAGAGAGGTCATCCAGGGGTCCAGGAGGCATCCAGCAATCCAAGGGTCTTCAGGTAGGAGCAAGACTCAGTTACTCCTGGCAAGTCTGACTCCTTCCTAAAATGGCACTGCTAGCAGAAGTCTCGCATGACTACTGCTAGGGGTCATGTTTCCTCAGAAGGAGGAAGGAGCCGGACCGGGCAGGAGCAACTGGGCCTTGCTCTTGCCCAAAGACCCATGGACCCCCCTCCTGGATGCCCCTTTCGGAAGAGCCACCCCCACCAAAGACCACCAATGCCATTTCACAGGTAGCCTCAGGGAGGGGGCTTGTGGGGGGAGGATTTTAGGTGGGAGAATGCAGGCAGGACTGGGGGGACCCTTTCAGTGTGGCTCAGGAGCATCGGGCCATGGCTCTGCAGCCCAATACTCCTGGGTGGGAAAATAACCCCAGTAAAAAACTGGGCTATTTTACTGTGGTTTTTGGTTTCTGACACCACAAGTCGCATTAAGGTATTTGCATAGTAATGAGATGCAAACCATTAATTCCCCCCACCCCCACACACTCAGTAAACTCTTGGATTAAGCCAATAGATTTACTATGTAGAGATGGAACTATTTCACCCACTGCTGAAGAACTTGCTGCTTATTTTAGAGGGAAGATTGAGGGGATTCACAATCAAATTATAAAGAATACAATAAGTAAAGATGCATGTAATATGAATATAGAAAAAACAGGTATCCCGGTAGATAGACTACAGTCAAATTTCATCACACTTTCTATACGGGACATTAATGAGTCATTAAAAACTTATGCCAGATCTCACTGCAGATTGGACGATTGTTCAATTTATTTAATGAAAAAGGCATCATTTCTATTTCAGGATAGAATAACCAGATGGATGAATTATGAATTATTACAGGGAAGTTTTCTTTCACATCTAGGTGAAGTGGAGAGGCATTTTCGATAATGCTAAGTCGGACTTTAGACATTTTGCGCAAAATGTACCAACTCCGAATAGGAAATATACCCATTTTTGAAAAAAGAAAAACATCTCTTTTTTTTTCGAAAATACCGTTTCAAACAAGGTTTTGTGCTTTGTGTGTTTATCCTTTTAGGCTATTTTTGAATAAAAAGATGTACAAGTTAAAAACACACAAAATCAAGTCATTGGGATATAGGAGGGGCCAGTATTTTTAGCAGACTGGTCCCCCAGATATCCCAGAAGAGAAATGGGGCACCTAGGGGGCACTGCTGTGGATTTCATATAAATGCTCCCAGGTACACATCTCACTGTTGCTCCCTTATCTTGTCTGTTCAGCCCTCCAAAACCCACTACCCCCAACTTTACACCACTACATTAGCTCTTATGTGTGAAGGGGGCACCTATATATGGATACAGTCAGTTGCGGAGGGCTCACAGTTTCCACCTCTAATATAACAGGTAGGAGGAGGTATGGGTCTGGGTCCACCTATCTACAGTGCACTGCACCCACCACTACACTACCCCAGGGTCCTGCATGCTGCTCTAATGGATCTGGCTATAACATCTGGAAGATTCATAGAAAAACGTCTAAAAATAGGATTTGAATATACTGATTTGGGCGTTTTTCTGAGAAAAATGTCCAAATGCTGCTTTATGCCACTTTTTCAATGTTTTTCTCTTGTGAAAATGAGCCCATCATCACAAAACCCAATAACTTAACTGATAAAACAGAGTCTAGTTTAAATTCATCTAAAGTAATGTAATAATATATTACAGAGGACCTTCATAGAGCAAGTGAGCTTCAGACAATTCCTCTCAGAAAGCTTCACACCATTAGTCTTGGCTTTTGGCTCTTGAAGTGATCTAATTATAGGTCCAGTGTTCATAGTGTTTATAGTGCATACTAGTGCAAAAAAATCTAAATTTGAGAGGGAAAAGCATCTTGAACTTATCTGCCTGTGTCCAATACATTCCAGAAGAGTTTCCAAATTTCACAGTGCAATATGTGTTATTTATTTTATTTTATTTATTGCATTTATACCCCACATTCCCCCACCTATTTGCAGGCTCAATGTGGCTTACATAAATTTGTTAATATTGTCATTACAGGATATCAGATCAGGTTCCTTTAATAATGTGTAGTGATTAGGAAGGGGAAAAAGAGGAAGGAAGAGAGTGTTTAGGGAAATTATAGGGTAAGCGTTCAGAGTTGAGTGGGTTGGTGAGGTGACGTGAGTGGGCTATAGGTTTTCATTGTAGGCCTTGTTGAAGAAGAATGTCTTCAGAGAGTTTCGAAAGATAGTTGTTTCGTTGATTGCTTTCAAGTCTGTTGGTAATGTTAATTTCTTATAACCTGCAAAAATCCCCTAGTTCTATGCAGTTTACAGCATAAAAAACTTAGACAAAACTAAGTGATAAAAAAAAATTCTTATATTAGGACCTAATTTCTGAAAATTAAAAAAAAGTGTTGAAGACTTTTTTAAATACAAGGTAATAGTTTATTGACCTTAAAGACAATGGTAGGGAATTCCAGCATACAGCAGCCTAGTAAGGAAAGAGTAATATTAACATCTTGGATCTAAGTTTTTCGGTATCCGGGAAATTCAATAGCATAGTGTTGTGTGTTATATAGCTCTTTCCCATAATTAAAAGAAATAATAAATTAGAAATATAAAATGGAGCCTGATCATAGAAAATTAAAAAGAAAAGAACGCTGCCCACAGTTTAAACTTCACTCTGGCTGCAACAGGTAGCCAGTGGAGGACCTCAATCAAAGGTATAACCAGGGGCGTAGCCAGGCAACAGATTTTGGGTGGGCCTAGGCAAGAAGTGGGTGGGCACTAAGTGTTCTTGCCCCGCCCCCCTACCACCACCACCACCACCACCACCAAAACAATTATTTCAGCTGGTGGAAAAATGCTTCTTTCCACCTTGGCAATCTGCAGCAGGCATGTACTGAAAACTGAGCATGCGCAGGTACTAGTAACGTGGAGAGTAACGCCACTGCTTTGTAATCCTTTTTTTTTACTATGCAAAACAACATACACCATGCGCCCTCCCTGCCCATTTTCAAGTCCTTACTCAAAGCCCATCTCTTCTCCCTTGCTTTTGGCACCTAACCACCTTCCCTATTCATGATACCTACACTGACTACATAGTTTGTAACCTTTAGGTTGCAAGCTCTCTTGAGCAGGGACTGTCCTTCCCCATGTTAAACTTGTACAGCGCTGCGTAACCCTGGCAGCGCTATAGAAATGCTAAGTAGTAGTAGTAGTAGAGTAGCGTTTTCATTACCATCAGGGGGAAGTTTCAGCTGGCAGAGCTTGGGATCCCCACCAGCTACCGCTAAATGTGTGCTACTGTTAGGTGGGCCTGAGCCCTAAGTGGGCAGGCCCCGGCCCACCCAGGCCCACCTGTAGCTACGCCACTGGGTAAAACCCTATCACATTTATGGGTTGAAAAAAATGAAACAGGCTACTATATTTTGTGATCATTTGTAGCTTATTCAGTAGATATTAATGGCAGCCTGATTACACAACATTGCAGTAAATCTATCTGAGATAGAATCAAAGCCTGTACCACCAACCTATACACTTTCTGAGCAAGGAACTTCCTAAACTGTAGTAATTTAACAACAACATGACTATTTTTTTAACTGCACTATTTATCTGTTTCCATAGAGAGGTTACTGTCTATAAACCCCCCAAACTTTTAAGGTGGGAATGTCTAATATTCCCAGCATTTGACTATTCCAAATATCATCTTGAGTACCCAGTAACAAGAATTGGGTTTTATCCCAAATCAGTTTCAAGAAATACTCATGTGCCCAATTATCCAGTAAGTTCAAGGAATTCTTGACCCTGGTCATAGTTTCGCCTACAGTATTAGAAACTGGCAGCAGAATAATGATATCATCTGCATATATAAATACCTTGAAATCTGCTTTGTCTAGCTCTTTCCCCAAAGAATGCATCAGCATATTAAATAAGATGGGAGAGAGTGGAGAACCTTGAGGTACACCACAACTAACTGTCCAGGCTCAGATATTATATTTTTACTTGGTATTTCCTCCTTGATAAAAAAGAAACCACCGAAACCATCACCAGACTTGTCATGAGATACCCAAATAACTCAAAATCCCTAACAATAAAACTTGGTCAAGTAAATCAAATGCACTAGACAGATCAAATTGCAGGATAAGAGATCGCTGACCTTTAGACGATAGGGTTCTTGCCTCTGACAGCAAGGTATATAGAACAGTTTCAGTGCTGTAATTTTTGCAAAAGTCAGACTGGAACTTACGTCATATATCAAATTTGTATAAAAAATGTGTTAGTTATTTGTAACTAAACTCTCCATGATTTTGGCAAATAGAGGAATGGAAGCTATTGGCCTATGATTGGTGATAACATGAATATCTATATTAGGATTCATCAGAATAGGGGTTGAGACTATGGGGCTCATTTTTTGAAAGAGAAAAACATCCAAAAAGTGTTATAAAGCACCATATGGATGGATCTCTTCTCAAAAGGTCCAAATCGGGATTTTTAAAACCTGTTTTGCCGATGTCTATCAATGCATTTTGGGGCCTTTTACTAAGCAGCACTAAGCCCACTGCAGGCTTACCATGCATCAATCTGGAGCTACCGCCGGTTCAATGTGGGCACCAGTGGTAGTTCAATCCCCAGCGTGCGGCATTTCTGGCACTATAAGAAATATTCAAAAAATACTTCCGCAGAGGATTACCCAGCAGTAATCAGGCAGCGCCACTTGCTACCCGGTTACCACTGGGTTAGTGCAGGAGCCCTTATCACCACCTCAATGGGAGGCAGTAAGTACTCCCCCCCCCCCCCCCCCCCCCCCCGTATGGCCACATGGTAAGAGCAATCTTACCGCATGGCCATGTCTTTATTTTGGCCTTTTTGCCCACTGCTGTATAAAGGGTCTCAGCGTGCGGCAAAAATGGCTCCCACCACTAGCACAGGGCCCTTTTTACCACAGCTTAGTAAAAAGGGCCCTCTGTCTGCAGTGCATCCAAATCACAAAGGGGCATGTCAGGGGTGTTTTGAAGGTGGGATTAAAGCATGCTTAACACATGGACATTATACAACCATAATGGAACAAAACCAAAACATCTAGGGTGAAATCTCCACCGTTTTGGTCTAGGCTTGGTTTTCTAATGAATAAGACACAGAAAGGTGCTGTAAATGAACAGATGACTGCTGAAGGATTCAGAGATGACCACTTTTACTCCCCCAATGGTCACTAACCTCCTCCCACCCCCAAAAATGTGATGAAAAACATTACTTCCCGGCAGTGGTGTAGCCAAGGGTGGGCTTGGGTGGGCCGATGCTCACCCACTTTAGGATCAGGCCCACCCAGTAGCAGCATACCTATGATGTGGCTGGCAGGGATCCCCAAGCCTCACCAGCCAAAAACTCCCAATAAGTGTCCTTCCTGCACACCTTGTAAGTAGCAGATCTTCGCCTGCAGTGAGCAGTGACATACATACTGCTCGCACCGGCCCCACATCCTTCCCTCTGATGTACAGTATTTCTGCCTAGGCGGAAATAGGAAGGAAGGGTGTAGGGCCAACATGAGCAGTGTGTATTAGTTGCTGCTCGCTGCTGGTGAAAATCTGCTATTTAAAAAGGTATACTGGAGAGGGGGGATGTTTGAGAGACCATATGTCATGCAGGCGAGAGAAGGAGAGACCAAATCACGTGTGGGACGGGGCGAGGTTCTTCTGCCCACCCATCTTGGGCCCAGGCCCACCCAAAATTGGGTGTCTGGCTACGCCCCTGCTTCCCAGCCTCTGTGCCAGCCTCAGATGTTATACTCAGGTCCATTAAAACAGCATGCAGGTCCCTGGAGTAGTCTAGTGGTGGGTGGAGTGCACTGCAGACAGATGGACCCAAGCTCATACCTCCCCCTACCTGTTACACTTGTGGAGGAAACTGTGAGCCCTCCAAAACTCACCAGAAACCCACTGTATCCACATATAGGTGCCTCCTTCACCCATAAGGACAATGGTAGTGGTGTACAGTTGGGGGTAGTGGGTTTTGGGTCACTTTTGGGGGGGGCTCAGCAGACAAGGTAAGGGAACAATGGTGAGATGTGTACCTGGGAGCATTTTATGAAGTCTACTGCAGTGCCCCCTAGGGTGTCCTATTGCTTTCCTGGGATGTCAGGAGGACCAGTCAACTAAAAATGCTGGCTCCTTCTACATCCCAATGGCTTGATTTTGTGCGTTTTGCACTTGGACTTTTTTTTTCAAAAATGGACCAAAAAACAAAACGTCTAAATCACAAAACCTTGTTCAAATTTTGTATTTTCGAAAAAAAAAAAAAGATAGACTTTTTTTTTTTAAATGGACTTCTTTCATATTCAGATTTTAGACGTTTTTTTTGCAAACCATCAGACTTAGATGTCATATCAAAAATGCCCCTCTGTATCTACTAAGCACTAGTGTTGGCATTTTAATTCAGTACCTGCACTGCTTGAAACTGTACCTCTTAGATTGTAAATTCACTTGAGCAGGGAAGTAATGTACATACCTGAATCTACAACTTGCCTTAAGCTTAGATTTGGAAAAGGTGAGTAATTTACAAAAGAGGTATTATAGTAAGGCAGAATCAGCTGAAAAGATGTAATTTTATGTATGGATTGAATGAAGTAATCTGTTACGAGTGGAGCTGCTCCTTAAGAGCACAGAAGCACTGTTATGAACCAAAAGCACCACAAGAGAGAGAAAAGGAGTTTCAGTATACGCTTGAAAAACAAAAGCTGGGAACTGGGTAGAGGAGAGAGAATCTGGTTCCAAAGAATGGAGGGAGCCACAAGACAAAAATAACTAAGGGATCCTTTTACTAACCTGCAGTAAAATGTGGCCTTAGCGGCCCTTGCGCTAAGGTCATTTTTACCCAGTACATTTTTACTAGCAAAAAAGGTGCCGGTACTCAAATGCTAGGCCACCCTTCAGGAGTGAGGTGATCACTGAGGGATCAACCCCACAATAGCTGGGCCCCCTGCAACCAGTCACAGAATCTATGAGAAGGTAGAATTGGTGTGTAGAACCTGAGCTCTTTCATTAAAACTTGGAGACCATGGGTCAAATTTAGCAGACAATGGAAAAGGTGCCAGTACTCAGTACTCCCAAGTACCCCCTCAAAAAAAGCCCTGTTTTTACCACAGCAGTAAAATGGCTGATTTTCCATTTTTTTTTAAATGAATCACTATGTGCTAATGTTGCCATTAGTGCACAGCCATTAAAAATTACCGTGTGAGCACTTACCAACACCTATTTTATAGGTCATAAAGGCTCATATAGTAATCCTATGCTAACTAGTTAGTATACAGTAATGTAGCTGTACTGATTAGTGGAGGAATGCCCACTCATCACTCTCCCCCCGCCACATCCCCTCCAACAAAAATTTTAAAATATTTTTAGCATGTGCCAGTTTGGAACTTACTACAGGACACCTGAGAGTGCCTGTGGGAAGCCATTTTAAGCGGAGATAAACGCGTGCTAGCATTTACCACAGCTTAGTAAAAGCACCCGCAAATGCAGTACTGATACTTTGCCAAGAGAAGGGATGCAGCATGACCTTGATAGGAAGAGAGGGCTGGCCTGTGGAGGACTAAGAGTGCATTAATATCTCTGAGGTGTGAAAAGAGTAGGGCAATTTGGAAGACTAAAAACAGTTACCCTGGGAAAAGAGAGAGAGCAGTGGCGTACCAAGGGGAGGCGGTCCGCCCCAGGGTGCACGCCGCTGGGGGGGTGCCGCGCGCCTGTCGGCTCTTCGTTTTCATGTTCCTTTTGCCCCAGAACAGGTTACTTCCTGTTCCGGGGCAGAGGGAGCATGACAACCAAGAGCCGCCCCGGCGACGCGCTGTTCCAGGGGGGTGCTGCACCCGGGGGGCGGGGTGCATCGGTGATCCGCCCCAGGTGTCAGTCCCCCTAGGAACGCCACTGAGAGAGAGATTCAAATACAGTTACTCTGAAAAGAAAAAAACTGCCAAAAAGATACATGATTATCCATTTGTGGTGATACTAATCCATCTCATTCATTCTAATAAAGAATTTCAGACATGTGAAGCCACTTCCCCTTCTCAACTGCATTTGTGAATATAAATAGAGTTCCATTCCCTTTTAGAGAGAGAAAAGTCCTTCCAAATACCCTTCCATCTGGATGGAAGCACCAATGTGCCAGACCCAAAGAGAGGACCATTAGGCAGCTGGAGAGAGCACTGTAGCCAATTTAGTTCCAAAGCCCATGAATGAAAAGCTGACACCATGAAAAGGGAGATATACTCATTTTAGTGACCTCTGTTGTCTTTCTCTGAATAACCGCTCTCTTGCACATGAATGTACAACATTGCCAAGTCTTTGGAAACACACATTTCCTTTAAGCAGAACAATCATTAGTTTCCCCCTGTAATGCTTTTGCATCTTATATCTGCCATCAGTACATGACAATCAGGCTAGGGGCATAGGGAATCAGAACTTTATCTCTCCTGTCTCAAATATTTTACAGTCTTCGGACACTAAGGGCCCTTTTACTAAGCTGCATATGCGCCTACGCATGCCTAATGCTCGTCAATTTGGAGTTACTGCCCAGCTACTGCATGGCCCAGGCGATAATTTTGTTTTTCATACACGCAAAAAAAAATCATTTTTATTTTCTGGCGCATGGTGGAAACCGGGCAGTAATCATCATTCTACGCGCATAGACAATTACCACACAGTTACCGCGTGAGACCTTACTGCTAAGTCAATGGGTGGCGATAAGGTCTCAGACCCAAAATGGACGAGCGCCAGTTTCTATTTTGATGCACATCCATTTTTGGCAAAAATAAAAAAGGCCTTTTTTACAGGCGTGCTGAAAAATGGATCTGTGCGCGCTCAAAATGCACACATAAAGTAGCGCAGCCCATTTTTAGCGCACCTTAGTAAAAGGACCCCTGAAACTGCGACACCTTCAACCTTGCTTGTTACCGTTACTCTTGCACCAGATAAAAATTGGTTGATGAAAATGTTCTTTAAAATAGGGATAAAACCTTTTTGGGTTTTAAAATCCAGGTCTTCCTGGATGTATCAAGAGAAACTCAGAAGAGATGTCGACAGTTTCTATTGCTTAAACCAGGTGTCCTTCAGGTTGGTGCTACATTTTATTTACGTTACCCATGTAAATGTGTAGTTAGCTACCAATCGTAAAGTATGTCTTTTTTGAACCTTCTCATCTCACTGTTTTTCTTGCAGGGAAACGGATCATAGGGGTTTGATTGTTCCCTTATGATATACTCTAAATTTAAGAAAAGGAATTCTGTAACATCTCAGATGTCAGTTCTTCTTTTGTAATTTCTTTTGGTAAAATACTCCACTTTATGTAATCTTGGATCTAGCATTGTGGACTTGAGTGATGCTTTTCTAATTGTTACTTTGTAAGACAATCAATCTTCTTTTTCTTTTTATATTATTTGGATAGCTACACTTTTCTGTACAAGTTATTTACTTGGTTGTAAAGATAAAATGATGATAAATAAAAAAAATGTAAAAAAAGAACAAAAAGAACTTTATCTCTCCCACATCCATTTCAGCAACACCTACCCTACAGGACTTCACATACAGTATCCTCAGCAGCTAAATACTTGGAAGAGTAGATGACTAGCCTAGTGGTTAAAGCACCAAGCCTGCCATCCATGGGTGTCTGGTTTGAATCCTACTGCTTAACCTTGTGCTCTTGGGCAAATCATTTAACCCTTAGGTATAAAAATTAGATTGTGAGCATTCTGGGGACAGGGAAATAGTGTATCTGAATGTAACTCATGTTGAGCTTCTGCTGAAAAAGGTGTGAGCGCAATCCAAATAAATACTTACAAGGGGTCCTAAGTTTAGTAGATGCCAGTTTTGGCAAGAGTCTAGGAGTTTGCCCAACCATAAGGTACAAAATTCCCAAATTGTCTTCCTTCCAACAGGGACAGCTTCACAGTTGTCACCTTTCTCAGCCTTAGCAGGCTGAAGATTGAATGCTTTTTCTCTTAGATATCTGCCCTGACACCTACTGGCAGAAAGCATTAACTGCATCCATCACACAAACATTTTCTGTACTAGGGAATATAGACCAAGAAAGCAAAAAGGCAGACGATCTGCAAACTCCAAGACGGAAAATGAACGAAGCAGATCGTTAGAAAACAAAATGTAGTTTGTTGATGAAAACCAATTAAAATATATGTATATACAAACAGCCCCCAAGACGATCTGCTTCATTCATTTTCCGCTAGGGAATATAGATGCCAACTTTTCAAAATGATCAGGGTAAAATAGTAACATAGCAGATGACAGCAGATAAAGACGTGAGTGGTCCATCTAGTCTGCCCAGTCTGCCCAACAGTCTCACTCATTAAAGGGAATGGGACTTGATATACCGCCTTTCTGTGTTTAAGTAAAGTGGTGTGGTAGCCATGTTAGCGTACTTTTAAAGATGATAAATAGAAATAAAGCAAAACACAAAATAGAAAATAAGATGATACCTTTTTTAATGGACTAACAATACATTTTTCGATTAGCTTTCATAGGTAACCCTTCTTCTTCAGATCAGAAATAAGCAAATGTTGACAAATATCAGAATATATCATTCCAACGACAGTGTCACAAGAAGAGGGTGGGGTGGGTTAGGTGAGAAACGGAGAGCTGTGTGAGTGAGCGACAGGGAGAGATGGATGTCAAAGCAGTATGATTTAATGATTTATAATGGGATAGAAAGCCCAGATCTTTGTTAAGTCCTGTCTGGTAGCTGTCAAAATATTTCATCATTTTGACTTCAAAGGTCTTACGTTCCTGGATTGACATAAAATTTCCTTTTAGTATTCTCACCATAAGATCATTGTTGCAGTGTTCTGGTTTGTAAAGTGCTGTCCCACAGAGGTTACATCCTGGTTGGCATTGGAATGTTTAATATTATGCCAATGTAAATCGAGTCTCGTCAAAGCGGTTTACATTACCAATAAACCAACAAGTAATGTGGTATAAAATACTTGATCCCGTCCTTCTTTGCCATTTCTAGGACATAATCCGCTCGACACTGTCCTTATATTCCAACTACTGGAGTTATTATTATTATTATTACATTTGTACCCCGAGCTTTCCCACACAATGCAGGCTCAATGCAGCTTACATAGTAATTTGAAATACAAAGTTAATAGAATTTTAATAAAACAGTAGTAAAACAATGTAAAGTTGGGCTTAGTAGTGTATGATAAGTTGAGCTAGATAATATATGACTAGGATAAAAGAGAGTAGACAGGATAGGATAGTGTAATTTGGGAGAAAAGGGGTAAGGAGGGATAAAATTAAGGAGAGATGGAAAGAGAAGGATGGGAGGTTGGTATTTAATTCAGAACAGAATTGGGAGTGGAGGTTGGCGAGATTAGGTTGGGGTATTAGGGTAGGCTTGCTTAAAGAGATGAGCTTTCAGCATTTTTCTAAAGGGCAAGAAGTCGTTTATTAATCGGATTGGTCTGGGTATAGTGTTCCAAAGCTGGCTGCCCAAAAAGGAGAAACTAGATGCGTACATCAGATATTAAGCGGCACTTAACTAGGTAGTGTCCCTGAATATCGCTGCGGACTGGCTATTTCCTAACTGGATAACTAACCGGGCACCAATCTGAATATTGGCTGGTGCCCAATTAACTTCCAGGTCAGCACACATACCCGGATATTCAAAGCTGGCATTGAATATCCAGGGTTAGGTCAGCCTGTGGCTGGAAGTGGCTTACAAGATGCTTACAACCTGGGCTGAATATTTTATAAAGGTGCACGCTCCCAATCGAAGCAACAATTCAATTTAACCTGTCATGCTTTCTTTAAAAAGTTCTATATACTACTACTACTACTTATCATTCCTATAGCGCTACTAGACGTACGCAGAGCTGTACACTTGAACATGAAGAGACAGTCCCTGCTCGACAGAGCTTACAATCTAATTAGGACAGACAAACAGGACAAACAAGAGATAAGGGATTATATGGGTAAGTACCATCTTATTTTCATGATCACTTCAAGATAGCTAAAGTTAGTAAATATTGCAAAAAAGGGAATTTTAATTTTTTTTCTTTTCCATCAGTGAAAGGCATAAAAAGGGTAAAAGTATTTAAATCCCTTTTAGCTTTTCAGGCTGCAAAATTTAGTAAGGAGATCTCAACTATGATTAGGACTTCAAATTCCTATGCAGTTTTTTGACGAAATCTAAATACTTTTCTTTTCTAAAAATGTGTCTTTGATTCTGCGTAATCTCGTCTTATGGTTCACATTTTAAACTTACTTTGTTATAGTTTTTGATTGTTATTATATTGACTATTATGAAGATATGTAATTCCTGAACTTGACCAGTCTCTAAAAATGTGAACCGCTCTGATTGTTTTAAGCCTACTTTTTAAATATTTTTTGACTGATCATGTTGATTATTATGAACATATGTAATTCCTGGATTTGACTAGTCTCTTATAGTGTGAACCTCTCTGAAGTGCCAGGCTTGAGTGGGTTCTATTTTATTATTATTACTAGTAAAAAAAGACCCGTTTCTGACACAAATGAAATGGACGCTAGCAAGGTTTTCCTTGGAGTGTGTATGTTTGTGAGAGTGTGTGTGAGAGTGACTGTGTGAGAGAGAGAGAGAGAGAGAGTGAATGTGCGAGTGTGTGTGTGTGACAGAGAGAGAGTGAGACTGGGTGCGAGTGTGTGTGTGAGAGAGAGAGTGTGTGTGTGAGAATGAGAGTGTATGCCAGGGGCCCCCTCCCTCCCCCCTCCCAGTTCCATGGTCGTCCCCCCCCTCCCTCCCTCTGAGTTCCAGGGTCATCCCCTCCCTCCCTCCCTCCGAGTGTCAGGGTCGTCCCCTCCCTCCCTCCGAGTGTTCTTCCTGCTGCGCTACGGGCGCCTGACCCACTAAGTTCTGTATAGTAGTAATGTGAAACAACTGGTAGAACAGAGCCAAACTCCTAAAAGTACATCAACTTAATTGTACTACACTCGGAGGCATTTGCAATAGGGTCTTACACGTGTCCATTAAAACGTGCTGTTCTTAAAGATACCTGCCTTTCACAAAGTAGCAATTTTCCCAAACATAAACACTGAAAACCACATGCTACAGTTTGTTCAATATTGAGGGTGCCCAAACACCCACAGAGCTGGCTCCTACGTGCAGGATCATAGCTGGTAGAAAAAGGGTGTGTGCCCTCTCAGATTTAGGGGCGAGCGCAGTATCTCTCTTCCCCGGCTCGCCTGCGGGCCCGGCATCTCTCCCTCACTGGGGGGCCTAGTATCTCTCTCTCCCTCTCGCCACCACCTTGCAGGCCCAGCATCTCACCTTCTTTCTTCCTTCCCTCCCTGCCGCCGTTCTAATTCTAACACACCTGCATCTCCAGTGGTGACCGGCAATGAAAGTGCTTAAGAGACACCTCCCTTGGGACTGGAAAGCTACCGGGCCGGGCGGCTGCCAGGATCCGCCCAAACCGGAAGCAGGAACCCATCAGAGGGGGGCGGGACCCAGCAGTGGCCGGCAGAGAGCTGGAAGACTTAGAAGGGTTGTGGGATGTGACCAATGGGCACTTTTTTCCCGGGTGGACGTCATAATGGGTTCAGTGACGTTAGCCTGTGTTATGGAGCATAGCAGACCAACTCCAAAGAAGTCACGAACACAGGCAGCAAAACCAATAGAAAGTTGGAGGTGAGAATTATTATATAGGACTATTATTATTAACCCCCAGTGGCTCTGGCCATAAAAATTGAAATGCTTCCCAGGTAGTGGGGACCAGGGGATGGGGGAGGGAGGATACACATTTCCCAAAGCTAACATATTACAATTAATACATTCAGAAAAAATACTTTTGTTCTACCTTTGGTCCTAGTGTCTCTCTTCTGCTTTTCTTCAGGGTTTCCTGTTCTGTTGACATTTCTTCTCTCTATATCCAGCATTTATCCTTTCTGTGTGTCCCTATCCATCCTGCTCAGCATCTCCCCTGTGTCCCTATCCCTATCCTACCCCCATGTTCAATATTCAGTATCTTTTCTCTTGTGTCCAGTATTGCCCCTTTATGTCCCTGCCCCTATGTTCCATCTGGGACCAGCACCTCTTCTGTGTCCTTCCCCATTTCCAGCTTTTCATCATCCTGCATCTCCCATGGTCTCACATCTCTCTCCCCTTCCCTTTGTTTGTCCAGCATCTGCCCCCTCTCTCCCCAGTCCAGTCTCTCTCTACTCCCTCCCCCCACCCCCACCACAATCCAGCATCTGCCCCTCTCTTCCCCCTCCATTTTGTCTGATGTATCTCTTTCTCTCTCCTCTTCCTCTCCCAGCCCCAGGCCATCATCTCTCCCTTTCTTCCTCCTCTCCTTTACTCCAGGTCTCTCTCTGCCCCAACCCCACCAGCCAGTTCGGGATCTCTTCATCCCCATTCCGCCCCTCCACCCCTATGCTTGTATCTAGCATATTTCATTTCCAGTCGCCCTCCCCTCTCTCCCAAGGCCATGTGTGTATGGCATCACTACAGCTCCACCTACCACTAGTCCTCCACATGCAGTAGAGAGAGCACTGAAACCTGCCTCTCTGGCCAGCGGAACCTTTCCTGTGTGTATCCTGCCTCTCTGATGCAACTTCCTGAGGGAGGAATGTGCACAGGAGAGGCCCTTCTGGTCAGAGAGGCAGGTTTAAGTGCTCTTTCTGCCTCATGTGAAGTACTGGAGGTGGGAGAGTATAGATGGAGTGATGCTGGACCTGGGGGCTGGGGGGAAGGAGAGCTGCTGCAATGTCAGACCTAGGGATTAGAGGGGAAATGGGGAAGAGGTGCAACCGCAGGCAGCCCCTACCATTGGGTGGCCCTGGGCATTTTGCAGGGTCTGCTCAGTGGTAGCTATGCCCATGATTACCCCTATAATATATTTTGTAGAAGTCACCTATAATAGTAATGATAATATTGCTTAATTTTGGAATTCACTTTCATTTTTCTGAAGGCTTTCACAAATTGGGTTCAACTTACCCAGTCTGAGGTGGGATTGGGAACCACAGCAAGCAGCTGATCAGAATGTGAAAGAAATATATAGCAATGTCAGTGCAAATAAGTAATGTCATACGAAAATGCTTCTATAAACTCAAACTTCTTCATCATTTCAAACATCTACTGGATGCCAAACTCTTACAGATCATCATCCAAGCTTTAGTCATAACAATCCTAGACTACTTAAATATAATGTACCTAGGTCTTCCAGACAAGCTATTGAGGAAGCTACAAATAGTCCAAAATGCAGCAGCCAAACTAATAGGAAGTGGAAAATGGAGAGACCATGACACACGCCACTCTGTTTCTGTACAAACTACACTGGCTTACATGCAAAGCAAGGATAGAATTCAAACTACTGACCATAATACTTGTATGGAATAGCCCCAAACTACCTCCAAAAGTTCGTACAAGTTTATCAACCTAAAGGAACGCTTAGATCTTTAACCGACATTAGACTGGTACCAACAAACAAACAAACTTGCCACCTCAAAAGAACATCCAATTCAACTCTGATAGGCAAGCGAGCAGAACTATGGAACACACTCCCAATAAAGCTTAGGCAGATACCAAACTATCTGTCCTTCCATAAAGAATTAAAAACCTGGCTCTTCCACAAATACTATGCATCACAAATGACCACAACCTAGAAATCGCAGGAACATAGAATTCACATTCAAAGACCTCCCAAGGGTATTAACATAAGAACTCAGACAATCATATCGAAGTAATGACACAAATTTCCGCACTAACCTCAGAACTACCTTTAGTTATCTGGTGTGAAAACCCATACACTTAGTCTTAATTATAATATTATTCCCTTATATTCTATGTACCAATATTTACCTTGTTTTCATTGCAATGAAGTTTGGTTTGAGTTTCAATGGACAATTGTTCTCCTTAATTTGGATTTGTCATCCGCCTAGAACCACAAGGTTAAGCGGACTATAAATGCCAAAATTAAATTCGAATTAAATTAAATTAAATATGTAAGATATCAAGTCCTTCTGACCTCCTGACTTTCTAGTTCTGCACAGTCATAACCCCCCAAATTCTATAAACAACACTTAAAATTGTGTGCACAAATTTAGGCACTGCCCAATTTGTGTGCGCAATTTAATTGAGTAACAAGCTAATAACTAGTAATAATTGGACACTAACAATCAAATATTGGAGCTAATAGGCAACAATTTGAATTTATGTGTTGTGATAAACACAGGACTGCCCTAGCCTGCGGATGCCGCCAGAGGGCATTGTCCCAGGGAACAGTCTGGAAAATGCCTGATCTGGTCACTAGAGGGAGCCAAAAGGGGTACGCCCATGTAATGACCTGAAGGAACAGCTAGGGAGTGCTCATGGTATGGGGCCTGCCCTTCCCTGAAGAGGCCACCAGGGGAGCTCTCAGAGTAGGTGAGGGAAAGGTGGAGAGAGTTCTGGACCTGGACATTTCTGGAACCAGAGGGAGGGGCCTAAAGAGGTGGGGAGGATTATTAGCCACCCTATAAAGAGCACCCTCTAAGAAGAGAAAAGTGGAGAGGAGATGGGAAGCCTGATACCTGAAGGAGGAGGTCCCCTGGAAGTTGAGAGAGAAGGATCCCTCTGGAAACCAAGAAGGTACGTACCTGGTATGCCTTTTGGTAGTAATGGAACTGTGTATTATTGGAAGTTGAATGATATGCTGGAAAGAAGTTGTTCCCCACAAGACTGGAGCAGGGTGCTAATAAAGGGGATTTGCATCTGGTATAGAGTGAATTTGCATATTGATGAAAGCTGAGAAACCAGGGTTATATTCCCAAGAAGGGTGACAGGGGGCCCATCAGGGGTACCGGAAAAGTGACCTGTTACCAGAGGATACAGCAGGTAGGCATGTCCCAGAACTGGTGGTAAATGAGGGAGTCACCCTGAGTTCAAGGGGAAGTCCAAACATTGAGACTGAGTTTACAGGCTGGTATAGAGGAGCCTTATCTCTGGGCCTTTCTCAGAAGCAAAGTGCTAGTGAGCCCTGGCTGACGGCTTGTGGTGATGGACAGGAGCTACAAGAGGACCCTCAGCACATGAATACTCCTGGGGTACAGATATTTCAGTGTGTTCTTTTTATAGTTACAGTCCCTTCCTCCTCCAAGTCTTCAACTGTCAAAGGTCTTCTAAGGAAGAGGTTTGCTGAAACATCGTGCACACTTGCATTGTTAATATTGCCTGTGATGAATACACAGCTCAGTGACTGAGAAACCAGCTCACTAAACCCTTCCTGCAGTTGGACATAATGGAATGGACAGCAGTGGACAGACTCCTCCCTGTACTGCCACATTCACCCTCAGTCTAATGGTACTTAGATAATACAGAGTGCATCCTGGGGTGAAGGAGAGGAGGACGCTGAACCTGAGAAGGAGAAGGGGAGACAGAGAGAGAGAGAGAGAGATGATGGATCTTATGGGGGGGGGGGGGTGGAAGGAGATGGACCTGATTGAAAAAAATAAGTATAAGAAGCAACAGCATGAAAAACAAAATTCTTTTTAAGCATTGTGAACACATTTATTTCCTGTCCACAAAGATAGATAAATCCTGTAAAACATCTGATTTGCGTATTCATGGGCCTCATGTCTTAGTGCTTATTTATATCCTGTCTGTATGATTCTTAAAAGTTACACTATTAATACTTCTCCCATTTATTGCAATTGAATCATGCGCATGATGTTATTAAATCAAGCAGTTTTAAGAGTTAAATGTTTGCTTATCACTCATTCCTGCTGATCTGCATGAAATATACTTCTTAAGTATGATGTCTTAACTCCTGTTTGTGTTCTCCTATTCTAAGCAGCAGTATCGCTTTATTTCGATATCCCTGGAGCTAGTGTTGCATTACAGATCCATGAATTTCTTTGTTATTCAGTCTCTCTTTATCTCATCTTTGCAGTGGAGTAGAGGAATAGCCTAGTGGTCAGTGCAATGGGCTTTGATCCTGGGACACTGGGTTTGATTCCCACTATAGTTCTTTGTGACTCTGGGCAAGTCACTTAACCCTCCATTGTGCCCCCCCCCCCCCCCATACAGTGACGTTCATTGGTCGACTGGCACCCGGGGCGGGCTGCTGCTCACCCCCCCCCCCCCTCCCGGGTGCAGCAGTGTCCCCCTGGGGGTGTAGCATCTCGTCCCTCCCCCAGTGCATCTTCTCAAGACACACACACACCCCCAGCGGGGGGGGGGGGGGGATTGCCTCTTACAACCTCATTGGCATCTTACCTCCTGGGGTGTTGGGAGCTGCCGTACAGCTGTCAGTTCCACCGGTTCCCTGCTCCCTCTACCCCGGAACAGGAAGTAACATCAAAGGGAGCAGGGAACTGGCAGAGCCAACAGCACGCATCTGGGGCGGACCACCACCCTGCTCTCAGTACACCGTTGCCCCCATACAGAATGAGTACCTGTATATAGTATGCAAACCACTTTGACTGTAACCACAGAGGCTGTATTTCAAGTCCCATTCCCTTTGATACAAAGCTTTTTTTTTCCTTTCTAGCCTGGAACCTATGATGCTGTAAATTTGCCAAAGGAGTTCAGAAAAATCTGGATTTTCTAGACAACTCTGCAGGTTACCATGTTAAGCCCATGGCAAGGGCGATGTAGAATCTCCTTATGGATAGTTTAACTTGTAATAAGCGCTCTCCAATCTTCAATAGCAATGTGATTACAATGGTCACGTAAGAAGACATTTGAACAAAATTGCCAGTTTCATTTTATTTTGTTGTTACAAAAGAAAGATTATTTGACAAGATGCCTTTAATTTTCATTTACTTTTCATCAGTAGCATGAATGCATTTACCAGCTTCTCTTCAAGAGCTGGTAAGTGCAATCATGCTATCTGCAGGTAACTTACCATGTGCGCTAACTGCAAGGCACTGTCCATGCTCCTAACCCACCCATTCTCCACCCTTTCCCTGCCCCTTTCCACAGTAAGTACGTGGAGAAACATTCTAGAAAAAGGTGCCTAATAAGCCTGCCTATTTAGGGCCTATTCTACTAGGAACAGTAGCTGCTTACTTTTCTTTACAGAATACTAGCATAGCTGGGTAAATATGCGGTGGCCTGGGTTCGATTCCCAATGCAGCTGCTTGTGACCTTGGGCAAGTCATTTAACCCTCCATTGCCCCAGGTACAAAATCTTAGATTGTGAGCCCTCTAGGGACAGAGAAAGTACCTGTATATAATGTGTACAGCGCTGCGTATGTCTGGTAGTGCTATAGAAATGATTAGTAGTAGTGGTAGCAGCAGTGGCATAGCTATGGGGGCCATGGGGGCCTGCCCCCTCCAAATTGGCTCTGGGGCCCCCAGGTTGGCTGGCAGGGGTCCCTGACCCAAACCCCGGCCAGATGAAGCGTTTATCTGTCCCACACTGGTCTCGCACCCACCAAGGTCTGGCTGCGCCGCTGGGTAGCAGTATAAGCACTAATGCAAGCCAGAGAGCTGGTGTAATAGCTCAGGCCTAGACTGGGGAGATATGTGCATAAATTATAGTATTCTAGAATTTTCTGTGCTCCATAGACTCCACCCATGTGAATGCCTACCTGCAAAGTACATGCCATCAAAGGTAGAAGATAGGCGAGTACTTATGGATTATTGCCATTTTTGCTTGTATGTGTCCACATGTAATCATAAATAACTAGAATATCATCATTTACCTGCATACTTGCTGCCTAGATTTTCCTGGCTCCTTATACAATGACCTCCATAGACAGTAATTCTGTAATGGGGTGCCTATTTCAAGGAGCCAATACTATATAGGTGCCTGTTTTTCTTTATAAGATACAAAAGTAAGACAGAGTACATGCACCTACTTTAGAGGCAGAGACCTTTATGCCAGCTATAGAGCAGCTGTAAATGCTCACAACTAGATTGCAAAATAACACACCTACGGGTCAATAATCAACGCAATTTAACCGACCAGAAAAAGCTCCTGGCTGGTTAAATTGTCTGCTCGGGGCTAGCCACTCATTTTTAGCAGCGCTTAACCGGTTAGTGCCGCTGAAAGTAATCAGTTAGTGCCAAACTGAAAACGGACTATTGGGGGCATTCCAGGGGCAGAGTTGGCCACTTCAGTGCTGATATTTAGAAATTAACCGGCCGGGTTAACGGCATAAATAGGACCGCAAAAAAGTCAGTCCAATCTTTCTGTGATAACCCATAGCTGGTTAAGTGTTGAATATTGCACTTAACCGGCTTATGTGTTAGCCGGCTATGCCAGTGCTCAAACATAACCTGGCACTGAATTTCCGAGTAGAACACCAGTAGTAGTCAGCAACACGCTGATCGCTGCCAGCTGAATAACTGACCCATAGCTTGTAAGATTTTAAAATTGATGCACATAAGTGTGCATCTCACTCATGCTCAGCCGACTCAGCCTGTGTGAATGACCATCTGCAAAGAACAGGCCATCAAAGATCGGCACGTCCTTACAGACTATCACATGGCCTGAAAAAGATCATTTATGTGTCGATGTGTCCATATACACACAGAAATGGCTAGAATGCAAGTATTTATGTGCATTCTCACCACCTAAAACTAGGCAGCTCCATCTTGAATTATCCAGGGCTTAATTTGTAGACAGGACGTAGAACGGTAAAGCCAGGGGATGACTAGCAGCAGGAGCAAGCAAGAAGGGGCTGGATTAGGAAACAGTGGAGCCCTTTTACAAAACAGCAGTAGGGATAACGCATGGGTAGCGTGCGCCAAATCAACGCTACTGCCGGGGTAGCGCGGGCACCCAGTGGTAATTCCAAAGTTGGCGCACTCTGGTTCCCGTAGTAGAAAATAGTTTTCTATTTTCTACCACGGGGGGGGGGGGGGGGGGGGGTCATTTCTGGTGGTAATCGGCAGCGTGCCCACATTGGCGGGCACTGCATTATTACCACGCGAGTAGTACGTGAGCCCTTACCGCTAGGTCAATGGGTGGCGGTAAGGGTTCAGGCAGTAAATAGCTGCGCGTTACCTTTCATTTTATCGCACAGCCATTTACTGTCCCATTGAGAAATGGTAAAAAAATGGCCCAGCGTGCGCCAAAAACATGCACCCACACCACTACAGGCTACTTTTTACCACCGTTTAGTAAAAGGACGCCAGTAACTTTCCTCTCCTTTGCTCTATGCTCACCTCCCCTCCTTTTCTCTGCAGGAGCATAACACCCCTGCTGCTCTGGCTCTGGAGTCTGAAAATAAGTGGCAGAACTGAATTCCTGACCGTTCCCCAGGAATTAAACCCTGGAATTGCCCCCACAGTGTCTGTGTTCATTGCACATGAACTCGCATGATTTCCATAAAAATAATATTATAGTTGGAATAACTTCTTAACAATATCCTATACTTGTGGCACAAGTGTCATTTTATCCTTCCGTTACACTGCATTCCAATAGATAAATTCTCTTTCTTCCATCATACAGTAAATCAGAAAAACAAGTAATTATATCTTCCAACCACAACACTGTCAATTCGTTTCTGCAAAGAATGGCTCTTTGGAATAAAGGTTTATTTTTATGGTACATAATGCTTTCTACAGTGCTTTTCATCTAATCAGGGTCCCCAAATTGCCTCATAGTTTTTCAGAAATATATTATGCACAGTTGCCTTTTTCAACACATTTCTGGTGCCTGCGCCATACAATGATGCATAATTCAGCTGGGAATACATTAAAGATAATTGGACTGGGATATATTCCCATACAACCATGTAGGGGAGATGGGTATAAAGAGCTTTTAGAAGATGAAACCATGAAACCATTTGAATGGTAACGTCAAATACCTAGTATTCATCTGGTCAGGCATGAATTACATCTCATCAACTTACGCACAAGGCAAGGACATCAGGCACTGTGAGCTGAATACATTACAGATTAGCCTTTGCTGAAGAGGTTGTACTCAGAGTTTTCACAGAATTGAAAGTAGAGAGGGAAGTGGGACCTAATGGGGTGAATCCTAGAATTCTGAAGGAGCTCGAGGAGGTACAGAGTGCGATACACAAGTCTGCTCAACTTACAACTTGAAAGATGGGAGGTTCCAGGAGACTGGAGAGGAGCAAATGCAGCACTGATGCCGAAGAATAGGAGCAAAGAGAAAGTGGAAAACTACAGCTCTGTTAATTTGGGGGTCAGTGGTGGGCAAAGTCATGGAAACACAATTGAAGGAAAGGATAATGCAATACCTTAAAGCCAGTGAGCAACAGAATCCTGGAAAGAATAGTTTCATCAAGATCTTACCAAACTTAATTAATTGAGGGGCCCTTTTATTAAAGCTTAGCATGCAGTAACAGAATTAACGTGTGCTAAATGTTAAGAAATCCATAGGTATAAAATGGGCTTCTTAGAGCTCACTTTTAGTAAAAGGGTCCCTGAATCCTTTGATGAGGTTATTAGAGTAGAAGTACAAATAAATACAATGGACGAGTCTTATCTGAATTTCACTAGCCACTCTGCTTTCTACCTCCAGTGCCATCTGCACTGACTGATGCTGTAAATTTTGGAAGAGGAGTCAAATACCTGAGACAGTACCTGATGCTGGGAAGAAAACGGCAATTGCATTTACCATCTGGAAAATTCTCATAAAACTTAGGGGAAAGGGAGATTTGGGATAAATTAATAAATTCTGTCTCTATTGAAAATTCTGGGCCCGATATTCCAAAGGTTTAACTGGGCAGGAACTTCTCCTGCCCGGTTAAACCCACCGAGTGAACTGGCAGTCAATATTCAGTGGCTCGCAACCATTCAGTGCCGCTAAATATGTCTACTAACCAGACATCCCCTAATTGGATAGGTTAGGGCAGGGTGGAGGCGAAAACTTAACCAGCTAGTGGTGGAGGAGTGGCCTAGTGGTTAGGGTGGTGGACTTTGGTCCTGAGGAACTGAGTTCAATTCCCACTTCAGGCACAGGCAGCTCCTTGTGACTCTGGGCAAGTCACTTAACCCTCCATTGCCCCATGTAAGCTGCATTGAGCCTGCCATGAGTGGGAAAGCGTGGGGTACAAATGTAACAAAAACAAAACAAGTAATCTCATAAAGTTAGGACAGCAAAATGGCAGTCCTAACTTTATGATCTGTTAACCGAGCACCGGTCTGAATATCAGCTGGTGTTCGGTTAACTTGCAGGTCGACGGACATACCCATATTATTCAATACTGGGAGCCAAACATATCCCGGCATTGAATATCGGTGTTTAGTTCATCCTGTGGCTGGAAGTAGCTTACAAGCTGCTTACCATCGTGGGCAGAATATCAGATCCAATGCTCCTAACTTTGAGAGTTATAATCCTAAATTAGCCTCTTAAAAAAATTACTAGGGCTCAGTTTGTAAGTGTTTACTCAAAATTTCACTAAACACTTAAATTTAGGACCACAAAAAGTGGGTGGCAACAGGGACAGATTTAAAGAATGGGGAAAAACCATAGGAGCTTAGCACTGATTTTTAGCATTAGCTCCTAAATTAGGCCCTTAGGGAGGATGCATTCTATAAATGGTGCTCAAAATTAGGCAATCAAAAGAAAAAAGAAGAAAGCAAAAAAACCTCATGCAATCATGAGCAACAAAACAAAAAAGTGAGGTGTATCCAAAGAGGATGTCAAAATATTTGAGGATCTTTATTGTAACATCATAGAAAACGACCCGACATGACTGTGTTTCGGCGCAAAGGCCTGCTTCAGGGGTCAAACAAGCTTGTTGGACTGAAGTGAATAAAGAAGAATTGAGTCAAAAAGATGTCAAAATCCTTGGCTGTGTAGAACACCGTATCTTCCCAAGTAAGAAACAACTCTGCAATGCAGCAGACAACTCGCCAGAGAACCGGTGACATAATTAATGTTCAAAATCAAGACCATGCGCCGTTCATAGAATAGCACTTAGAGCTGATTTTCACATCCAACTCTGGGCACCAGGCTTACACCAGTTGAAACTGGTGTAAATCCTGTCATGCAAGTTGGGCATGGATCCCCCATATTCTGTAATACTGTGCCCAACTTTTTGGAATGCCCCTGACTCGCCCATGCCCCTCCCATGCCCATCTGGGTTGCAGGCTATGGGATTTGGGTGCCCAGTGTTACAGAATAGCATGCCGCCAGATGCATATACAAATTCAAATTGGTGCCAATTAACACCAATAATTGGTTGTTAGTCTCCAATTGCTGCTCGTTAACAGCTCATTATCCAATCAAGTTGCATGTGAATCTTCGATCGGCGCCCAATTTTAGGTGTCATATATATAGAATTCGAGGGTTACTGTGCACTAAGGGGCCATTTTACAAAGGTGTTGGAGAGCTAACACACAGGTAGCATGCGCCTAATTGGTACTACCGCTGGGGTAGCGCATGCACCTGGCGGTAATTCTGAGTTTGGTACATACCAAATTCCATGGTAGAAAATAATTTTCTATTTTCCTCTGTGGGGGCGTTCCTGGTGGTAACCAGCAGCGCACCCACGTTGGCGTCTGTGGCATGGTTACCACCTGGGTAGCACGTGAGCCCTTACCACTAGTTCAAAGGTGGCGGTAAGCGCTCAGGCCATATATTAGGTGCACGCTAGTTTTAATATTAGCGCAGGCCCATTTCCCAGCCCATTAAAAATAGCTTTTCCCCAGCTGTGGTAAAAAAATGACCCAGCGCACACCTAAAAGGCGCGTCCACACTACAGCAGGCCACTTTTTTTCCAATGGCTTTGTAAAAGGACCCCTAATTCCCTAATACAGAGTTAATGCAGGACCACTGACCAGCTCTTAAATAGGAGACGCTAAGTGCTTCTACATAAACCAAGAACAAGTTACCATGGGTTAATCTAAATGTTAACACATGACCTGCGATATGAAACAGTGAGAATGACTGCTGTGTGAAATTTGCAGCTGCCATGCAGTAAAATGCTGCGGTAACCATAGGAGCCAACTTTTCAAAATGATTGGAGGTGCTGAATTTTTTTTTAACAGGTGGTGCATTCCCCCTCCTTCTCTCCCCCCTCTCCCCCCCCCCTCCGAGTTCAAGGCCTCCCCTTTCCTCCGACTCAAGTGCCAGTCCCAACCCCAGCCCGACTCTTCTCCCACAACAGGCCTCCGCCCTCGCCTTCCTGCATGCCGCCCAGAATGTAAAACTCATCTTACCTCAGGGTCCCGGCGGCAGCAGTGAAAGTCTAGCAGGCTCGGCGCTTCAGCCTTCCCTTCTCTCTCAGCTCTGGTCCCGCCCTTGCAGAAACAGGAAATGAGGGCGGGACCAGAGCTGAGAGAGAAGGGAAGGCTGAAGCCCCAAGCCTGCTTGCCTTTCACTGCTGCCGCCAGGACCTTGAGGTAAGATGAGTTTTACATTCTGGGTAGCACGCAGGAAGGCGAGGGTGGAGGACTGTTGAGGGCAGGCAGGTCGGGCTGGCTGGGAACTTCCGGCGGGTCAAATATTGGGAGTTCTTGAGCACACAGAGTTGGCGCCAATGGCAGTAACTGCAAATTTTACTGTGATTTCGTAAAAGGGTCCCTTTACCAAGAAGGAGTCTGTCTTGCCCAGTTAAATCACTTTGAATATTGGCCTGTCAGCTTTTTTGAGTATCAGGTCCCTAATCTCTACATCTATTTCTTTGTGACTCATGTTATATACAGTAGTTGATCCAAATAATAGATTACTTGGGAACAGGTTTATTTGGGAAGCCCAACCGTCGATTCAAATTCTCTATTTCATCTGTATTTCAAAGAGCAGATTTCTGTTTGGGTATTGAAAGGATAGAGGATTAGTGTATTGGATAGGGATGAGTCAAATTCCCAGAATAAGCATTCAGATCACCACCTGCTTTATCATTGCGTGATCTCGGGTCAATCATTCCCTTTGCTTCAGTTTATTTAGGAAAACATTCACAAGACTGTGCCTTCTCTTCTGAAAATATGCAAGCAGGGCTAGGCACCGCTGTAATACCATGCACGTCAGCATACATTTTGTAGTTCAACCATCGTACAGCTCCCCAGGATCCTGTCTGAATGATAGATTCCACTAGTCATACAAGCTGTTGGAAAGCATGTGGAATTAGTTTTTTTTTTGTTTTTTCATTTATAACTAGAAAGCTGAAGGAGGGGTGGCTGAGTGCTTAGAAGTTTGGGCTGCCTGCTCAGAGAGGTGCTGGGAGATGAGCATATATTCCAATAGTCCTCACAGCTCTCATAGGAGTGTTTATTGACTCTTTACTGATTCTGGAGAATCAAATACATTTGATATATTTTAGAATGCCAAAACAGGTTGGAATGTTCAACAAAGTGCCAAAAGTCCTGAAATAACTAAGCTAGGAATCCAGTAAAATGATCAACATCTGGATAGTATAGTGGTAAGTCTATAAGAAACCACCTAGTTTTAGACAACAAGGAAGTGCTTAAATGGTGGTATTCCAGTCATTTACTTGCATATGCAGATCCTTACACACATGACTTTGTACAATACCAACTAGTGGAAAAGTACAGCCATGCATTGCTGTGATGTACTGTACCAGTGGGCATGCATACGGATGGAGTTTGGGCAGTGTACACATGTATCCTGTAAATTATAGAATGCTATAATTTACATATGTTCATGCATACATGTATATAAGAACACGAGCCTTGCCATACTGGCAGAGACCAAAGGTCCATCAAGTCCAGTGTCCTGTTTCCAACAGTGGTCAAACCAGTCACAAATACCTGTCAAGATCCCAAAAGAGTAAAACAGATTTTATGATGCTTATCCTAGAAATAAGAAGTGGATTTTCCCAAGTCTATCTTAATAATGGCTTATGGACTTTTCTTTCAGGAAATTATCCAAACCTTTTTAAACCTTGCTAACTGCTTTTACCACTTTCTCTAACAGTGAATTCTATGTCTGATCTTCAAGGCCCTTAAAGGAAATGGCCCCGAGTACCTGAAGAATAGGATGATCCTCTACACACCTCCAAAGACACTAACGTCCTCTCAAGGACTATCACTAACCACATCCTCTCCAAAAGACATTACACGATGTGATACCCGCAAGCAGAGGTGTATCTGGACTCCGGCGGTAGGGGGGGCCAGAGCCAGAGGGAGGGGGCACATTTTAGCCCCCCCCCCCCCCGCCATTGCCAAACCCCCCCGCCACCAACAACTCTCTCCACCCCCCCTCCCGCCACCAACCCTCCCCCGCTGCCGTCGCTTACCTTTGCTGGCGGGGGACCCCAACCCCCTGCCAGCCGAGGTCCTCTCTTCCATTGCAGGCTGCAAGTTGCAAAGCTTCCTGTTCTTCTGAGTCTGACGTCCTGCACGTACAATGCGCAGGATGTCAGATTCAGTTTCAAATTCTGAGTCTGACGTCCTGCACGTTGTATGTGCAGGACGTCAGACTCAGAAGAACAGGAAGCTTTACAACTTGCAGCCTGCTGCAATGGAAGAGAGGACCTCAGCTGGCGGGGGTTGGGGTCCCCTGCCAGCAAAGATCGGCGATGGGTTGGCGGTGGTAGGGGGGACCAGGCCAAAATCTGTGGGGGCCCAGGCCCCTGTGGCCCCACGCAGATACGCCCCTGCCCGCAAGAGAGCCTTCTCCGGAATAGCTCCCACACTCTGGAATGCACTGCCTGAAAGGCTCTGCTTAACACAAGACTATCTCTACTTCAGGAAGCAGGTGAAAGCTTGGCTCTTCAACCAGGAAGTGGTGTAGGAAGGGGGGGCGGTGGGGCAGTCCGCCCCGGGTGAACGCCGCTGGGGAGGTTTTGGCTCCGCTGGTTCCCTGCTCTCTCTGCCCCAGAACAGGTTACTTCCTGTTCCGGGCAGAGAGAGCAGGGAATCAGCAGAGCCGACACAGCTCCCAGCGACGTGCACTCGGGGCGGATCGGCCCTCCCGCCCGTCCCTCGCTTTCTATGCCAGTAAGAATGCACTCTGGGGGGGGTGTGCCGGAGGAGGGAGGGTGCGTGCGCCGAGGAGGGGTGCAGCAGGGTGGGGTGCGCAGCGGCGACCCGCCCCTGGTGTCAGCCGCCCTCGCTACGGCACTGCAACCAGGTCTTTAATAGAAGAAGTAACTCATTTGTTAGTCTCGCTCACACACACACAAGGAGTGACACGGGCTGCACACACTGCAGCAGGACATGTTTATCCACTCCTACCCTAGCTCTTACCTATCTATGGACCCTGTTTACTAAGGTGCGCTAGCATTTTTAGCGCGTCCACAAAATTAGCTCATGCTAACTGTGTAGGCGCTCATAGGAATATTGTGAGTGCCTATACAGTTAGTGCGTGCTGACGGTTATTGTGCACTAAAAACGCTAACGCGCAGCTTAGTAAACAGGGCCCTATGTGTTTCATCTTTGCTTATACCCTACACTGTCAATTAAAATGTTCTATTATGTATTATGTATTGTGTTGACATTGTGAGTAGTATACTATGCCATACTTTGTATTGTTATTTGAATATTTTTACTGCTGTAATTGTCTATTGCTCATGTTTGATTTATTCTTACTGTACACCGCCTTGAGTGAAGTCCTTCAAAAAGGCGGTAAATAAATCCTAATAAATAAGTAATTACACATGAAGTGAAGAAATATTTTCTCTGGTTTCTTTTAAATTTACTATTTAGCAGCTTCATTGCGTGCCCCTAGTCCTAGTATTTTTGGAAAGAGTAAACAAGTGATTCACGTCTACCTGTTTCATTCCACTCATTATTTTATAGACTGCTATATAATAGCCTTAAAGTAGGTGCTATAGTGCCTATAACAGGCACCTTAGCTGTTCTATGGCCAATTTTCTAACTGGGCGCCTCCATTTAGGCACCTTGAGGCCATGTGGTAGGTGCCTATTATGTAACAGAACCAGCTCCTAGGTTCTATTATAGAATGCTAGTGGGACTTGGTATCGGCATACCTTAGGCATCCACAATTACACCAATCATAGAGCTGTGTAAGTGTGGGCACCTAAATGTGGCAGGGACCTTCATGACCTACAGTATTTTGTAAGTTATGCACATAAAATGGGAGCCCCGTCTATGTCATACCCATGCTCCACCCCTTGGAAATACCACTGTTAAGCGGGTAGCTGCAGAATACCACTTAGGCACTCCACTAGCACTTATGAGGTGTATGCATCAATACATGTTTTAGGAATCAAAGCACTTATACGTATAACCCATACATAATTGTGGGTGCCTTGGTTATTCAATTGCACGTATTCCCCAGATTCTATAGACAATGTCCAATTTACATGCATAGCTCAATTGAATAACAAGCTGTTTTTGCAGTTAATTGGCTCCAATTAGAATTTGCACATGCATCTTGCTAGGAGCTATTCTGTAAAGATGCACATGCAGATCTTTTAGGGCTACCGATTCCCTCACAGCAAATGAGAGGAAGCCCATAGGAATTGAATGGGCTTCCTCTCATTTGCCGCACCGAGAATCGGTAGCACAGCTTTGTAAAGGAGGCCCTTAGTGCACAACAGAACCAGGGCGTGGCCACAGGAGGGGCATAAGTGGGTCAGGGGTGTTCACTAAAGATTCGTTTACTATTATAGAATTTGGGGGATCCACACATAACTTACACAAGAAGATTTACGCCAGGTTCTAGTTGGTGTAAATGCTTGCACCCCAAATTTGGGTGCAGATCCCGGCGATATGCGCTATTCTATAAATGAGGCCCAAATTGAAGCGCCATTTACAGAACAGCGCTCAGTGCACATTTTTTTTCAGTGTCCAGATTTGAGTACCATGTACTGAATCTAGTCCTATCAGAGGCGTAGCTATGTGGGGTGCCAGGGGAGCGACCGCTCCCCCAAATGTACTAGTGCCAGCGCCTATTTTTCAGCAGTACGTCACACTTATGTAGTGCATGCATGCGCCTATGCAGTCCTCTCTCCGCTCCCCTTGGCGACAAAACCTATGTGTGCATTTGCACATGCCTCCAGCATGCTTTGAATCCTGGGCAAATCTGCTTCTTAATTTTCAAAATTGTGATTAGATACTAATTATAAAGCTAGTTCTTTATTCTCCCCTTCAACAGCTTTAATTTAGTTCAAGCAACAGACATGCTGCCAGGCTATCCACCACAGAGGTGTCTTGTGTGCTAGATTATGAAGAATTAAAATTGCAATGCATGGGGTGTTCTGTTTGTATTGAAACCCAAATTACTATCAGTAAATTAGAAATGGAACATTTAATTAAATAAAAAACACTTCTTATTGGTAGTTACATGATTGCTGTGGAAAACTCCTGTTGGCACAGAATACATTCAGACTCCTAGCTGAGCATCCCGACAGCCAAATGATCTGAAAATCCCTACGGGTTTATAACTACAGAGCAACAAGTTCAGTATTAATAGATATATTTTTAACCCATACATTTCCAAGGAATTCACATATTTTAACAACAGTATTTTTTTTACAATTTTACAACCTATGTTTTGGAAGTTTACTCATCTGAGAAAAGTCCATATTTTAAAGACCAATGCCAGTGTTTCTGACTCAGTGCTCTTTTCCTGGATTTCTGGATCACTGATGGGCCCTTTTACTAAGCCATGTAGGCGCCTACGCTTGCCCAATATGCGCCAAATTGAAGTTACCACCTGGTTACTGCATGACCCTTGTGGTAATTTCAATTTTGGCATGCGTCCACTACACGCACCTGAAAATTATTTTTTTATTTTATGATGCACGGCAGCTACGCATGTCAAGTGGGATTTGATGCGCGTAGACCATTACCGTCTGCTTACCGCGTGAGACCTTACCACTAGGTCTATAGCTTGCAGTAAGGTCTCAGACCCAAAATGGACGCGTGGCAATTTTCATTTTACCGCACATCCATTTTCAGCAAACAAACAAACGGCATTTTTTTGTAGGTGTGCTAAAAAATAATTCTGCGTGTGCCCAAAGCACGCATCTACACTACCGCAGGCCATTTTTCAGCACACCTTAGTAAAAGGACCCCTGAATAAAGTTCTTCAAAACTCCAATCCAGCTCTGCAAGAGGATGTTGTGTGGGGTGCTTGTGCAGAAGACAAATATAAGCCAGAGAGTTCATGGGGGGGGGGGGGGAGGAGAAGAGTCCACAAGCAGATCCAAAGACTCAAAATACTGGGGGAGGTCTTTTACTAAGGCGCACTCACATTTTTGGCACGTGCTAAAATTAGGCGTGCGATAAATGTTAGAGACGTCCATAGGAATGCATTGGCATCTCTAACGTTTAGCGCGTGCCAAATTTTAGCGTGCACCAAAAATGTGAGCGTGCCTTAGTAAAAGACCCCCTCAAGTGAAATGCGAAAAGAAACAGAATAGTGGCAACTGTTGTGGTAAAATTCCGTGATTAAATGACACAGCTGCCTGCTGCGTCAAACTTATGGTTGTGTATACTTATAGCAGCAGAAAAAACAGATATAAAAAGTAAAATGTCAGTAACTGCATCAAGCATTAACGTAGGTGTAGCAGGACCCCTCTATGTTCAGACAGAGGAAAATCCTGGAGTTCCCGTTCCTAATTTGACTCTGCCTGTCAATCATTGGTCAGTGGGTGTCTCCCTCATTGCTTCTGGAGGTATAGCACCCCCTTGAGGATGCTCTTGGGTCTGGGTCTGGCCTGGCAGGAGTCCTCCTTTGCCAGTCTCTGTCAGTCCCTGAGTGCTTGGCACCTGGTGCTTTCACCTCTCCCTTTCCCCCAGTGGAAATAAATAATGTGACTGTGAACAAGGTTGGTGAGCAGTATACATTCACAACAAGTACCAATAGTGCACTTTACCAGAGATGTGTTAAGCTCCTTGAAGCATAACTATCCAAAAAAGAGCAAGATTCTCTTACACAATCCTATAGACCATCACATATCTTTAGATTACCTGAAGTACCAATCCCAGCACAATATTACTAGTTACAGAAAAAAAACAAACAACCTTTATCTCACCACCACATCACCACTTGCCCTCCCCATTCTCCTTCCCACCCAGGAGATGCCCAACCATTAGGCCACCTGAGGCGGGGGCCTCAGGTGGCACTCTTCAGGGAGCGGCATCTCCCCCTTCCTTCTTCCACCCCTTTTCGCGGCATTTACCTGTTGTTTCATCAGTTTTCAAAAGCCAGCAGCAGCAGCGATTCCCATAGGCTGCCCTGCCACCGGCACCTACCTCTTCTCTTGACTGCAGCTATTTCATCAGAGGTGGCCACAGTAAAGGGAAGAGGTCCTAAGAAAAGGGAAGAGGTTGGTGCCGGCGGCAGGGCAGCCTATGGGAATCGCTGCCGCCACTGGCTTTTGGAACATGATGAAACAAGGTAAACGTTGTGAACGGGGTGAAGGAAGGAAGGGGGTGGCATCTTGGCCCAGTAGGGGGCAGCAACTCGTTCCTGGGGGAGCGGCATCTCGGTCCAGGGGAGGAGCGGCATCTTAGCTCTGCTTCAGACAGCATCTTGCCTTGGGCCACCCCTGTTCCCACCGTACCCCATGTCATCCACAGGTAGGAATGTAACTGGACCAGTGGCTGCTGAAAGTCCTAGGAGGATCTGTGGGGCCTGGTTTGGTCGGTCTCTGCCGCTCTGCTGTCTGGGTCCAGTGCTCTCACTGTTCCTAGTTCTGCCTAGGGACAGGCAACCAGTTTCCCTGTATCATTTCCGGGAATGTCTGATGTATTTTTGTTTAGCCTTTTTGTCATTAAGTGAGCAAAGTAATTGAGTGTGTGCGCTTTTCTTGATAGTGCACTCATGCTCTCACTATTCACTGATACACACTTGCGGAGCTACTGTTAGAAATATGCAATCTGTCCCTAAAATCGAGTGTAGTACCAGAAGACTGGAGGGTAGCCAATGTTACTCCGATTTTTAAGAAGGGTTCCAGAGGAGATCCGGGAAATTATAGACCGGTGAGTCTGACGTCGGTGCCGGGCAAGATGGTGGAGGCTATTATTAAGAATAAAATTGCAGAGCATATACAAAAACATGGACTGATGAGACAAAGTCAGCACGGATTTAGTGAAGGGAAGTCTTGCCTCACCAATCTAATGCATTTTTTTGAGGGGGTAAGCAAACATGTGGACAATGGGGAGCCGGTTGATATTGTATATCTGGATTTTCAGAAGGCGTTTGACAAAGTGCCGCACGAAAGACTCCTGAAGAAATTGCAGAGTCATGGAATCGGAGGTAGGGTATTATTATGGATTAAGAACTGGTTGAAAGATAGGAAGCAGAGAGTAGGATTGCGTGGCCAGTATTCTCAGTGGAGGAGGGTAGTTAGTGGGGTCCCGCAGGGGTCTGTGCTGGGCCCGTTGCTTTTTAATGTATTTATAAATGACCTAGAGATGGGAATAACTAGTGAGGTAATTAAATTCGCCGATGACACAAAATTATTCAGGGTCGTCAAGTCGCAGGAGGAATGTGAACGATTACAGGAGGACCTTGCGAGACTGGGAGAATGGGCGTGCAAGTGGCAGATGAAGTTCAATGTTGACAAGTGCAAAGTGATGCATGTGGGTAAGAGGAACCCGAATTATAGCTACGTCTTGCAAGGTTCCGCGTTAGGAGTTACGGATCAAGAAAGGGATCTGGGTGTCGTCGTCGATGATACGCTGAAACCTTCTGCTCAGTGTGCTGCTGCGGCTAGGAAAGCGAATAGAATGTTGGGTGTTATTAGGAAGGGTATGGAGTCCAGGTGTGCGGATGTTATAATGCCGTTGTATCGCTCCATGGTGCGACCGCACCTGGAGTATTGTGTTCAGTACTGGTCTCCGTATCTCAAAAAAGATATAGTAGAATTGGAAAAGGTACAGCGAAGGGCGACGAAAATGATAGTGGGGATGGGACGACTTTCCTATGAAGAGAGGCTGAGAAGGCTAGGGCTTTTCAGCTTGGAGAAGAGACGGCTGAGGGGAGATATGATAGAAGTGTATAAAATAATGAGTGGAATGGATCGGGTGGATGTGAAGCGACTGTTCACGCTATCCAAAAATACTAGGACTAGAGGGCATGAGTTGAAGCTACAGTGTGGTAAATTTAAAACGAATCGGAGAAAATTTTCTTCACCCAACGTGTAATTAGACTCTGGAATTCGTTGCCGGAGAACGTGGTACGGGCGGTTAGCTTGACGGAGTTTAAAAAGGGGTTAGATAGATTCCTAAAGGACAAGTCCATAGACCGCTATTAAATGGACTTGGAAAAATTCCGCATTTTTAGGTATAACTTGTCTGGAATGTTGTTACGTTTGGGGAGCGTGCCAGGTGCCCTTGACCTGGATTGGCCACTGTCGGTGACAGGATGCTGGGCTAGATGGACCTTTGGTCTTTCCCAGTATGGCACTACTTATGTACTTATGTACTTATGTGAATGTGCAATGGTTTGAATGGGTGTACCATTGGAAAAAGAGTGTGCAATCTTTCTTAAAGTGTGTTCTCTTTGTAAATCGTGCAGTGCACACATTTTTGAAAGAGTGTGCACTATTATCAGCAAATGAAAAAAAAACACAAAATATGTTTTTTCTGCTTGTTCTTGTTTGTTAACAAGATGCAACAACTTGGACTATCTCATTGACATTTCCCATGTCATTGCAAATGACGGGCCATCCTTCGTTCTGCTCTTCCTAGGCTATGATTCACAGGCTTTCAGCTGCTGGACCTCCCTCCAGCCCAGAGGGGTCACTGCTCTGCTGCCTCTCTGTCACTACAGGGCAGAGGGATCGATGTAGGTGTGTACAGGAGGACAGAGGGATACTGGACAAAATTGGTGGGGGAGAGAGGGAGAGTGGGGTGATGTTTGCATTCTGGGGTTCACAACCCAGTCTTTGCGACATCTAGCCAGTTTGGTTCTTAGGATATCACAGTGAATTCACATGAGATAAATTTGCCTATAATAAAGACAATGAGGCCAATATTCAGACCGCGGGAGTTAGCCAGGCTGCCTCCTGTGGTCGATGCTGAGTCTGGATATTCAATGCTGGTCACCGGCATTGAATATATGGTTTATTTTGGGCTGGTTTCAACTTAACCGGGCAATTCAATATTCAGCACTGGCTGGTTAATTTGAAACAGGTCAAATATACGTTGGTGGCCCAATTTGACCACCAAACTTAGCCAGTGATGCACTGAATATTCACAGATAGCCGGTTATATTGCGGGATATAACCAGCTATCCGCTAAGCGCTAACCGGCAATATTCAGCCAGAGATAACCAATAATCCCCCACTGAATATTGCCAGATAGCTGTCTTTTTATGTTAATTTGTACAGCGCTGCGTAAGTCTAGTAGCGCTATAGAAATGTTTAATAGTAGTAATAGTAGTAGTAAGTGCCATTTAACCAGCCTGGAACCATTTCTGGCTGGTTAAATAGAGCTGAATATCGAGAGAAATACATGTAAATCTATCTCATTCACTGCTGAATAGCGGGTCAAAACTAAACATACTGTATAGAGGGCAGTTCTTTAATGAGGCATCAGTTTTCAGACACCAAGAAGGCACCTATTTGAAGCTTATTCTACAAAAGAAAAGAGGTGCCTATTTTTCTTTAGAATATACTAGTGTAACCTAATATATCTGTGTGAAAGTCTTTAAAGCATATGTCAGTGGTTCCCAAACCTGTCCTGGGAGAGCCCCAGCCAGTCAAATTTTCAGGATATCCACAATGAATATTCATGAGTTAGATTTCCATGCACTGCTTCCTTAGTGGAATGCAGGGTATAGTATGAGAGGTAACAGTGTTGGGTCCGCTGGGAAACAGTGATCATAATCAAATTTAAGCTAATATCTGCAGTAAAGCCACAAAGGAAATCTACTGTAGCAGCATTTAATTTTCAGAAGGGCGACTGTGATCAAATGTGGAAAATGGTTAAAAAGAAGCTAAAAGGATCAGCTGCAAAGGTTAGGACTTTAAATTAGGCATGGATGTTGTTTAAAAATAGCATCCTGGAAGCCCAGACCAGATGCATTCCTCGTATTAACAAAGGTGGAAAGAACAGCCAGCATGATTATAAGATAAAGTGAAAGAGGCTATTAGAACCAAAAGAACATCCTTCAAAGAATGGAAAAAGGATCTAAATTAAGAAAATAAAAAGCAACATAACTCACAACTCAGCTGCTTCTGCTCCTGAAAAAGTGCTGAGAGAGGACCTGCAGAGGGGAGGAAAACTTCGCTGGTGTATCTTACCTAGTGGGAATTGCATTCAAACTTGGGAAAAGGTAAACTTGAGGTTGAATAGGTAACTTCACTGGGGCTGATATTCAGACTGCGGGTGGTAGCCAGGCAGTCTCCCGCGGTCAACGCTGAGCCCGGATATTCAATGCCAGGTCATTTCCAGTGACTGGCATTGAATATCTGGTCTATTTTTGGACAGATTAAACATAACTGGCCAAGCTGATATTCAGCGTTGGCCAGTTATGTTTAAACCGGCCAAAGATATTCCAGGGTTTCATGAGGCCAAATACGTCCGCCAAACTCACAATCAGAAGATATCCAGTTATATTAAGTGATATAACCAGCTAGTAACTACTAACTGGCGATATTCAGCAGGAGACATCTGGTATCTCTCGCTGAATATAGCCAGACAGACGCCTAAGTACCATTTAATTGGCCAGGTGCCATTCCTGGCCAGTTAAATGGTTTTGAATGTCATAGTAGATGATGACCTATATGGTCCATCCAGTCTGCCCAACAAGATAAACTCGTTACATAACATATGATGTGATACTTTATATGTATACCTGATCTTTATTTGTTCTTGCCATTTCAGGGCATAGACTGTAGAAGTCTGCCCACCAAGTCCTTGTTCTAAAACTTCTGACGTTGTCATCGAAGCCCCTGAAAAGCTCCACTCCAACCCATCCAAATCTATTCAGCCATGATCAGGGCACAGACCACAGAAGTCTGCCCAGCACTGGTCTTGTTCTCCAACTTCTGAAGCTGAATCTGTCCAGGGAATTGTCTTTTTTAGTTTTAAAAAAACTCTACTTATTAAACAAAATCAGTTTAGACACTAGTGTAGCCTTTCAAGTTTCAGTTAGGGTTTTATATAAATAGTGTTTTACAGTCTAGTTTAGTATTTTAGAGCTTGCATTTTAGAGCTTGGCATTTAGAGCACAGATACCAATTGAGGGAAGTCTCTGCTCCATCCCTTCCACCCACCCCAAGACTGATCTTTGATTTAAAGGCTCTCTAGCCAATTAGGAAGAAGACATTGTAGACTGAAGTAAATTTTGGGGGGGCTTTTTTTTTGGAACAAGTGCTGTGCCTGATGTAAAAAGTAAAAATACTGCAATTACAATGAATGCAAATTATTGTTAACGCTTTTATCCCAACAACTTTATTGCTCTACAATTCAATCCACTTTGCTTTTAGTAAAACTAAATTTTTGAAAATGATTGTCACTCATTCGAGTGTGCTTGTGAGTTATTAATCCAGTACAGCTAAAAAGGTTCAACATCTTCACTACCCAGGGGTGGACTGAGAGTGGTCTGGGCACCCTGCCCGGCCGCTGCCCGATGCCCCCTACCATTGTGCTGCTGTCTCCCCTACTGCCGCAGCCAATGCCCCACAATCCCAGTCCTACCTGAAGGGCCCTAGTGGTCTAGTGGCCTCTGCGGGGTGAGCATGTTCTTTCCTGTCTGTTGAGCTGCCGTTATTCCCCTGCCCACCGGCGCCACCATGTTTTCAAACTGGCAGCCCAGACTTCCTGTGGTAGTCTCGCGGGTCTCAACAACAGATGCAAATTTCAAAAACCTACATATTTCAATCACTATCCTGCTTATCTCACAAATCAGGAGATGGGCGTCCTTCTCCTAAGGTCGCCCAAATCGGCATAATGGAAAGCCAATTTTGGGTGTCCTCAACTGCTTTCCATCGCAGGGACGACCAAAGTTCAAGGGGGCGTGTTGGCAGTGTACTGAAGGTGGGACGGGGGTGTGGTTAACAGATGGGCGTCCTCGGCCAATAATGGAAAAAAGAAGGGCGTCCCTGACGAGCATTTGGCTGACTTTACTTGGTCCATTTTTTTTCACAACCAAGCATCAAAAAGGTGCCAGAACTGAACAGATGACCACCAGAGGAAATCGGGGATGACCTCCCCTGACTTCTCCAGTGGTCACTAACCACCTCCCACCCTGAAAAAAACAACTTCAAAAACTTTTTTTTACAATATGTCCTTCGCTATGCTTCTGTCCCTGTCCTTCCCTGTGACGGCAATTGAGGATATTTCTGTGAGAAGGACATCTGTGCTTTTGCTATGCCTCTGACACCCTCTTTATTTATTTATGTGGATTTTGGATCACAAGTAGCAGCAGTGGGATTTAAACTGGCCACCTCTGGATTGCAAGACCAGTGCTCTAACCACTAGACCACTCTGCCACTCCTCCATGCCATTTCACTCCCTTGAAATTTGGCCATCCCTGTGGGGAGGCAGTATGCAGGTCCCTGGGGGGGGGGGGGGAGGTATGTGTGTGTCAGCGGAGGCATAACGAAGGCGTGGACGTCCTTCATTCAAACATTTTGGACGTCCTCAACTGCCCCCCACAGGGATGGCCAAATTTCAAGGGAGTGCAGTAGAGTGGAGGAGTAGCAGAGTGGCCTAGTGGTTAGAGCACTGGTCATGCAGTCTAGAGGTGGCCAGTACCAATCCCACTGCTGCTACTTGTGATCCAAAATCCAAATAAATAAATAACGAGGGTGTCAGAGGCATAGCAAAGGCATGGACATCCTTTTCACAGAAACATCCACATTTTGTCGTGTGCAAATAAGCTAACAGTGAGCAGCTCATTTGCATGCAATTTCCTTCATGCATGGCCGTTCCTTTCCGGATCGGGATGGGCTTTTTCCATTCAGTTAGTGGGACCAGTGCACTACGAATGCTGGCTCCTCCCACGACCAAATGGCTTGGATTCGGTCATTTCTGAGATGGGCGCCCTCGCTTTCCATTATCGCCGAAAACCGGGGACGACCATCTCTAAGGTCGACCTAAATTTCATGATTTAGGTGTTCACGACCGTATTATCGAAACAAAAGATGGATGTCCATCTTGTTTCGATAAAACGGGTTGCCCCGCCCCTTTACGGGGCCATCCTTAGAGATGGGCGACCCCGTTCTATTATCCCCCTCCACACTATAGGTTAGCAAATACAAATCAAACAAAAAAATGGAAATTATGATGATACCATTTTATTAGACTAAATACATTTTTCAATTAGCTTTTAGAGGCCAAAACCTCTTTCCTCAGGTCAGAATAGTATACTGCTGTCAAGGTATGCTGTTCTGACATGAGAAAGGAGGGTTTGGTATCCAAACATTAGTCAAAAATGTATCAAAATTAGTCAAATAAAGATATCACCTTATTTCAGTGGTGTGCTGGAGCAGGCTTTCACAGGCTCTCGAGAGCCGTTTGTTAAGTTTTTAAGAATTTTGGGAGCCGGTTCTCCATGGCTACTTTAACAAATGGATCCCAAAATGTGGGCTTGGGCCCTCCTGAATTCTCTTTTACTTTGCTGGCGAGAGAGAGCCCCCTGTTAACAATTTACCAGCACACCCATGCCTTATTTCCATTTTCTGTATTTATTAACATAGCTACCACACTACTTTATCCTAAACTAAAAATAAAATTCATTTTTTCCTACCATTGTTGTCTGCCACTTACTTTTTCTAAATGTGCTGGTTCCAGTCTCTTGTTTCTTCTTTCCTCGATCTCTTCTTAACTCTCGCCAGCATCTGCCCCCCTCTCTCCCCCACCCTTTCCATCCTGCATCTGCTCCCTCTATCCCCCCTTTCCATCCAGCATCTGCTCCCTCTACCCCCTTTTCACCCGGTGTCTGCCCCCTCTCTCCCCCTTTTCATCCAGCATCTGACCCTTCCCTCTCCTCACTTCCATCCAGAGTCTCTCCTCTTTTTCTCCCTCCTCCATCCAGCATCTGGCCCCTCTCTCTCCTCACTTCCATCCACTCAGGCCCCTCTCTCTCCCCAGTTCCATCCAACATCTGCATCCTCTCTCCCCCTTCCATCCAGCATCTATCCCCTCTCTCCCCCTCATCCAGTGTCTGTCCCTCCTCTCCCCATTTCCATCTGGCATATGTCCCTTTTCTCCCCCTCATCCAGTATCTGTCCCCCCTCCCTCTCATCCAACATCTGTCCCTCTTCTCCCTACATCTAGCATCTGGCCCTCCTCTTCTCCCTACATCCGTTGTCTGCCACCTCTCTCTCCCATCCAGCATCTGGCCCCTCTCTATCCCTCATCCAACCTCTGACTTGCCTCTTCTCCCTACATCCAGCATCTGCCACTTCTCATTTCCATCTGACGTCTGTCCCCCCTCTCCCTCCATCCAGCATCTGTCCCATCTCCCTTCCATCCGGCATCTGTTCCCCCTCCTCCCCCCCTCCATTCTCCATCCAGCATCTGTCCCCCTCCCCCTCCATCCAATGTCTGTCTTTTTTTTCAGCCCACTCGAACACAACCCCTCCCCCCCATCGGACACTCCTACTACCACTGGCGCACCAGGCTCTACCCACTCCCACCACCCAATACCTCCTTGCCACAGCCACCACCACTGCTGCTGCTGCTGTTTCAGCAGTGGCGGCAAAAAAGGATCGTGGGGCCGCACTGCTCCCATTCGCAGCTGACCAGCTCTGCCCGGAACAGGAAATTATGTCAGAGGAAAGCGGGGACCGGCAGTCATGAGCAGGAACAGTGCAGCCCCACAATCTTTTCTCTGTTTTGTCACCACTGCTGAAACAGAAGCAGCAGCAGTGGTGGCCGTGGCAGGGGGGTATTAGGTGGAAGTGGGGAGAGCAGCAGGCATCCAGGCAGAGCTTCTGGGCCTTCGAGCACTGCCCAGTTGCCCGAATGGTCAGTCTGCCCCTGCCACTAGCAGAAAATGGATTGTTCATTCTGATAAAAGTTCCTTCAAATCAGGCCAGATTGCAGTATTATTGATGTCTTCTGCCTGCTGGGTCTGTAGGTTATGATCAAGTGAATCTGTGAAACACTTGACTTCCATATAGCAAAGAACACTTTATCATCATTATTGTCCTTATCATCTGCGTTAGAAGTAGTGCTGTCTAATTTATCATTTGCATCTTTATCTTCATTATCATCATCATGCTGTTTAATTACAAAGAAGGCTTTCACAAAGTTGGAATCACTGTCTGTTGTTCTAACAATTTTTCATCTGGTGGCAAACTGTGTTTGAATATCTTTGAGAATTGATGCAAGAAGTCAAATGTGTGGGAACCCTTCAGTCTTAAGGCCAGAAAAGCAGACTACTTCTCTAAAGACTCTTATCAATCCAGTGGACAGTCACCCCAATGCAAAATTTCCCATGGGATGATGATCAGTCTGTTCTGATAGAGACATATGTCTGTTCACCAAGAATTGCAACCAGCTTCAGCTTCATCTACTGTTTAAAAGGACCCAACTCATCGCTATTCTGTTTGGCTGGAGACCAGTAACCAGGCAACTCCACTGTTCTCATAGGCTTTATTCACTGAACTGCAAAATTTAAGATGAGATGATCCACTGTTCGCATGATGAGGTTTGAAATAACAAAATCTTGTTCCCAGTTTTGCTGTTTCATTTGGTTTATGGAAGAATTGTCATTTACATCTATCTGCCTTCCGCGTTTACTTTTTATTTTTAACTGCAAGCATCAGATGTAACTGAGAAAAAATAGTAAAAATGGGTGAAATTACTTTAGTAAAATTAACAAATGTTACCCTGTACTTCTTTACAAGTAAAAGTAGCAAAACTTTTACTTAAATGCACTATGCAACACTGGAATTAATCATGTTAAGCCTTTTTCTTATTCTCTTTTTCTTTTGTGAATCTCCTATAGTTCTAGTCACTTCCCCATCTTTGGTGGTCTAAGGATGAGATGTTTAATTTGTGGTTGCTTACTATTTACCTTGAAAAAATTTCTTATTTTATTGTCTCTTTATTTCTGGTACAAGCGGTATGCTTGGATATTCATGTTAAAAGTTTATAAATAAAGAATTAACAAAATACAAATAGGCATTTTTTAGCTGATTGATGCATAAAGTCCTATTTGTGGAAAGGTTTCATGCATTACTTCATGAATCATCAGGGGGTGTCAAGGATCTTTAATATAACTGGAGATTTATGTTGGTTGATACTATTTTGAGGAGGGGAGAAGTTTTAGACTTTATATGAAAAATGGATGATGGTTCTTAGGCATGCACTTGGCTTTATTTGTGGTTTCTTGGTTGTATTCTACTGTCATCAAAAATGTTTTAAATTACTCTAAAAAAAATAAAAGGAAACCTTTGGATACTTCCAGTGTTCTGTGCCTCAAATAGATAAGATTATACTGTTATTGTATGTCAAAATGGCCATTCAGCATTCATGAAACAGAAAATTAATATCTGAGTCCTTGAAATGCAGCATTCCCTAGATAAACAGAAAATACCTAATGTTTGTTCATTCACCATTTGATTCTCACTGTTCAATTGTGATGGGACTGTCTCTGAGTATAACTTATGAGTGGCACTGCAATCAGGTATAGGATGCTGCCCTTCTGGAGAAAACAGAAAGAATAAATCCTTAATCATATGTCATGCTGGGGATGTAATATGTTATCACGTCTACTAATCTTGATGTACCTGTTTAGGCTTTTGTGATATCACAAAACACTGTGCAACCTATCACTAAGGGGGTAATTTTATAAGTAACTTGAGTGTTTAGAACTCTTTCAGCTGCTCAAGCACATACCTAGAAGTCAGTTTTCAAATGACACTTAGACGTTTAGGGCTACATTCTATATATAGTGCAGAAAAAAATCGGCACCAAAAAACCCCCTGCTTAAGCGGTATTCTATAAGCTGCGCCTAAAGGTCAGCACGGTTTATAGAATAAATGCTTAAGTGGACAGGTTGCAAGTAAATTTAGGCACCATTTGCACCAACAGAAATGTGGTGCAAATGCCCACACCTAAATTTACGCATAGAGCACCATTATTCTATACATACTTCTGTAACTCAAAACTACGTCCCTGATCTGCCCTGAAATGCACAAGACCCTCCCATTTCTGTGCCCCCTTTTCCAGGCTGCACATAAATTTTAGGTGCAGATCCCCTGCTTCACTTTATGCACGTAATCCACAATTAAATCTAATTAGTGCCAACAGTTGCTTGTTAAAAAGTCAATTATTGGCACTAATTGGCTCACTATTCTATTAAATTGTGCATGAAAATTGAGGCTGCACCTAAATTTGCACGCAGAATTTTTGGTGACCTTTCTAGCATTGGGGGTTAACGCTGTGCTGATGTCTCTGCTGTCTTAGGCACATTTTCAGCCTAACTGCAGGCACAAAACTGTCTGTGCACTCCAGTGCATGTACACTCAATGTGCAGAGAAATGAGCATGGAAGAGGTGTTCTAGGGATGGAGTCCACTGTGCGCCTACTCCAGATGTGTAGATGCCAATATTGGTTGCTTATGGTGGTTATTTTAGAAGCTCTGTTTTTGTTCTGGACGTCTGAAAACTGCCATTTAGACATCCATATGGCATGCCCAATTTTACATAGACAGGATAAAACTGCAGTATATTTATATGGCAATGGGCATGGTCTGGGCATGTTTTAGGTGGGAGGGGCCAAAATATAGACTTCCAACTTCGATCACAGAAGGGGAAGAGACATCCAAGTCTAATAAGATGGACGTCCCTATTTAGACCTGGTACTTATCATGTCCAAAGTTATAGAAAAATGCTCTGATTGAGCAGCTGTCCACTGAATGGAGACAAAGGAAGTCACAGGTATTTTTCTGACCCTGGAGTGCTCTCAATTTAAAAAAACAGAAAGGAACTGTAGTAGGACTTGAACCAGCAACCTCTGGATCACTGCTCTGTCTGACAGCTAGCTGCTTAAAACATTAGGCTATTCATCCAAATCCAGTGGTCATTGTATAATATAGATGTTTCTCTTCTGCCCCTCATTTTCCCCCATTCAAAATTTGGATATTTCAGGGGGTCTTTTACTAAGCTGTGGTAGCATTATTAGCATGCACTAATGATTAGCACATGCTAAATGCTAGACACACCCATATGGGCATCTCTAGCGTTGTGATGTTCTGACTGGGACCAGTGTCATACCAAGGGGGGGGGTGCGGTCCGCCCCGGGTGCATGCCGCTGGGTGGGTGCCGCATGCCTGTCGGCTCCGCTCGTTCCATGCTCCCTCTACCCCGGAACAGGTTCCTGTTCCGGGGCAGAGGGAGCATGGAACAAGCGAAGCCGACAGGCGCGCGGCACCCCCCCCCAGCAGGTAAAAATGCACCCGGGGGGTGTCCTTTCACCGGGGGGAGGTGTCCTTTCGCCCCGGTGGGGGGGGGCATCGGCAATCCGCCCCGGGTGTCAGCCACCCTAGGAACACTACTGACTGGGACGTCCAAGTTCTAAGTTGGATGTTCTTTCTAAAATGCCCCTCCACATGTTTGGAGTATATATTTGGACTGGATGTCAGACATACAGGAACCCAATACTGGGATCTACAAGCTTAGAGTTGGTGCATATTTTCAGTGGTGCACACTATATTTTTGGCACTGCTGCAAATGTGCCTAGCCTATGCATATGCTTTGGGTGCCCAGCCAAATGTTGCTGGGTGTCCTGTTTCAAAATTGACCCATTATAAAATGCCAAGTGCATATGCACATATGAGGAGGCACTCGGAAAACAAAGTGATTACTTTAATGAAATATATCAAACTACTAAGTAGTAAATTTAAAACAAATCAGAGAAAATATTTCTTCACACAACATGCAATTAAAGTCTGGAATTCATTGTCAGAGAATGTGGTAAAAGCAGTTAGCTTAGCGAGGTTTAAAAAAGGTTTGGCTAATTTCCTTAAAGAAAAGCCCATAAGCCATTATTAAGATGGACTTGGGAAAATCCACTGCTTATTTCTAGGATAAGCAGCATAAAATCTGTCGTACTGTTCTGGGATATTGCCAGGTACTTGTGACCTGGATTGGCCACTGTTGGAAACAGGCTACTGGGCTTGATGGTCTGACCCAGTGTGGCAACACTTATGTTCTTACTGTGCATATAGACATTCCCACAGGAAAATGGGTGTGGCCACATATACGCACAAAGTTTGTCTTGCTCACAACAGATGTAATTTTGTGCAGGAGCTTTCAGGTAGGCTATTTTGAATAGGCACGTAGATGCAAGTTACCTATCTAAAATACTATCCAAACAGGAATATCAATATTGTCCACTCGATGACATAATCACACTAGTAACTGTGAATGAAATTGACCAGCTCTAGCCATAGCAGAAATCTATTAAGGGCCTGGCATTCAGCTTGCGGCAGTCAATGTTTTTAAACCGCTGACAGCTGTGGGCTGAATTAAGACCAGATATTCAATGCCAGCCATGTCTAAGCTCCAGTGTTCAATATCTAGGTATGTGCAGTCACCCAGAAATTAATCAGGCACTGGATGATATTTAGTCTGGTGCCCAGTTAGCTCCGGGGAAAGTTAAGTGTTGGCTTCACTCAAGCTCCATCCCAGGACTGTACCACACCAAGCGGACAGTGCCTGGGCAATCACTGGCAATATTCAGCAGCACTACCCGCTTAAAAGGCTCCTACACGGTTAAACCATTTTGAATATTGATCTCTAAGTAATTAACATACTGCTGGTGATTATGAGGAAAGATCAAGTTTACTAATATTATTTCCCTGATGCAGGATTGTTTCCTGAAGCATGATGATATCAGAAAGTTTGAATTGGCTTGGGTAATGAAGATTGGACCAGACCAATAACATTTGAGATATTATTTGCACTGATGACAATTTCAATGACTGAAGATATAATTTGTGGATCAATGAATGAAGTATTGAGAGTTGCTATTTTGGCAAAAAAAAAAAAAAAGCTTTGGCAGTAAGCTAGTACTCTCATCTGATAGTCCTTTGGGATCGTAGACTTCAGACAAGTTAGACAGCTGGATGCTTTTCATGTGAGAATTTGTGTTTTGTGTGGTCAATGTCTTTATAAAATAGGTGCAATATATGCACATAAATTCCTTATAATAATGGATTAATGAGAAAAAGCCAAAGATAGGGGAAATCTTGCCTCACCAATCGACTACATTTCTTTGAAGGGGTGAACAAACATGTGGACAAAGGTGAGCCAGTAGTTATTATGTATCTGGATTTTCAAAAGGCATTTGACAAAGTACCTCATGAAAGACACCTGAGGAAATTGAAGAGTCATGGGATAGGAGATAGTGTCCTATTATGGATTAAAAAACTGGTTAAAAGATAGAAAACAAAGAGTATGGTTAAATGGTTAGTGTTCTCAATGGAAAAGAGTAGATCATAGGATTCCCCAGGGGTCTGTGCTGGGACCGCTGCTTTTTAACATAGTTATAAATGATCTAGAAATGGGAATAACTAGTGAGGTAATTAAATTTGCTGACGACACAAAGTTATTCAAAGCTGTTAAATCAGAAGAGGATTGTAAAAAATTACAAGAGGACCTTAGAGAATGGGTGTCTAAATTGCAGATGACATTTACTGTAATTTGAGCAAGACCAAAGTGATGCATGTGGGAAAGAGGAACCCAAATTACAGCTATGTGATACAAGGTTCCTTCCTAGGAACAGGATCTAGATGTCATTGTTGATGGTACATTGAAACCCTCTGCTTAGAGTACAACAACAGCTGAGAAAGCAAATAGAATGTAAGGAATTATTAGGAAAGGAATGGAAAACAAAAATGAGAATATTATAATGCCTTTGTATTACACCATGGTGCGACCGCAACTCGAATACTATGTGCATCTAAAAAAAAAGCTAAAGCAGAATTAGAAAAGGTACAGAAAAGGGTGACAAAAATGATAAAGGGGATGGGATGACTTCCCTATGAGGAAAAGCTAAAGAGGCTAGGAGGGGCATTGTCAATATGACACCTAAGTCCACCTTTGGACGTTTTGTTATAAACGTCTAAAAATGGAGTAGTAAAAACAGCCATTTTCAAAACAGAAAAATGTCTGTCTTTTTTTTTTTTAATGGCTGTTTGCAAGATGTTTTTGTGCTCTGTGCATTTATATTTTTGGCCCATTTTCAAAAGAAAAACGTCCAAGTGAAAAAGCACAAAATCAATCCATTGGATCCATTGGGATGCAGGAGGAGCAAGCATTCTTAGTAGACTGGCCACACAGACATCCCAGGAGAGCAATAGGGAACCCTAGGGGGCATTACAATGGACTTCAAATAAATGCTCCCAGGTGTACACGTCACCATTGCTCCCTTATCTTGTCTGCTGAGCCACCCAAAACCCACTACCCCCAACTGTACACCACTACCATATCCCTTACGTATGAAGAGGGCACCTATATGTGGGTACAGTAGGTTTCTGGTGAGTTTTGGAGAGCTCACGGTTTTCTCCACAAGTGTAACAGGTAGGGGGAGGTATGGGCCTGGGTCCACCTGTCTGCAGTGCACTTCACCACTAGACCACTCCAGGGACCTGCATGCTGATCTAATGGACTGGCGTAGAACATCTGAGGTTGGAATAAAGGCTGGCAAGTAATATTTTCAATCACATTTTTGGGGGTGGTAGGGGGTTAGTGACCACTGAGGGAGCAAGGGGAGGTCACTCCTGATTCCCTCCAGTGGTCATTTAGGGCACCTTTTTGTGCCTTATTTGTTTTGTGAGAAAAACATCCAAATGCAGATTTATGCCACTTTTTAGACATTTTTCTCTTTTGAAAATGAGCTCCTAGGTGTCTTCAACTTTGAGAAGAGATGGCTAAGGGGAGATACGATAGAGATTTATAAAATAATGAGAGGAGTGGAATGGGTAGACATGAATCGCTTGTTTACTCTTTCCAAAAATACAAAGATTATGGGGCACGCAATGAAGCTACAAAGTAGTAAATTTAAAACATATCGGAGAAAATATTTCTTCACTCAACATGTAATTAAACTCCAGAATTCGTTGCCAGAGAATGTGGTAAAAGCAGATCGCTTAGCAGGGTTTAAAAAAGGGTTGGATAATTTCCTTAAAGAAAAGTTCATAAGCCGTTATTAAAATGGACTTGGGAAAATCCACTGCTTATTTCTTGAATAAGCAGCATAAAATCTGTTTTACTGTTCAGGGATCTTGCCAGGTTCTTGTGACCTGGATTGGCCACTGTTGGAAACAGGATGCTGGGCTTGATGGACTTTTCTTCTGTCCCAGAAAGGGAACACTTACTGTATGTTCTTACATTCTTGATAGCCTAGGTAGCTTTTTATAAAATAATTCTCTAAGGGTGTAATTTTACAATGCTGTTCCCAAAAGTAACATATTCTTATAAAAGTGTATGCAGGTATAAAGAGCATTGTTCTCACCTATAATAGATGTTTTCAGTAGACAGCAGGATTAATCAGGCACAGAAGTGCATAAGATCTTCACACATCACTCAAACAGAACAGCTGTCCCAGAACTCAGGACTAACTGTAAAAGTTTGAGCATGCATCCCATCCTGGTCACAACAGTCTCCTCATTTCCTCAGTTAGTTCCATAACTCAAGTAGTTATGCAGCACTCAGGGAGAAGAGAGGGACTGTGTATGTAATCAGTCCTGCTGTCTACAGAAAATATCTGTTACAGGTGAGAATCAGTACTTTACAGGAGTGGAGGAGTATCCTAGTGGTTAGTGCAGTGGACTTTGATCCAGGGGAACTGAGCTCAATTCCCACTGCAGCTCCTTGTGACTCTGAGCAAGTCACTTAACCCTCCATTGCCCCTGGTACAAAATAAGTACCTGAATATATGTAAACCACTTTGAATGTAGTTGCAAAAACCTCTGAAAGGCAGTATATCAAATCCCATTTCCCTTCCCTTATATCAGCAAGCAGTACTGAGTCAGGCACACAAATGACTTCCACGCTCATGCTTGCTCATTGACTCTAAATTTAAACATATAAAGATGGTATAATTAGTTTAAGACTTCCTTCTATACAATGTCAACCTATTTGTATAATATGCTTCATTATGTTTAACATTTTGAAATCGATAGACTTTATTACATACAAATAACAAACTGACTATTGATCAGGAGCAGCCCAATCATGAGAAGCTATGAGGGTTGCAATGTATCACCAAGACAATTTGGCCAGCACAGTTGAACCAAATGCATTGTCTCTAATTGTGGACTGGTCCAAACAGAAGCGATAAGTAAAGACAGGGGGTGAGGACCAAGTTGATGGTTCGCATATAGAGGTCGATTGTACAACTGAGCACCTCCATTTAGGTGCTCCAAGGACACCCAGTATCAGCGTGCCTAACATTTACACAGCAGCAGTTCCACCAGCCATGGACTTGGCATAATTATGGGTGTATAAATGCTGAAGGAATGCACGTAACTTACAGTAATCTGTAAATTACACGCGTAACTGGGAAACCTACCTATGTTCTGCCATTCTCTGCCCAGCATATGCCCCCCTTGCACTTCAGCACTATGTAAGTTTGGCATGCTGGTACAGAATAGCGATTAGGCACCCTATTGACACTTCCGTAGGTAAGTATACATTTACATGTGTAAGTGTTACTATTCTAGACATTTACATATACACCAGCCAAACTTCACGCACAACTTACAAGCCAATCAGCACTGATAATTGGCAATTGGCAACCAGTTATCAGCACTAATTGGCAATAATTAAGATTTATGTACATATCTGATTCTATAACAGAATGAACCTAAATCCTATCGCATGTAACAATTTGAGGGTGTGTTTAGGCGCATTCTTGGAGGCGTTTCCAGATATTATGTGTGCTGATATAGAATCACACCTTAGTGTCCCTAACTTAGGCGCTAGTATTTAAGCCTACTTATAGCAGGCCTAATTGCAGCCACCTACAGTTAGGTGCAGCTTAGTGCTATGCGCGATTCTATAAATGGCGCATACTCTTTATAGAATCTAAGCGTGTTTTTAGTTGGCACCAATTTTTCAGGTGCAATATATAGAATTTGGGCCACAAGGGGCATGTAAATGTGGGTGCCTACATTATTGAATTGCCCTTATGGTGTCCAGTCAACCAGACATCAGGAGATCTATGATTCTGATTTGAAAAGATTTCACTTTACTGGTTAGAGGAGTACCAGATTGTTCATAACAGAACTGGATGCAGGATGCTGGTCAGTTTACTAAAGTTCTTTTGGCCAACTCTGTTAGAGTCAAAGGAGACAAAGAACTGCACAGAGTTTCTGATAGATCCAGTTTTTTTAAGGTAGTAGATGGGAGGCCATTGACAGTGTACAACCTTGGTCTTCACTCCCAGTCCTTGAGGGCAGCCAATGGGTCAGGTTTTCAGGATATCCCTATTGAATATGCATGAGAGAGATTTGCATGCCTACTACCTCTATTATATGCAGATCTATTTCATCCCTATTCACTTCCAGGTAAGTGGAACACAGCAGAAACAGAACTAACTGAATTCATTGCTACTGCTTGCATTAATAATGTTGATATTATACTGGTTGGAGACATAAATTGACACCTTGAGAATCCTACTGATCAGAACACAAAAAATGTTCTTCATTTCCTCAATCGTGTGTGGCAATTCTCACTCTTTACTGGTATGTCCTTCCAATTAGACATCCTAGCAAGCAGATTCTGTGACCTAACTAATTTCTTTATATCAGAGCCACTATGGTCTCCCATTTCCTGGTCGGTCCACAGTAGAGACTTACTTTCAAACTTAACTGGAAGGAGGTCAATAGCATTACTAAATTAAGAGATAAGTCATTCACCTTCAAAACCAGGGATAAAATTAACCTTTTTCAATTTTGGTCTAATTGACTACCTGCTCTCTTCCACCCCATCTTCAAACTTTATTCAACAGTGGGATGATACATGTAGACAGTTTAAATGAGTTAGCACCAAAAAGAATTAAATCCAGGCCTAGTAAGAATCTATCTCCCTGGTTTAATGATGACCTTTTCAATATGAAACATCAATACAGATGATAGGAAAGAACCTGGTCCATAGCAAAAACAACTGAAAATCGAACCAAATGGAAAAAAAACTTCTAAATGAATGCAAGTGCCTGATCAAAAAAGTGAAAACTATCTACTAAGCAAAATACATATGCAAAACAACAGCAACAAAACTGAGAAAATTATATGCCTTAGTCAATAACCTGCTGTGCACTCAATCTCTAGCTACTACCAATGAACTCATACCATCTGCTGACCAACTGGCAAATTATTTTGAGTTGAAAATAACCAAAATAAGATAAGAAACGAATGGCTTTTCAACCTCAATAGAACACTTCCTTAGCCCGTATGGTCATTTTCTCACGTGTTCATCAGCTGATAGAATCTGATCAACATTTTATCCACTCACAGTAGACTCTGTCAAACTTTCTACAAAAATATGCTTCTTCACAATCTTTACTAGATACATGCCATAGTTACCTCTTAAAATTAGCCTCTAGTCCATTCATATGCTATCTACAGTCAAACCTTACATTCACATTATCTGAGGGATTATGCCCTTCCCGAAATGGAAACAAACATCTTTCCTACTTCTATCCCCAAAAAACCTCAATCAAACAGGAATGACGTATCCAATTATAGAAACATAGAAACATGATGGCAGATAAAGGCCATATGACCCATCCAGTCTGCACATCCTCTGCAACCCCTAATTCTTCCTGTTCCTAAGCGATCCCACATGCTTATCCCATGCCTTTTTAAATTCTGGAACAGTCCTCAACTCCACCACCTCCACCGGGAGGCCATTCCACACCTCCACCACCCTTTCTGTGAAATAATACTTCCTTGGGTTACTCCTAAGCCTATTCCCTCTTATCTTTGTCATATTCCCCCTCATTCCACAGCTCTCCTTCATTTGAAAAAGGCTCTCTTCCTGTACATAAATGCCCTTGAGATATTTAAACGTTTCTATCATGTCTCCTCTCTCCCTCCTCTCTTCCAGCGTATACATGTTGAGGTTCATTAGTCTGTCCCTATAATTTTTGCATTCAAGACCGCTTACTAATTTCATAGCCGCCCTCTGGACCGACTCCATCCTGTTTATATCTTTCCATAGGTGCAGTCTCCAGAACTGCACGCAGTACTCCAAATGAGGCCTCACCAGAGACTTATACAACGGCACTATCACCTTCTTTTTCCTGATGGTCATGCCTCTCTTTATGCACCCAAGCATCCTTCTGGCTTTGGCCGTCGCTTTTTCTACCTGTTTGAAAGCTTTAAGGTCATCCGACACAATCACCCCCAAGTCCTGCTCGTCATTATAGTCCAGTGGCCTCAATCCCTCTGTTGGTAAAAGTGATGGAAGGTTTGGGTGCCCATCACAGGGTCTAGGCAACAAAATTATAATTCTCCAATTTGATATGTCTGGTGCCTTCAACACTATTGATCACAAGATCTAGATAAATATATTGGATCATTATGGAATCTGTGGAACTGTTCTGAATTGGTTTTCGGGAGTCATAAAATCCAGGTCCTATCAAGTAAAACAATCAGGCATAATCTCCCCTCCTTGGTCCTCTAATTGCGGAGTACCACAGGGCTCTCCCTTCTCCCCACCTTATTCAACATAGTGATGACTCCACTGGATAACCTATTGAAAGCTGATGGATTCACCATCTACATATACATTGACAATGTTACTATATACATCGCATTTGTCAATGAATTATGTAAAATTATACCTCAAATCAGATCAGGCCTAGCTTTAATGGAATCTTGAGCATCCAATTTCAATTTAAAACCTAATAAAGAAAAAAAAAAACAAGTTCCTGATAGTAACTAACCCGCATCATTCTATGGCCCTCAAAAGCTCCACGATTGATGACTCAACTAACCCCCTAGATTCTACTGTGAAAATTCTAGGGATCACAATTGATCAATATTTATTCTTTGAAATACAGGTCTCCAAATTAATGTCAAGTATGTTCAATATGCTATAGAAACTAAAGAGACTGAGACCCTTGTTCACAAGATCAGTCTTTCACACCTTAGTCCAATTTTTAGTTCTAACAAAATTTGATTACTGGAACACCATCTATGCAGGTATTAAATGCTGCCTTCTTAAAAAGCTAAACTGTGCAGAACATAGCTGCACATCATGTGTGCAGTTCGCAGCATGATACAAAAGCATCTCGTCTTCTATTCGGTTCACATTGGGTCCCAATAAAAGAAAGAATATAATTTAAACTACGTGTATTTGTTTACAAAATGTTATATGGTATGTCACCCTCTTATATGAATGATCTCATTGACCTACCATCACAAAATGCTATCACAACCTCTAGAGACTACCTTACCTTAAACTTCCCCAGCTGCAAGACATTAATCTATAAAACTATTCATACTGCCAACATTACTTACCAAAGTACCAAAACCTAGAATTCCTTACCCAAACAGTTTAGACATACAAACGATTACATGTTGTTTCGTAAACTCTGAAAACACATTTATTCAGTTTGACCTTTAATAAGGAAAAGAACTAATCTGTATGTACAAATTCACAATACTGAGTCATGTAGATTTTGTTACCATAACCTAATTATCTGATGTATTTTATGGATGACAATATTTCTAAAATTGTACTATCTTTTAACTGATGTTTGTTATGTAAGCCAAATTGAACCCGAGCTTATATCGGGATAACGCAGGATAAAAATGTCACAAATAAATGATAGGATGAGACAGCATCAAGGTGTACTTGGTGAGAATGTGTGAAGTCCTAGATAATACAAATGACACTAGTCCAAAACTGTGTCACAAAGACAGTGAATGAGGCCATTACCTTTATAAAACACCATAAAACACTACATTATACGTAATCCACATTGTTACTATTTAACATGTTGCATGTAAGCCATATTGAACCGAACATGCTTTGGATAATGTGGGATATAAATGAATAAATGTAAATATGTAAATCCTCTTCTGCTTAAAGGCATAAGTATGTCTAGTAGATAGTTTTCAGTCAGCAACTAATATGCCTTGAATAGGTGTTCATAGTCCTGGGGTTGACAATAAATAATGATCAATTTCTAAGCTGTGAGGGCTAAAGACTTGAGATTAGGATGAAAAAGACAGCTGTTGAGTGATCAACAGTGGAAACTGGAAGCCTGCACAGAGGTAGAACTGTGAGTCTTTTGAGCAAAGGAAGCCAGTTCTGATGGTGCCAATAGGGCGCCATGATAATCATGGTGCCTGGTCTCTGCTGGAATAAGTAGAGGAATGGAGATATAAGCATAAAGTAGAGGCATAGTCTACGGAATCACCAGGCCATTCAACGCCAGCCAACCAGAGGATAGACAGACTGAACAAAAATTAGGTAGCTTTGCGCTTTTATTTATTTGTTACATTTGTACCCCACATTTTCCCACCTATTTGCAGGCTCAATGTGGCTTACATAGTACCATAAAGGCGTTCGCCAGTCGGTTGATAACAAATACAGGTTATATTGTGGTCGAAGTGAGGTAGATGTATATGAGGCACCGTGATGATGGAAGGGATGAAGATTGTATATTGTCCAGTACGATCATTGGTTATGTTGTGTTGCTGGGTGTGGGATTTACGTTGGATCGGTGAGGTAAGCCATTTTGAAGAGGGTGGTTTTTAGTGATTTTCTGAAGTTTAGACGGTCATGGATTGTTTTCACAGCTTTTGGGAGACCATTCCATAGTTGTGCGCTTAGGTAGGAGAAGCTGGATGCATAAGTTGTTTTGTATTTCAGTCCTTTGCAATTTGGGTAATGTAGGTTTAGGTATGATTGTGATGATCCGATTCTGTTTCTGGTTGGTAGATCTATGAGGTCTGTCATGTATCCTGGGACTATGCCGTAAATAATTTTGTGGACCAAGGTGCAGATTTTGAAGATGATTCGTTCTTTGATTGGGAGCCAGTGTAGCTTTTCGCGGAGGGGTTTGGCGCTTTCGAAGCGTGTTTTACCAAATATCAGCCCGGCAGCTGTGTTTTGTGCAGTCTGGAGTTTTTTTGCGAGTTGTTCTTTACATCCCGCATAGATTCCGTTGCAGTAGTCTGTATGGCTTAGGACCATTGATTATATTAGGTTTTGAAATATTTCCCTTGGGAAGAAAGGTTTTATTCGTTTGAGTTTCCACATTGAGTAAAACATTTTCTTTATTACGGAGTTTACTTGGTTCTCAAGGGTAAGGTTGCAGTCAATTATGATGCCGAGTATTTTTAGGCTGTCTGAGGTAGGGAGGGTGTGTTCTGGGGTGTTTATGGTTGTGGGTTTGTACTTGTTATGTTGAGATGAGAGGATGAGGCAGTGTGTTTTTTTCAGTGTTAAGTTTCAGTTGGAATGTGTTTGCCCAGGAGTTCATGATGTTTAGACCGTCATTGATTTCATTGGTTATTTCTGTTAAGTCATGACTGAAGGGAATGTAGATTGTGACGTTATCTGCATAGATGAATAGGTTGAGGCCTCGGTTAGATAGGGACTTTGCCAGTGGGATCATCATTATGTTGAAGAGTATTGGTGATAATGGTGATCCCTGAGGTACTCCACAGGTAGCTTTCCACGGTGGTGATATGTTTGAGTTTGATTTTACTTGGTAAGTTCTGGGGGTTAGAAAACCCTTTATCCAGTTAAGTACATTTCCATCAATCCCGAAGTGGCCAGTTTATTTGGAACGTGTCCACCAAGCCTGAGAGATTTGTGCAGAGATCACTCATGAGGATAGAGCTCTACAGAGCCTATCGGCTATTTGGTTCTGTATGCTGGAGAGCTAAACAAAAAATATGATGAAGAGGTATCCTATGCCTCCCTGCTTGATGATATCAAACATGGCAATTTGATTCTCCATTTGAACAAATATTGAACAATCTCAAAGAAGTAGATAAAGCAGGGTTGTAGCCACAGGGGCGGGGCAGAAGAGGCCAAGGTCCCTCCATTTTTGGCTCAGCCTCTTCCCCCCCCCCCCCCCCCAATTGCATGTCATCATTCATTACTGGCCGCAATGAGGGCATCACATTACGCTCGAAGCTCTGTTTTTATTTCTTCAACTGGTGGAAACTTGGGATCTCTGCCAGCTAAAATATATATAATCCAGATTGTGGAGTGGGAATATGCAAGGGGAAAAGTAAGAGAAGAGGGGCAGATGCTGGGGATTAGGGAAGACACTGAAAAAAGGTATGAGGCTTACCAGTCACTAGAACAAAAAAATCCCCACCAAAATAATCAAAATACCTGAATTGTGAGAATGGAGATTTTTAACCAATTATATAATAAATGGATTCCACATTAACCTGAGTTATTTAGCAGTATGGACAACTGTTTGAGGTCTTTTTTCTCCTTTAATTACTTTGTGTTCACCTTGTTTTTAGTAGGGATCTTTTGTTACAGTTACAAAATGCAAGTGGACTGTGGGGGCAGATACTGGAGGGATGGAGGAAGATAGGCATGGGAATGAATGCAGGGAAAGGGGAAGAAAGGCTGCATGGAGAATATGAGGATGGTGGAAAGGGGGCAAGAAAACATGTACTAGTTATAGGGTTGAGAGCTGAGCAGGGACATGGTTAAGTGGGGACTAAGGGATTGGGTAGGAGAACTGAAGAGGACAGACTCAAGAATTTGTCTAAGAGCTGGGAGGAGAATAGGGTCTCAGGGTTTAGGTCATTATTGATTGGGTAGTGTTGGGAAAGTAGGGATTTGGGATTAGGCAGAAGGGGAGTGGGGCTAAAGCAGTTAGGTGGGATCTGAGTTCAGGTATGTTGGTCAAGGTGAGGAAAGGTGAGGAGTTAGTGGGAAGGACCTGGAGGTACTGTAGCTGGTTTGGGAGGCAGTGGAGGGAGTGAGAGATAAGAGGAATGGAATGGGTCTTTGAAGGGTAGAAATGGAAGAGATGGAAGGCTGGCTAGGTGGTAAGAGACAGAAGAAATGGGCTGAAGGCAAGGATGGGTATGAGTGCTACAGAAGGATCTGGGGCTGGTAAGGAGATGAGCGGCAAATAAGACTAGATGAGAGCTAAAGAGGGAGAGTACAGTGAGCAGAAATAGGGGATGTAATTGTGGGTGAAAGAGGATGAACTGAAAACTGTGGATGGTGTAAAGGGTTAATAGGAGAATACAGTGGGAAACAGAAAGCTACTAGGTAAGTGAAAAGTGAAAAAAAGGGAAATTGAAGACCAGAGTATAAAAAGAATGGGGGAAAGAATAAAACATAGTTATAGTTAGACAGAGAGGCAGACTGAAAAACTGACTATTATCAGAGAGAAATGGAGGGGAGAAAGGAAAGTAAAAAAATAAAATAAAAAAAAAGATCCAGGAAAAGTTCTTAGAAAAGATGAATAAGAATAAAATAGAAAAAGAGACCAGGAACAATCCAATTAGAAAAATAAAAGGATTAGACAAAAGAGGTATCAGAAAAAGCAATTTTCATAAACTTTTTAGTGACTGGAATATATCAGCTTTGGGAGTGTGCTTTTGTACTGTTTCTATGCACAGAACAATATGTATTTCCATTTCTCCTTCAGACTGCTGAAGAAGTCTGGTTGCTCAAGCTTTGCAGTTTTTTTATGCTCTCTTCTTTTGTATGTTCACTTCACCACAATCTGCCTGTGTTCTGTATATGAGATATATTGCCTGCATATGGTTTCTGTGTGGGGATCTGATTCTGTAGCAGTCCAGCTTGTTCTATTTTTCCAATAGGAAGTGTTGCTGCTTTAGGATCTGGTGTAAAGTTACAATGCTGTTTTTTCCTAGGTAGGGTTGTTGCAGTTTGAGTCTTACAGTAAGAGTTTGTACTGTTACAATATAGTAAAGTTCTGAAGGATTGTTTTTATTTTTGGCAGGGATTTGTGTTACTCCACAGACAGGTGGATGATCAGAAGCCCCATGCTGTTCCAAACAGTGCTCTAAAAATAGCGCAGGAACAGCGTGGGGCTATACCGCCCCTTTGATCAGAGATAATAGTATGCAAATTTAAGCACACTATTATGTCTAATCATGGAGTACAAGTGCACTGGGCAGGGCTGGACGCCACCATTTTGAAGATGGCGCTGAAAACAAGGGAGTGTGCTACTCCTTCCTCCACTTCAAAGGTATGGGGGGAGAGGGTGGGTGGGTGCCTTGTGGCTACCGGATCTCCTGCTCCCCATGCCTCTGTGTTGGGGAGACTGGAGGTCCGGAAGACCTCCAGTCCCAGTGTCACTGGCTTGGAATGGGGGGGGGGGGGTTGGGGCTACTGCGGGGGAGGGCTCAGGTTCCAGTCCTGTTGGGGAGATGGGGAAGTCTGCTAGCATGCAATGCATGCAGGACAACGCTCCCTATTCCTCCCCAATGCTCCACAAAACATAACGCCAGCTCTCAGCTGGTGTAGGGTTCAGTGCCAATGTTTGGTGCACTGCCTGCTGTGCATTGGGGAGGAATAGGTAATGCCCTATTTAGCATGTATTTGCATGCTCATTGCATTCAGAGCTGGAAAGTGTATTGTTGCACACGCTCGCCAGCTCTGATCATCAGGCGGAAGCAAACATGGGCGCTAGTATGGTGGTATTGGCCTCTAACACCCCATGTTTGCTTCTGATCATGGGCCCAAGAGTGGCAGTGGATGGAGCTTGGGTTGCTATTAGGGATGGAATGTCTTTTGCAACAACATATCTCATGTCATTGCATGTCATTAACAAATGAAAATGAACAGAAAAAAATGACATTTTTGTGGGGGGGTTTCTGTTTGCAAATAATAGTGTGCATTCTTTGCAAAAAGGGTAAACTCTCTTGGGGGAAAACACGCCCTCTTTCCAAAACGTGCACCATTTTTGTAAAGACATTACTTCTGTAATGACAAAATGGCCACCAAAACCCAAATATGAGTCTTCATGGAAACAACATGAAACAAAACTTATCTGATTGTGTTATAGAGTGAGCTAAAGAGTGGATGTTTTCAAAAGTTCATAGTCCACTTGGTTGGAGACATTCAAGGATTATAGAGTGAAGCATCCTAGTTCTGTTATGCATCCATTGCTCTTACATTTATCATGATTATTGTTGTTGTTTTATTACAGTTAGTGTTAATGTCTTGATCATTTTGCAAAAGGGACTTAAAGCAAGTATCAAAGAATTATTTTAGACAATTGGATCTGATGTTTCAATAGTGTGTTCTTTGATTTCAATACAATATTTTTCTTGTGTATTTATAAATTTCAATAGATATAAAAAGGAAAGAACACAGATTAATAAGACATTTATTCATACAGATTAATAAAGCATTTGTCATAACACAAAGTTACAGGATATGTACAGCATTATTTTGCCATAACAGATGGGTTTTTAGAACATTTTGCAGGGTATTGCAATGCATAGGCGGTCAGTGGCTCAGCTGTTTGGGGAGGCTAAAGTGGGTGGGGCTGGGGCAGGGCCAGGGCGGGGTTTGAGTCCTTAACTGTCTGACAACATGCAGAAAGAAAGATCAGCAAGGAGGGAAAAAAAACAAGATGGCGTCCGGAAGGGAACGCTAGCCAGACGGCTCGTTACCCGTTTCCCCTCAATCCTTTGAAAAAAATTCTTTTTTACCTTGTTTGCGATGCCGAAACGGAGGGGCAGGCAGCGGGTGACTCCCTCCACAGCTGCCGTGACTTCGGGACCGATGGACCGTTTCGCGCTGCCGGTGAGAATGCCGGGGCAAGATTCCTCGCTGCAGGAGGGAGCAATGGGAGGTTCTTTGCTCCCTCAGCTTGAGGCCGACATCACCTTCAGCCCCGAGCAGCGGAGTCCTCCGATGATGCCGGCAAGGGGTCTACAGCAGGGGCAGGAAGCACCCAGTGTCTCTGACCTGGAAGTGCATTCAGCTGAGGGAACTGCAGCAGACCAGGAACTACCGGTTGTGGAAGTCGGAGGAGCAAGACCTAGGGAATTGCTGGCTGGGACCAAGGAGCAGACAATGAAGAAAGTTTTGACTGAGCTTGCTATACCCAGTAAGTCATTTTTGCCTATTAAACCTGGGAATATAACTCTTGATTCGATTTGGGAAGCCTTGGTGGGACTTGAGAACTCTTTTACACAGAAGATATCTCAGGTGCTACAGGTAACCCAGATGCCTTTGGAAAAAATTGAAGTTTTAGAAACCAGAATGAGTAACACCGAAAAAACTTTAATTTCATGTAATGAAGCTCTAAAAACTTCACAACAAATACAATCAAACTTGATAAAAGAGAACATTATTTTGCACCAAAAGACTGAAAATTTGGAAAATCAACTAAGAGCTAAAACTCTTAGGTTGATTAATTTTCCAAAAACTATTCAAATGGCTCCACTAATAATGTTTAAAAAATATTTATCAGAAATACTAAAGATTCCAGAACAAGCATATCCTCCGATTTCTAAAATTTATTATTTGCCTCCATATAAAATTGAGAAACAAAAGGGTGTAGTGGACCAACCAGAACAAAGACCTGATGCTTCATTCGACATGTTGAATTTAACACAAGAACTTCAAAAAGAAGAAATGACAACGATCCCTGCAACATTGATTGTCTCCTTTGTGTTAGAACCCGACCGTGATTGGGTTCTTAAACAATTTTTTCGCCATAGAGATGATCTCTTTATGAATACAAAAATTAGAATATTTCCGGATATAGCCAGAGTTACACAAAGGAGACGTCAAGCGTTTCTGAAACTCCGTCCAAGGGTTTTACAGTTAGGAGGTTTATTCTGGTTAAATTTTCCATGTAAATGCGTGATTAAAGTTAGTTCAGTCAAATATATTTTCTATGATGCATGTCAGCTGAATAATTTTCTTGATTCTAAGTTAGCGGCTAGTTCTAGTCAGCAATTCCAGGCTTTGTCTACATCTACTCCGTAAAAAGGAATATAAGGCATGTTATGTTCTCTTCTTTTTTTTTTTTTTTTTTTTTTGATCTTGTATTCATGAAAAAAAAAAAATTATTTTCCTGGAATTGTACCTTGTTTTTTCTCCCAAATTGTGGACTTGAAATGGATGAGATTAAGTAGTTTTCTTATATATTGATTTTCCTATGAAAAATATCTATACTTTTCTCCATTTTTTCATTTACAAGTGTTCTTGTAATAATCTGTTAAAACTTATAAATAAAATAATAAAAAAAAAAAAAAAAAAAAAAAAAAAAGAAAGATCAGCAAAATAGTTGTAGATAATACATAGCTTAATATCTAAATTCAATAAAAGGTATCAAATGCCGAAGATCAAAGTGACAAAGAAGATTAAACAGCGCAAACTTCATAAATCTATAATAATTCTCTTATGCAACTGAATTAAAGTGGATTTTAAAAAGTGTCAGAAGATGATGCCTACACCTCTATAGTGGCCTGTCAGCCTCATTCTCTCTCACCTCTTCGACTTGCCTGCTGCCCATCTGCCCCTCTATCTCTCTTACATCCTACCTGCCCCTCTCTCTCACATACATCCCTCAAAGAACTTGTTGATTTTGCTGGCTCATGAGATTGGGAATTACAAGGTTGCTCCAACCACAGGTTGCTCCACCTCCCTTACTTGGCAGCCTTACCTTTAGCAGTAGTAGCACAAGATTACTACTAGGGATTCAAAGGCACCATTTGGAACCAGGCCCAAAATGAGTAGGAGTAATTGTGTTGCTCCTGCTCCTCTAGATCATCAGGGAGCCAGGGGTAGGTTTGGGAGGTGATGGGGCTTGCATCCGGGAAACGTGTTGTTGCGGGGGGAGGGGGCTTTACTACTTGGAGTATGATTGCTGCTGCAGGGGGTGTTGTCACAGGGGTTTCATGAAAGGGATGGATGCTGCAGGAGGCTCCAAGTCTGAGGAGGGGGATGGGGAAGACGTACATAAGTACATACGTATTGCTAAACTGGGAAAGACCAAAGGTCCATCAAGCCCAGCATCCTGTTTCCAACAGTGGCCAATCCAGATCACAAATACCTGGCAAGATCCCAAAAATGTACAAAACATTTTACACTGCTTATCCCAGAAATAGTGGATTTTCCCCAAGTCCATTTAATAATGGTCTATGAACTTTTCCTTTAGGAAGACATCCAAACCTTTTTTAAACTCCGCTAAGCCAATCGCCTTTACCACAATCTCTGGCAACAAATTCCAGAGTTTAATTACACGTTGAGTGAAGAAAAATGTTCTCCGATTTGCACATGAAAGATGTCAGATGTGCTATTTATAGAATAGAGGTGTATGTCTGCTACATGCGCAACATCAAATTAGGGCTAATTAGTGCTTGTTAATGCCAATTGGCATTTTTAGCCAATTTAGGGGTCCATTTACTAAGTAAAAGAGTGATTGAACACTGCAGTGCCTTTAATAGGAGGATCATGGATAAACCAATGGTGGAACATTCTGTTAAAATGAAACAAAAATTTGAGGACTATAGGATTTTTTGTTCTGCAGAAATTGGCTGCTCATGGAAAGGAGGGAATGTGGACAATTTATTCTTTAAGTTAGAACAGAAAATGATATTTGACTTTAGGTCAATTGAACCTTTTAGTTTAACATAGTAACATAGTAACATAGTAGATGACGGCAGAAAAAGACCTACACGGTCCATCCAGTCTGCCCAAGATAAACTCATATGTGTATACCTTACCTTGATTTGTACCTGTCTTTTTCAGGGCACAGACTGTATAAGTCTGCCCAGCAGTATTCCCCGCCTCCCAACCACCAGTCCCATCTCCCATCACCGGCTCTGGCACAGACCTTATAAGTCTGCCCTCCACTATCCACACCTCCCAACCACCAACCCCTCTTCCCCCCACCTGCTCCGCCACCCAATTTTAGCTAAGGTTCTGAGGATCCATTCCTTCTGCACAGGATTCCTTTATGCATATCCCACGCATGTTTGAATTCCGTTACCGTTTTCATCTCCACAAATATTTAGATCTGCTTGCCTGTCTTTACATAGAGAAGATTTTTATATATTTATTTATGTATTTATTCAAAGGGGGGTTCCCTATTGGACTGTGTTTTAATGTATTATCTTTTTTATTATACAGTGTTTGTTTTTAAGTAGGAGCAGATCAGTATTATTCAATCATGATTCATTTATTATGTCTTTGTATAATTGATTGCTTTTTGGACAAGCCTGTGCTACGTTTTACATTTTAATTACAGGTTCAGTATTTATTTTTGTAACTTGTGGGTGTATATATTATATATCTCTTTGAAATTCTATTGCAATTGGTATTGTATTTGTTTTTTTAATAGTGTGACCCCATAGGAAAGCATTGCAGGTTTAATTGTGACATTTTTTATCTTTTTATTTGGGAGTTTTCCTTGTTTGGCTGTTTATATTTATTTGAATACATTCTTTTATGTATCTTTTTAGTACCTACTGTATATCTATTTTGTTGTTTAGTGATCGCTCCTGCCTCAGCTGATCTGGCGCAACAACCTGCTCGCAAAATGTATTTATTTATTAGCATTTATTTACCGCCTTTTTGAAGGAATTCACTCAAGGCGGTGTACAGTAAGAACAGATCAAACATGAGCAATAGACAATTACAGCTCAGGAGGGGATCAAGATGAGAGGGTGGTTGTTGCTGTCAGGAGCAGGAATTTTAAAAAGCTGGTCCCAGAAACTGCATTTTTAACAATCAGTGCTCCTGCTGGATGTGCCAGCAACTATACATGTCATCTAGCACCTCCTTAACATAGATCATGAGCTCTTTAGGGACAGTAAAATACTTACTGTGCCTGAATGTACACTGTTTCATTTGGGGCTTACAGGAAACATATAAGAAATTAAAATGTTTAAAAAAAAACCCAAAACAAAGCATATTTTCAAGAGGCTCTACAGTTGGCAGCCCCTGTTACAAAATACTGGGATAACTGCACATCCAGACTGGATGTCTCAGTTCCCATTTCAATGCGGAGTGGAAGAGTGACCTAGTGGTTACAGCACTGGTCTTGGTCTTGCAATCCAGAGGTGGCCAGTTCAAATCTCACTGCTGCTCCTTGTGATCTTGGGCAAGTCACTTAACCTTCCATTTCCTCAGGTACAAACTTAGATTGTAAATCTGAGCTTCACATTTTCTTTTTTGTTTTTCTGAGGAATATACAATATCTGATAGCACAGAGAGGAAGCTGTGTTGTAAAACTGGGAGAGCTTCACTTTTGCATCTGTTCAGCAGCAGAATATAAAAAAAGAAAACTGAGATACTGAAGATTAATGCTGTACTTGGGACCTGAGCTCTGGGAGAACTGTTTCACCCTAGTGACGTACAATAATGTCACGGAGTTGTGTGCCTGACTCAATGAGGCCTGTCGATGGAAAAAAAAGTAGGCACACAGAAAGGGTGCACCTACTTTTACATGGACAATGCACAGATATTTCCAGTGGCATAGTTCGGATGGAGTTGAGAAAGAGCTGCGATGTACATGTGTATTTTATAAAAGGGGATTGGATTTGATATACTGCCTTTTAGTGGTTATAATCAACATGGTTTACATATCATATTCAGGTACCCACTTTGTATCAGGGACAATGGATGGTCAAGTATCTTGCCCAGTGACACAGGGACCTGCAGGGGAAATTGAACTCAGTTCTGTTGGTTCTCAGGCCACTGCATTAACCATTAGGCTACTCCTCCATACCTCCAATGGTTGAACATGTGGACAGCATACACACACGTTTACTCATGCTGCAGAGCAGGTATAACTTTGTGCAGGAGCATTTGTATTCTGCTGTGGCTGGTTCTGGTTTCCTGTTTTATAGAGATATGTATGTGCTCACATTGCCTTTATCAAATAAGACATGAAAACCTTTTTTTGACAATCCACATAGGTGACCTGTCAGAAAATCGAGCCAGGCGTCTAATGTTCTGTTACATTTCTGTTTCCTAATTACAGTCTCACTGCTCCCCTCACCCCATTAGTGGTTTATGGACTTGTCCTTTAGGAAACCGTCTAACCCCTTTTTAAACTCTGCCAAGCTAACCGCCTTCACCACATTCTCCGGCAACGAATTCCAGAGTTTAATTACTCGTTGGGTGAAGAAAAAGTTTCTCCGATTTGTTTTAAATTTACTACACTGTAGTTTCATCACATGCCCCCTAGCCCTAGTATTTTTGGAAAGCGTGAACAGACGCTTCACATCCACCTGTTCCACTCCACTCATTATTTTATATACCTCTATCATGTCTCCCCTCAGCCGTCTCTTCTCCAAGCTGAAAAGCCCTAGCCTCCTTAGTCTTTCTTCATAGGGAAGTCGTCCTATCCCTGCTATCATTTTAGTCGCCCTTCGCTGCACCTTTTCCAATTCCACTATATCTTTCTTGAGATGCGACGACCAGAATTGAACACAATACTCAAGGTGCGGTCGCACCATGGAGCGATATAACGGCATTATAACATCCTCACACCTGTTTTCCATACCTTTCCTAATAATACCCAACATTCTATTTGTTTTCTGAGCCGCAGCAGCACACTGAGCAGAAGGTTTCAGTGTATTATCGACGACGACACCCAGATCCCTTTCTTGGTCCGTAACTCCTAACGTGGAACCTTGCATGACGTAACTATAATTCGGGTTCTTTTTTCCCACATGCATCACCTTGCACTTGTTCACATTAAACGTTGTCTGCCATTTAGCCTTGGTCTCAGTGTCTCTTTTCTGCTTTCCCTCACTGTCTTTTCCCTTCTCCCAAAGTTCCAGCATCACCTCTGCATAGTTCAACACCTTCCTCTCCCTCCCCCTCCCCCAGTGGCCCAGCATTTCCTCTCTCTCCCTTCCCTCATGGAATCTAACATCAGCCAGCCCCTCTCACTTCCCCTTTGCCCCTAGTGGTCCAGCATGTCTCCTCTTTCCCCCTTGCAGTATAGCATCTTTCTGTCTCCCTGTCATGGTCATCGATGCCCATGCCTTCGAAGTCCATGCCTTGCTCGTCAGTGCCTTGCTTCATCTAGACCTATTAGATTTACCTGCAGTTCTTGCCAGTGACCTGTGGGGTCACTGTGGAGTGGTGGACGCTAAGCTGGTGATGTCATCAGTGCTGAACCCTTCTTAAGCTGGCCTCTGTGTGCACTTGGTGTTCTGGCAATTATTCCTTATTGAGCTGAGGCCTGCCTGAGGCTCTGCTAGTTCCAACTGTTGTCTTCCTGTGGGGCCGTGGCCTGAAGCAATGCTGCAGCTTCTTCTTGCTCTGCTCCAGTGAATTCTGTTTCCTTGCCTTGAAGTCCTGAGAGCTACTTGCCCTTCAACTGAGTCCCCAGTCGTCCACAGAGAGTTCCTGGTCACTGCAGTGAGTAGGTTCTGGGCTGAGTTTTGCTGTGTGTGCTGAAAGCGCGCAGGGATCCATGTGGGCTGTTCCTGGTTCCTGTTTGCTGCACTGTGCCTGTATGTGTCTTTTGCCCTGAGAGCATTCAGCTTGGGCATTGCAGACTATTACTGACCTGCCTGCCCTGGGAGCATAGGCTCAGGCATTGCTTTGCTTAAACCCTTTTGCCCTGGGAGCATTGGCTCGGACATTGCTTTGCTTAAACCCGGTTGCCCTGGGAGCATTTGGCTTGGATGCCTCTGTGATTGTTTTCTTCTTTGCTTTCAAGAGCGGAGTGGACCACTCAAGTTCTCTACCTGCAGAGCGGGTCTTCAAGAGACTACTTTGCCCTGCTGCTGCTCATCTCCTGCTTCTGAGAGAGCTTGCCATGGAGGTCCTGCAACTTACATGAGCATCCTGATAGAATGAACCTTTTCCAGCTAAATGCTACTGCTTTCCATTGCCCGCCTGGGCGGGCCTTTGACTAGTCTCTTGTGCTCTGTGTTTGCTTTTCTTGTACAGCTAGGCTGTCTTACTATTTGCCAATATTGAATGCTTAATGTTTTGCTTTAATTTAGATAGTGTTAGGATGTGCAGCTAGGCTGCTTGTTGTCCTCTCTTACGATATTGTTGAGCCATTTGTTTGCCTTTTGCCTTATGTTTCTTTTCCTGCCATTAAAGCTACCTTAGTTCACTTCCATTTGCAATCCAGTCCAGTTCTTTGGGATACTCTTGTCTCTATGTGACTCCATCTACCCAGAGGTGGTTGAGTGATTCTCACACAGCCATCCCTGGGCCAAGGGCTCACAAATGTTACACTCCCCATCCAGCATCTCCCCATGCAATCCAACATATCCCTGTCCCTTCTCTTGCCCAACCTATGCCTGCACTCTCCAGCAACTCTCTGTCCCTCCTCTTCCCCCTGTCTGGCATCTCATGTACCAGGGCAGTCTGCTAGTGTTGTGGTGGGACAGCTGAAGCCATTCTCACAGCTAATCTCTATGCCCATGCAGGCAGAGGCTTTTTTCGTGATCTCAAAAAGGACATGTGCTTTTCAGTTAAGAATAACTGATGTTGTGAGAATGAGATACTACAAGAAGCACTAAATAACAAAATCAGTTTTTGGATGACCCCTGATGCAGACAGTATGCTGAAACACAGTCCATGTTGGGTCACCAGTAAAGTTGTTTCTTTCACCCTATCTGCTTCACTCTTTTGTTGTGTATGGGAGGCTTGCCAAATTTTTCATCTCTTATTTGATAAAGGCAATGTGGGCACATATGTATCTCTATAAAACTGGAACCTCCATAACAGGAAGTTGGCATCAGAGTGGGAGAGGGCATGGCAGGCTTCCTGCTTAGGCATAGAGATGAGAACTAAGCCCAGATGCAGCTATTCTGTCACAGCAGTAATACACAGCAGAAAAGGACAGGAAAGAATGGCAACAACCTATGTTCCACATGAAACACGTTGCAACAAGAAAAATATTAAAAGTAGAGGCTATTATTAAAAACAAAACAAAATTTCAGAGCACATCCAAGGACATGGATTACTGAGACCAAGTCAGCATGGCTTTTGTGTGGGGAAATCTTGCCTGACCAATTTACTTCAATTCTTTGAAGGAGTAAATAAACATGTGGACAAAGGGAAGCCGGTTGATATTGTGTATCTGGATTTTCAAAAGGCGTTTGACAAGGTACCTCATGAAAGGCTACAGAGGAAATTGGAGGGTCATGGGACACGAGGAAATATCCTATTGTGGATTAAAAACTGGCTGAAGGATAGGAAACAGAGAGTGGGATTAAATGGGCAGTATTCACAATGGAGAAGGGTAGCTAGTCGGGTTCCTCAGGGGTCTGTGCTAGGACCACTGCTTTTTAATATATTTATAAATGATTTAGAGATGGGAGTAACTAGCGAGGTAATTAAATTTGCTGATGACACAAAGTTATTCAAAGTCGTTAACTCGCTACAGGATTGTGAAAAATTACAGAAGGACCTTGCGAGACTGGGAGACTGGGCGGCTAAATGGCAGATGACGTTTAATGTGAGCAAGTGCAAGGTGATGCATGTGGGAAAAAAGAACCCAAATTATAGCTACGTCATGCAAGGTTCCACGTTAGGAGTTACGGACCAAGAAAGGGATCTGGGTGTCGTCGTCGATAATACACTGAAACCTTCTGCTCAGTGTGCTGCTGCGGCTAGGAAAGCGAATAGAATGTTGGGTATTATTAGGAAAGGTATGGAAAACAGGTGTGAGGATGTTATAATGCCATTGTATTGCTCCATGGTGCGATCGCACCTTGAGTATTGTGTTCAATTCTGGTCGCCGCATCTCAAGAAAGATATACTAGAATTGGGAAAAGGTGCAGCGAAGGGCGACTAAAATGATAGCGGGAATGGGACGACTTCCCTATGAAGAAAGACTAAGGAGGCTAGGGCTTTTCAATTTGGAGAAGAGACAGCTGAGGGGAGACCTGATAGAGGCATATAAAATAATGAGTGGAGTGGAACAGGTGGATGTGAAGCGTCTGTTCACGCTTTCCAAAAATACTAGGACTAGGGGGCATGCGATGAAACTACAGTGTAGTAAATTTAAAACAAATCGGAGAAACTTTTTCTTCACCCAACGCATAATTAAACCCTGGAATTTGTTGCTGGAGAACGTGGTGAAAGCGGTTAGCTTGGCAGAGTTTAAAAAGGGGTTAGACGGTTTCCTAAAGGACAAGTCCATAAACCACTACTAAATGGACTTGGGAAAAATCCACAATTCCAGGAATAACATGTATAGAATGTTTGTACGTTTGGGAAGCTTGCCAGGTGCCCTTGGCCTGGATTGGCTGCTGTCGTGGACAGGATGCTGGGCTCGATGGACCCTTGGTCTTTTCCCAGTGTGGCATTACTTATGTACTTATGTACTAAAACTACTACTACTCAGTAGTTTGCATGAGCAGGTGTGTAACTTAGGGGAAACCATACTCCTTACCCTGAAGTCAATTGATCAATTCCTCTTCAACTTCTCTCACCTTGCTTCTATACTTGATGCCATTAGTGAAAAGCTGAGGCCTTCTGGATCAAATTCCCTGACAGCTATGCAGTGCTGGAAGGCATAAGCACGGGCAACAAAGAAGAGCAACAACTGAAGTAGTGTTACACAGGTTCAAGGCATGGACCATGTGTGCCAGTGCCTAGTGATGCTCCTGATAGGGTAGAAGAGGAAGTAGAAGCTCCTGAGGGAAGAAGAAATAAGCATCCACCCTCCTAGCCAGTGGTGTGATAGCGTGGGCTCTCATGGGCTTGCGAGAGCCGTTTCTTAGTTTTTAAGAATTTTGGGAGCCCCCTCCCCCCATGGATACTTTAACAACTGGCTCCAAAAATGTGGGCTCAAGCCCCCTCCTGAATACTCTTTTACTTTACTGGTGGGGATGCTGAGCCCTGCCAGTCAAGTAAACAGACTGACTCCTTGTTTCCAGCTCTGAGCAGCAGGTTGGGAATTCTCGGTCATGTGCAAGAAGTCCCATCATGCTGCTCAGAGCCAGAAGCAAGCAGCAGAGAGTGGTGGCAGTCCATTTATTGGCTGGTGGGGCTCAGCATCTCTACAAGCAAAGGTATGCGTAGCGTGCCTGTACAAGGAGAGGGGAAGAGAGAGGCATGCGTTGCACCCGCCAACCCACCCCTGGCCCCCTCCAATTGCAGGACAGGCTATGCCCGGAGAGAGAGCCCGTTGTTAAAAATTTACCAGCACACCCCTGCACCCAGCCTGTTTCTTGAACAGGTCTGATTTTTTTTTCTTTTTCAGCTTGACTCAGTTAAGATTGTAGCTTATATGGTATGTTATGTATTTATAACACACAGCAAGAATCTAGTGAATAGCATTAGGAATATTACAAAAAAATATACGATATAATAGTATTACAATTTTTAGATGAAAAAGATATGTCTTCAATTGCCTTCGAAAAAGATAATAAGAAGGTATTAACCTGAAACTAATGGAAAACAGAGAAGACCTTGATTCATTGTACAGCTCACTCGACCTACTGTTGGAATCCCTAAAGCAATAATAGAACTTTTAGAAGACTTCCCAGATAATATTTTATAAATGAAACAAGATATTTTAAAAATGATTTGGGCCTCCAAAGGCAACCAGTGAAGATGGATTAATAAAGGGGGATGCATGATCAAATGTTTTCATTTTAAAAAAATGAATCGAGTTGCAGTGTTCAGTAACAACTGAAGTCTTTTCCAGTTTGTTTGTTTGTTTTTTTTTTGGGGGGGGGGTTGTTTTGTTTTGTTGTAAGATTCCTACATACAGAGATTTACAGTAGTCCATCTGGGTCAAAATCAGCGATTGTATCACTAAAGCAAAATGATTTCTGTTAAAATAGGAGCAAATCCATCTAAGTTGTCTAGGTTTTTAAAAACATTTCTTTGCAAGATTACGAACTTGAGGTTCCATAGACATGGCAGAATCTAATATCACTCCTGTGTACTGATCCATTGTTTTTATATCTTGAAACCCAAGTTCTCCTCATTTGTGGCCTTGTTAATTGCACACTTTAGAGAGCAAGGACTGACTCTTGTATGTTGTTCTATAGTGCTGTGTACCTCTGTTAGAGCTATCTAAATGTTTAATAGCAGTAGCAGTAGTAGTAATGTTTTATGGACTAAAAACCATCAAATTAAAACCTTCATTTAAGTAAGCATTACACAAACCCCAGAGCCCACATTAAAGTCCTAATTTGGGGTTTTAAGTTTAGCCACCATTCTGATATAGGAATTCAGTAAAGCTGCAGCCCACCTAAGCAACCAACTGTAAGTGAAGTGGCAAAGTCAGCCAGTGATGAGAGAAGCAGCCTTTACCCTGGTGCTCCTATAGAACTATTCCAGGCAAAGTTGATTGAAGAGAACACAAAGAATTCAATCAGTGTACAGCGCTGCGTACGTCTAGTAGAACTATAGAAATTATAAGTAGTAACAATAGTAGTCTTTAGGATTCCAGAATCTTGCTACTCTTTGGGATTCCAGGATCTTGCTACTTTTTCTTATTTTCCCTTATTTGTCCTGTTTGTCTGTCCTGATTAGATGGTCCTTGCTCGACAGAGCTACAATCTCTTCATGTTCAAGTGTACAGCACTGTGTACGTCTAGCAGCGCTATAGAAATGATAAGTAGAAGTAGTAATCATTGGCAGAAAAAAACCTCTCACGGTAATAATCATCTCAGGATCCACTCTTTTAAAGCATTTCAAAATTTTAAATCCAATATGAAGACTGTACTTCTATCCGGATGTGGACAGAATGTTAAAAAGTTGTGAAGTCATGCTGTGTAGGCAAGTTCCTTAAGCTAAGTACTGTCTTCATTTATTGGAATTAAAAGTATAAGAGTTTTAAAAGAGTGGATCCTGAGATGATTATTACCATGAGAGGGTTTTTTTCTGCCAATGATTAAACTGAAGCCATTTTAGACTGAAATAGCAGGTCTTGCCTCTCTGAGGCTTTTTCCTCTCTGTGATATAAAGTCTTAAGCACCATTGTTCCCACATGTCTACAACGAGGTGAGAGATGTATGTTTTTGTAGTTTGATTATAAGTACTCTACTCCCTTCCTCAATTAATATGTTAGTGTGAACTCTTACAAATTAATATTAATCATGCTTGGGTCCTCTCTATAAGCCACTGGGCCAGACTAAACTGGATCATCTCAGGCCCACTTTTAATGTAGAAATTCCCTCTGAAGTCCAGCAGTCCCTGCCTAGTCCATTATTGGAAGTGTAGGGATTTTTTTTTAATGGGATAGTATTGGGTCATTCAGTTTGATTTTTCATTCAATACTATTCATATATGTTCTAAAAATCTATGGATAAGCCAATTACGTGTTGGGGGGGGGGGGGGCGGCACAGGGAGCTGGAGGAGAGTAGGAGCAAAATAGCTGTCCTAACTTATCCAGATAGCAATCGGGTACGAGAGCGGAATATCAGCAGTACCCAAGTAATTTTCAGCGACCACCTTACATGGTAACTTAGTAAGTAATGGCAGATAGACCTGAATGGTCCATCCAGTCTGCCCAAAGATCACATTCATTATCAATTCAAGATTTAAATCAACAGTAAAACAAAGACCGTACAAGTCTGCCTGGCACTGTCCTCACGTTCCAAACCACCAACCCAAATATTCAGTTCTGGTAGTCGGGTATGGCATGGCACTGAATATCCTGGTATAGATTTAACTGCTACAATCAGTGTTTGAAGGTAACGCTAATCACAATGTTTAAAAACTGGGTCAAAAGTGTGCAAATGTCCAGATACCTACTGTACCTATTGAAAAGGTCTGAGCTAAATCAAAAATCCTTATCTATAAGTATTGCATGTAACTTGCTAACTGAACAAGAAAGAGCTATGAAATTAGAATTCTAGAACTCATTTCTGTACTCCCAATGATAATCCGATTGGTAATTTTCTTCTTCCGAGTACGGCTCTTAGGAACTGGCTCATTGTAAATGCAAGTAAGAAAAATTGGTATGAAGCTACTCCAAAATCCACAAACTCAATAGATCAAGAAACACAAATAATTTGTGGAATTAAATTCAATAACTGTTAATATTAAAAGGGCTCTGTAGGGGTATTTACCTGAGATGTCACCTTTGCTGGTTTGGGCCTATACAAGCCTGAACCATTATTCTACCAAAATGGATTTTGAAGCCTTGTGACCTGAATTCATCTGTAACCATTAGAATCCAGCTTGCTTGCAATGGAAAAGTACTGCTGAGCATTGCAAAGTTTTCTCCACCCAAGGACATATTCTTTGTTGCAAACTTGGCCGTTATCTCCTGAGAAGCTTGAAGGAGAAAAACACCCATGGCTCCCAAAAGTATGGAAAAGTACAGAGAGTTTGCCTGCCCTTGACCGCTTCTTGGCTAAAACAAAGGGTTCTTCATGACTATGTTGGACATAGGTCATGGTGTGTGATTGGTCCACAGGTATCATCTGACTATCTTGGATACCTAAGGTTTGGACTGAACTGAAGAAAGTTAGTTGGTTTTGGGGTAAGGTCAGTCGGAGACCAGAGAAGGAGGAGAGACCAGAAGGAAGAACACCAGAGGATGTGTCAGTGAACAGGAAGCTCTAAAGAGAGCAAGAGACTATCTTCCTAACCAGTGAACTGCATGCCGTGTAACAAACTCAAAGTTAGCTCAGCTTTCACATCAGACCTCATCAAAGACTATATACCCTTTTGCATTCAGAGATACAATTCTTGGACCTATTCCTGGGAGGCTTGCTGATGTTTCAGCTCGAGTGAGGAAAAATCCACTTTTCTACCATTTGGAGACTGCCAGACAGCATGGTGAGATTCAGGATTTATTACCTATAGATGGGGATAATGAGTTCTTAGTTTATTCTGAGACAGATAGATTACATCAGGATTTTTGGTCAGAGGAGTATTCAGCTAATCTGTATTTTGCATATGACATTTGCTAAGTTCTCATAAGGATTATTAGGATATCAGTTGTACTGTTCTAATCACTTCTGTAGTTAGTCTCAGAATAATCAGATTGTATTATCCATTTTGGTGATAATCTATTTTCTATAGCAAGTATTTTTGTAATTTTGCTTGGCACTTTGCAGAATATTTGTCATATATTTTCTTTACTTAATAAATTAATATATATTTCATCTGTGCCAATGGTTTCCTTTTTCCAGCTTGGCTAGCTAGTTTTAGAAGGCATTAGAGGTCAAATCTCCCTAGACATGAGATGAGGATAATTGTTAGCGGTATAACTGTCTAACTGTGTTCTGAGCCATATAAGTACATCTACCAATTAATTAACCTACATTTCCAAACCTGATGTTACTATGTGCCAAAGAATAAACATTTGGGATCAGAAAGTTCAAAAACTACAATGCAGTACAGTCTTAATATTATTCCATGTTATGAACTTTGAACGTCCATATTTACTGCTAGTTAATATGTGATTTGTTAGGCTAACAGTTTAAGAGATTTTTTTTCATAGGTCTGAAGAAAGTTTGGAAGAGGAATCACTGCCAGGGCTGGTGGAACATGGTAAGCCAGGTAAGTGTGGCAGGAGTACACCACTGTTCCCTGGCTTACCACAGTGCCAGGTCTGCCCTTCAGCACTGCATGTCCTGTCTCTTCTGATAGGAAGTCACCAGAGGTGGCAGGATGCGACAGTACTAGAATTCAGGCCTAAAGAGGAAGGCCTCGCATCAGTTCTGTGGTGGTGATGGCAGGCTTAGCGGGGTAAGAGAAGGGAGGGAGGTTGTGGCAGCAGCAGTAGCCATGGTGGCAGTAGGAGGGGGAGGGATGGGGCGGAGTTGGGCTGGGCTGGACTGCTGGCAAACCTAGCTTCACCCCAATTGCAATATAAATAGAGAGCTCAGAAAATAAGTTTCTTCTTTTTTTTTTGTCTAGATAATGCTGACCACAGGAAGTCAGTTTTTAACTTCAGTTAAGTTACCTTTCATTTATTACGTTGCAGAGGGTTCTCCATTCTCTAATTTCAACTGAGAAAATGACTTCAGTATCATATTTATTCATCATTGCATTCAAGATCCACTACTTCCCATAGTGAAGAAGAAACTTAATGGTTAATGCAGTGCGCTAAGAGCCTAGGGAACTGGATTTAATTCCCACTGCTACTTCTTGTGACTCTGGGTAAGTCACCTACCCCCCCAGGTGCAAACACTTAGGCCCCTTTTTACAAAGCCACGCTAGCATTGAAAGTGAATGGGCTGTATTGGCATTACCACATCAACAGCCAATAGTGCAGATTTGTTAAAGGTAGATTGTTAGCCTATCAGGGCCAGAGAAAGTACCTGTATATAATATCTCCAACCACTTTGGTTGTACCACAGAAAGGCAGTATATCAAATCCATGTCATTTTACCATCTCATAATGTGTTCAAAAATCCCCCCACATCAAAACAAACAAAAAAAAAAAAATCTGTCACTTACGCTGTCTTACTACAAATTATTCTTCATCCACATAAACCTATATTAACACTATCATAAATATCTGAAAACTGTTTCATTCATTATTTTGCTGAAAGTGAAGGAATTCTTTCAGTAAGATAAGTGAGTATAATAGTTTTTCAGATATATATTGTAGTGTTATTATAGATTTATGTGGATGAAGAATATTTTGTAATAAGACAAGGAAAGTGACATATTTTGGGGAGATTTTTGGACAGACTGAGGGGAATTTTCAAAAAGAAAAGTCTAAGTCCAAAGAAAAAACATCCTGCACATAACATTTAAAACAAAACATCCATCTCGCGGCCATAATCAAACAGGAAAAATGTTTAGACTTCCTGTTCGATTATGGATGTAAAGTAGATATTTTTGCCCTGAAAACATCCAAAATAAATAGCTATTTTTCAAAGTGAAATGTCCAACTTTTGAACAACTAAACACAAGGGGAATTAAACATCTGGCATCATTTTAAAAATATGGCCACATGTACATCTGTGCAGAACAGAAGAGTAGCTTAGTGGTTTGTGCAGTGGACTGTAAACCAAGAGACACAGGTTCAAACCCCATTATAACTGTTTTTTTTTTAAATCTGATCCCTCCAGTAACAGAAAAATACCTACTGTACCTGAATGTACACCACTGCAATGGCCTTCAGGCTTCAGGTTTCATATATATTTAGGCACAGTAGGTATTTTTCTGTATCTGAGTGGAAGGCACACAATTATTTTTTTTTAAGTCAAATTAGAATTTGAACCTGGGTCCCCTGATTCACAGTCCACTGCACTAACTACTAGACTACATAAGTATATAAGTATTGTCACACTAGGACAGACCAAAGGTCCATCAAGCCCAGCATCCTGTTTCCAACAGTGGCCAATCCAGGTCACAAATACCTGGCAAGATCCCAAAAAAGTTCAATATATTTTATGCTGCTTATCCCAGAAATAAGCAGTGGATTTTCCCCAAGTCAATTTGATAATGGTCTATGGACTTTTCCTTTAGGAAGCCATTCAGACCCGCTAAGCTAACCACCTTTACCACATTCTCTGGCAACGAATTCCAGAGTTTAATTACACGTTGAGTGAAAAAAAAAATTTCTCCGATTCATATTAAATTTACTAATTTGTAGCTTCATCGCATGCCCCCTAGTCCTAGTATTTTGGAAAGAATAAACAAATGATTCACGTCTACCCGTTCCACTCCACTCATTATTTTATATACCTCTATCATATCTCCCCTCAGCCATCTTTTCTCTAAGCTGAAAAGCCCTAGCCACTTCTGCCTTTCCTCATAGGGAATTCGGCCCATCCCCTTTATTATTTTCGTCGCCCTTCTCTGTACCTTTTCTAATTCCACTATATACAGTGGTGTGCCGGTTGTTGTTCAGGGCGAGCCCGCTCTCCTACCTCCTTCCCTCGACCTACAGGGTCCCTCCCTGCTCCCTCCTTCCCTCGAGCTACAGGCTCCCTCCCTCCCTCCCTCCCTCGAGCTACAGGGTCCTTCCCAGTATATGGATTCTTCAGGGCAGGCAGGAAAGATCCCCAGTCTTTGCCTGCCTGCTGCCGGCGCTGACCCTCTCCCGCTGCCGGATCGCTCTTTAAAAATTGCCACCGAGACTTCCAGCGGCGGCCTCGTGAGACTTCTGCTGAAGTATTGGAGGCTGCCTTTGTAAGTCTCGGCGGCCATTTTGAAGAGTGATGCAGTAGCGCCTCGGGAGAGTCGGCACCAGCAGCGGGTAGGAAAGACTGGGGATCTTTCCTGCCTGCCCCGAAGAATCCACTCAACAACCGACAATCACTGGGTATGGGTGGCTGGAGGGGGGGCAGGAGAGAGAGGAGAATTGCTGGGTATGGGTGGCTGGAGGGGGGGCAGGGGAGAGAGGACAGTCGCTGGGTATGAGTGGCTGGAGGGGGAGCAGGGGAGAGAAGACAATTGCTGGGTATGAGTGGTTGGAGGGGGGGCAGGGGAGAAAGGACAATCACTGGCATGGGTGGTTGGAGGGGGCAGGGTAGAGAGGACAATCGCTGGGTATGGGTGGCTGGAGGGGGCAGGGGAGAGAGGGCCGAATTCCCTATGAGGAAAGGCTGAAGTGGCTAGGGCTTTTCAGCTTAGAGAAAAGATGGCTGAGGGGAGATATGATAGAGGTATATAAAATAATGAGTGGAGTGGAGTGGAACGGGTAGACGTGAATCATTTGTTTACTCTTTCCAAAAATACTAGGACTAGGGGGCATGTGATGAAGCTACAAATTAATAAATTTAATATGAATCGGAGAAATTTTTTTTTCACTCAACGTGTAATTAAACTCTGGAATTCGTTGCCAGAGAATGTGGTAAAGGTGGTTAGCTTAGCGGGTCTGAATGGCTTCCTAAAGGAAAAGTCCATAGACCATTATCAAATTGACTTGGGGAAAATCCACTGCTTATTTCTGGGATAGGAGGGGAGAGCAGGGGGGAGAGGAGGGTTGCTGGACATGGGTGGATGGAGGAGAGGGAAGGGAGAGAAGAAATGCTGGACATGGATGGAGGGGAGAGAAGAGTGAGGAATGAGATGAGATGAGAGAAAAGGGAGGAGAAAAACTGCACATGGATGAAGAAAATAGGCAGAAGCTGGATCCACTGGACAGTCAAGTCTGCAGAGGACCCAGCTTTTACTTATGTAGGGCAAGAAATGAAGAAGAAAGGCAGAAAGTAAAGAAATAAATGGAAAGGAAGCCCTGGAAACGGAGTTAAGAGGACAGATAGCAGCAGAATCGGATACTGGGCCAGCATGATCAGAAAAACAAAGTCACCAGACAACAAAGGTAGAAAAAAATCATTTTATTTTCATTATAGTGTTTGGAATATGTCCACTTTGAGAATCAGATGCTCAACATTAAAAGTTTATATTTATTTACTTATTTATGGCATTTTATCCCACATTAAACATGAATTAGATTGGAATCTGGGATCATTTAATTTTTTTTCCTGGAGTAATGCATTGCCCCCCCCCCCCCCCCCAGGCTCTCTCCCCGGCTATAGCCAGCTCTGCAATTTGGACGGGGGGCGCAGAGGTGGACGGGGGGGTGCAGAGGTGGACGGGGGCGCAGAGGTGGACCAGGGAGAGAGCCTGTTAAACATTTGCCAGCACACCACTGACTATATATTTTTTGAGACTGCTCCTCTAAAATGCTTGCTGCTTTGTACAGAGTAGTCATAATACCTGCAGGTGACATAGAGCCTGGTTTTTGTGACATTGAAAGCAATGGAAGTAAAACCTGGACTGGCTTAATCTGTCTTCTGTTTTCTGGAGCCATATGGTAAACCTAGTTGTATTCAAATCTAGGCTAAAGGCCCACCTTTTTGAGGCTGCTTTTAACTCCTAACTCCTATTCACTTGTTCATTACCCATGTCTGTTTTATTATTCCCACCTTAAGTAATTCCCTTATCCCTTATTTGTCCTGTTCATCTATCCTGATTGGATTATAAACTCTGTCAAGCAGGGGCTGTCTCTTATATGTATAGAGGGGCATAATCGACCAGAAACGCCTATCTCCATGGGCGTTTATCTCCGAGAACGGGTCCGTGAAGGGGCGGAGTGAACCGTATTTAAAAAAAAAATAGACGCCCATGTGTTATTCGCCAAGGTGTGAGCTGGGCGTTTTTGCTTTTCAGCGATAATGGAAAATGAAATCGCCCAGCTCAAAAACGAATAAATCCAAGGCATTTGTTCGTGGGAGGGGCCAGGATTCATAGTGCACTGGTCCCCCTCACATGCCAGGACACCAACCGGGCACCCTAGGGGGCACTTTTACAAAAACAAAAAAAAAGGTAAAAGAGCTCCCAGGTGCATAGCACCCTTCCCTTGGGTGTTGAGCCCCCCAAATCCCCCTCAAAACCTACTGCCCACAAGTCTACACCATTACTATAGCCCTAAGAGGTGAAGGGGGGCACCTACATGTGGGTACAGTGAGTTTGGGGGGGTTGGACGACTAAGCATTAAGCAGCACAATTGTAACAGGTAGGGGGGGGATGGGCCTGGGTCCACCTGCCTGACGTCCACTGCACCCCCTAACAACTGCTCCAGGGACCTGCATACTGCTGCTTGGGAGGAGGGTATGACATTTGAGGGTGAAAGTAAAAAGTTGTGAAACATCATTTTTTTGTGGTGGGAGGGGGTTAGTGACCACTGGGGGAGTCAGGGGAGGTCATCCCCGACTCCCTCTGGGGGTCATCTGGTCATTTAGGGCACTTTTTGGGGCCTTATTCGTGAAAAAACAGGGTCCAGGAAAAGTGCCCTAAATTCTAGCTACAAACGTATCCATTATCGGCGAAAGGCGCCCATCTCTGTTCGGGTGATAACCACGCCCCAGTTCCGCCTTCACCACGCCTCCGACACGCCCCCGTCAACTTTGTCCGCATCCGCGACGGAGTGCAGTTGAAAGCGTCCAAAGTTCGGCTTTCGATTATACCGCTTTATTTGTTTTTGTGAGAAAAACGCCCATCTCCCGATTTAGGTCGGAACTTGGGCGTTTTTCTCGTTCGATTATAAGCAGGATAGTGTACAGTGCTGTGTATGTCTAGTAGTGCTACAGAAATGAAAAATAGTAGTAGTAGTAGTAGTAAGTGCAGATTTGGCACTGTGGTAAGTCAGGTAACGGTGGTGTCTTACCACATTTACCTGCCTTATCACATTCCACTAGCCCGGTAGTGATCCCTCTTTCAAAATACCTTTTGCTCGCTGGACAAAAAAATGACTGTCAACCTAACAAATCACAGTATTAACTAGCCGTAAATATGGATGTTCAAAGTTCATAACATGGAAAAATATAAAGAAAATCAGTCATGTGAAATAACTGTTATTTGCAAAACAATATTTTCTTAAATCCTAGCATCTCTAGCTAGTCTCTAATCAGAATCAGTCTCTGAAAGATGGATAGCATCTCATCCTGAATTTGCCCTTTCATATTTATTTTCATGGGTTTCAGTAAATGGAAGAGTTGCATGGACTGAAACAGTCTATTCCTTGATGTGCTGTGTGTATTTATTTCCACACCGCCTTCCCAGCTTTAGATGTCACCCAAGGTGGTTTTAAAATAACATATGAAATATTAAACACAGACCTTTCTATCATAAGCTACAGAAGACAGAAGAGCCGAGAAGCAAAACGGATCAGAGGCTGTGTTGTATAAAGTCCTAATCACTGTGTTGCAGGCCCGACGTGCTCGCCAGAGTCCTTGATGCATTCCTGGAGCAAATACCTATAAAAGATCTATATTCTGCTATGCTTGAAAATACTTTACCAATATCAAGTCCTAAGCGTGTAGTTTGCATAGGAATCCAGTCAAATGAGGTAGCAATGCCAACATCATTGCTTGCAATTTTATCTTTATATCTTGCATCTGTTGATGAAGTGGTTGACAACAAAATTCTTCCCATCTTTGAATTAAAGTCTTTTTGGGTCTGTATTCAAAGCAACTTAACTGGTCAGATATGGCTCCAGGTCAGCCAAATCACTTGTTTGGGGCTAACTGGTCATATTCAGCGGCACTTAACCAGATAGCGCCACTAAGAGGGGCATAATCGAACGTCGCCGGCCGGAACCGTATTATTGAAAAAGATGGCCGGCCATCTTTTTTTTCGATAATACGGTTTAACCCGGCCAAATGCCAGAGTTTGCTGGGTTTGAGATGGCCGGTTTTGTTTTTCAGCGATAATGGAAAAAAATGCGATCTTCAACCCGGCGACATCCAAGGCATTTGGTCGTGGGAGGAGCCAGAATTTGTAGTGCACTGGTCCCCCTCAAGTGCCAGGACACCAACTGGGCACCCTAGGGGTCAGTGTGGTGGACTTCAGAAAAAGCTCCCACATGCATAGCTCCCTTACCACGGGTGCTGAGCCCCCCCAACTCCCCCCCCCAAAACCCACTACTCACAAATGTAGAACACTACCGTAGCTCTTAGGGGTTAAGGGGGCAACTACATGTGGGTACAGTGGGTTTTGTAGGGCTCCCATTTACCAACACAAGTGTTACAGGTAGGGGGGGATGGGCCTGGGTCCGCCTGCCTTAAGTGCACTGTGGTACCCACTAAAAGTGCTCCAGGGACCTGCATATACGCAGACCTCTAGGACTTGTTGCTGCTGTATAACCTTGGTATACCAGTTGACACCTGAAGACTAATCTCTTCTAAAAAGTCCTTTATTGGAATAAGCACGTTTACTCACAGTTAACTGCAGATCAGAGGTTGTGCCCCACTGGCAAAGAGTCTCCCTGGTACTGAGATGAGCAGTAGGTCAGAGCTGGCAGAATGGTGTACAATGCCCTCTTTCAGCAACATTCAAGGTAATAACTAAGTTCTCTAATGTGGGTAACACATGAAAGGGATCTAAAAGTGGCTTACAAATATGGCCACTACCTCATGGAATACCGGAAACAAAACTGGACACACTCTGACCCAGTTAGCAGGGGGGAAAGCACCATGGGAGTGGAGCCCACTACTCTACACCCACCACAATGCATTGCTGATGTGACTCTGCAGTGCACCTAACAAAAAAGGGGTCACACTCACCTGAGAGCCACATCACAACCAGGGAACGGCTGTCAAAGGATAGAACACATTCTGCTGTCATGGAGGTGGGTACGGCATTTGAGGTTGGCATAAAGGCTGGCAAAATATGTTTTATTTTTAATTTTTTAGTGTGGGAGGGGGTTGGTGAGCACTGGGGGAGTACGGGGAGGTCATCCCCCATTCCTTCCGGTGGTCATCTGGTCAGTTGGGCACCTTTTTGAGGCTTGGTCGTGAAAATAAAAGGACCAAGTAAATCCGGCGAAATACTGCTTAATGCCGTTTTTTTTCCCATTATCCGCGAAAGCTGGCCATCTGGTAGCCATGCCCATGCCCGCCCATGTCCCGCCTTCGCTACACCACCGACACGCCCCCTTGAACTTTCGCCGGCGAGGCGACGGGAAAGCGGCGAAGCCGCATTTGATTATACCGATTTGGCCGCTTTTGAGAGATCGCCGGCTATCTCCCGATTTATGTTGGGAAATGGCCGGCGATCACTTTCGAAAATGAGCTGGTAAGTTGCATAAGTGGAATGGAGCAATGATGAAAGAAAACCTTTTTCTTCATAGGAAGCTGGGAAATCAGACAAGGTTCCTGAATTTCCCAAGTCTCTACTGTTGCTTCAAAATTACATATTTATGAACCCAGACGATCCTTGAGATCTGAAAATCAGTCTTTGTTCGATGTTCCATCATATTGACTTGCAAAATTGAAGGAATACAGGAGTATGATTTTTCATATAGCAGGCCCTGCTCTCTAGAATGTAATTCCATTGAGATAGAAATTCAGAGTCCACTGATTTTAGAAAAGAGTGGAAGATGTATTATTTTTGGAGGCTTTTGAAGGAGTATAAGTAATTTTTAATTAATGCCTGCGCATTTTATTATATGAACAGCTTCACTGCTGAATTATTGTATACTAGTAAAAGAAGCCCGTTTCAGAGCAAATGAAACGGGCGCTAGCAAGGTTTTCGTCGCCAACACCCACCTCCCTCCCTCCCTGGCCAACCCCTTCGTTGTTCTGGCATTGCTCCGCCCCCAACATCATGATGTTTGACGCGAGGGCGGGGCCCGGAGCATTTCCCCCCCCCCCGCCTCTCTCCCTGCCAACCCCTTCGTTGTTCTGCTATTGCTCCGCCCTAGAGGGCGGGGCCCGGAGCAAATTCCCACCCCCCGCCTCCCTGCCTCCCTCCCTGCCAACCCCTTCGTTGTTCTGCCATTGCTCCGCCCTCGAGGGCGGGGCCCGGAGCGATTCCCCCCCCCCCGCCTCCCTGCCTCCCTCCCTGCCAACCCCTTCGTTGTTCTGCCATTGCTCTGCCCTAAAGGGCGGGGCCCGGAGCGATTTTGGTGGCTTCACCACTACGAACCTTCGAACCTTTTTGAAGGAAGTCAGAGCTTGGCTTCACTGACGTCAGTGTCCTCAGAACGTTGAGGATGAGTTTTATTATAGTAGATGTTTTGAGATTGTATTGTGCTTTTAGCATGCGCTAACTGTGTAGGCGCCCACAATATTCCTATGGGCACCTACACAGTTAGCATGCCGTAATTTTGTGCATGTGCACGCATTAAAAATGCTAGCGCACCTTAGTAAACAGGGCCCATAATAAGAACACAAATAAAAAATATAAGCATTAAGCGGTGGGGCCAAGATGGCATCCTGAATAGATGTACTGCTGGGAACTCTGTACTTTCCTCCAGAATAGAGAGCAGCCATGTTGCCTTGACTCGTGGTTTGCTATAGAGAAAAGGAGGGGGAGGGCCCAACAAAATCCCTTGAAGTCAAGTTGGGCTCTGAGTCTGAGACAGACCACTCTGGAAAATTTTCAAGCCCCTGTCAGTCCCATGATTCTTGTTGTTTCAAACATGCTGGGTGAGACGTTATCCAGTGGCAGAGTCAGCGGGGCTTCACTCAGCTCTGCTGTGAGGTTGCTGCTGCTCCAACCCCCAAGTGCTAGCCCTACTGAGGTGTATGCAGAGACTGGAAAGAGATTCTTCCCATTCATGTCAATGGTTCTTGTGTTGAAAGAGATGATTTGAAGCAGCAGATAGTCACTGGTTCAGCACAAGTTGTGGAAGAACCCTCTTCTGAAGAGTTGGCCCAGATACTGCAGTAGCTGATGGTGGCAATCATGGAATCTTTTTGGGATGGTATACAGGTGCTTATTTCTTCTTTGCTTCAATCGTCTATCCATGTTTGTGGGAGAAACGGCATGTATCTAGATCTGTTGACTTTCAGGGTCAAGTTTTGAATCAGCATTCTACCAAATTGGGTTCTTTGGAAATGCAACCAATAAGCGTAGAAATGACCAGAATACCAGCATATATCTGTACATACAACATAGAACCTATACGTCTAGCTCCATCTCTACCTGTTTTCAAATCTATGCTGAAAACCCACCTTTTCACTGCTGCTTTTTAGCTCCTAGCCACTACTCAATTGCCCTCCCCTTGTCCCTTCCTTCCTTCTCACCCATTACTTCCCTCGCTCTTAACTGTCTTGTCTGTCTGTATTATTTAGATTGTAAGCTCTTTTGAACAGGGACTGTCTCTTTGTATCAGATGTTCAGCGCTGCGTGCATCTGGTAACGCTATACAAATGCTAATAATAATAGTACAACAGAGAGGGTCAAAGTATACAACAGAGCAATCCAGAAAAAAGCACAGCAGGCTCTCAAGAAAAGGTACAAGTGTGCTTTATTAATGACCCGACTCGGGCCATGTTTCGGTGTAAAACAGCGCCTGCCTCAGGGGTCGATTCAACAGGACAGCACAACTAATAATTCTCAGAGAGTTAACAATCTGCTCTCAGAGAGGTGGACCATGAAGTGGATGCGGTACAAACCGACATGAAAGCATGAGCAGATTGTTAACTCTCTGAGAATTATTAGTTGTGCTGTCCTGTTGAACCGACCCCTGAGGCAGGAATTGTTTTTACGACAAGACACGGCCCATGCCAAGTCATTAATAAAGCACACGTACCTTTTCTTGAGAGCTCGCTGTGCTTTTTTTCTATATATGTGTGCACATAGACTCATAAATGCTGTAAATCCATTTACATGCTGTTTTGTAACTATCCCTCACATTCTGTATAAGTTGTCCACATTTGGGTGTGGATTGCAGGTGTGCGTGTAAACTAATTAGTCAACTAGATACTAACAATCAAATATTGGAGTTAATTGGCATTTAATTGGCACTAATTAGGGGTTGCACACATATCTGCTCTACACCCTATTCTATTACATGTGTGTCTAAATTTCATAGCACATGGGAAGGATATGGGTGGGTCAGGAGCATTCCCAGAAATTAGGCACGATATCATAGAATACTTAGATTTGTGCACCCAACTGCCATCATTGGACACAAGTATTTACACCAACTTTTGCTAGTGCTTGCTTCCAAAGGGCGTCTTTTACTAAGGTGTGCTAGCGTTTTCAGTGCACGCTAAAAATAGGCATGCGCTCAACGCTAGAGACTCCAATGTATTCCTATGGGTGTCTCTAGATTTAGCGCGCACCTATTTTTAGCGCGTGCTAAAAATGCTAGCACGCCTTAGTAAAAGACTCCCAAAGTTTGGTGTCCAAAGTTAGGTGTGGGAAGCGCACCAAGCTACTATTCTATGGAGCGCTTTTACAGTATACTATCTCCAGGGGATACTCAATGAAGTTACATGAGAATACTTTTAAAACAAATAGGAGGAAATATTTTTTCACTTAAAGAATAGTTAAGCTCTGGAACTCCTTGCCGGAGGATGTAGTAACAGTGGTTAAAGTATCTCGGTTTAAAAAAGGTTTGGACAAGTTTGTGGAGGAAAAGTCCATAGTCTGTTATTGAGACACACATGGGGAAGCAACTGCTAACCCCGGGACTGGTAGCATGAAATGTTGCTACTGATTGGGTTTCTGCCAGGTACTTGTGACCTGGTTTGGCCACTGTTGGAAACGAGGTACTGGGCTAAATGGATTGGTCTCACCCAGTATAGCTACTCTTATGTTATCTTCGATATTGTGTAGTTTGCAGGTGAATGCTCATAGGCAGAGCAAGGGTGGGATGCACACTTACACACATGACTTATAGAGAATTATACATTATGAGGTAGATTCTACAAAGGGTGCCAAAAATTAGGCATCAGAAATATGGGCACTAAGCACCATTTCTGTAACGGCAATTGCGTGCAACACTACTGTTATAGAATAGGGTATAAGTTGGCATCTGTGTGTCTAATTTTAAAAGTAAATACTTACGCCATGTCAAATGCTGGTGTAAATTCCGACGCCTAAAGTTGGCAGTTATGCGCATAAGTGATAGTATTTTATAACTCTTTTCTAATTCTTCCTACTTTCTTACTCATCTATATGTTACAACTTTGCCTTACCCTTCACTACCAATTATATTGTTCTAGTACATATTCCAGCTTATAATCGAAAGAGAAAAACGCCTGTATTGTGACCCAAATCGGGAGATGGGCGTCTTTCTCCCGTGGGCGCCCAAATCGGTATAATCGAAAGCCGATTTTGGGCGTTTCCAACTGCAATCCGTCGTGGAAACGGGTAAAGTTGATTGGGGCATGTTGGAGGCGTGGTGAAGGCGAAACTGGGGCGTGGTTATCGGCCAAGGAGAGATGGGCGTCTTTAGCTGATAATCGAAAAAAAGGCGTTTTTACTGCGATTTTGGGTCACTTTTTTTGGACCCTTTTTTTTCACGAACAGGTCCCAAAAAAGTGCCCCAACTGACCAGATGGCCACCAGAGGGAATCGGGGATGACCTCCCCGGACTCCCCCAGTGGTCACTAAACCCCTCCCACCAAAAAAAAAAACACTTTACAAACTTTTTTTCTAGCCTCTATGCCAGCCTCAAATGCCGTACCCACCTCCATGACTGCAGAATGTGTTCTATCCTGTGACAGCCTTTCCCTGGTTCTGATGTGGCTCTCGGGTGAGTGTGACACCTTTTCTGTTATGCGCACTGCAGAGTCACATCAGCAATGCATTGTGGTGGGTGTAGGGTATTAGGCTCCGTGATTCCACTAGCTTGTGGCAAATGCTCACGATGTTGGTAGTTGGTAGGCTCTACTCCCATGGTGCTTTTCCCCCTGCTTACTGGGTCAGAGTGTGCCCTGTTTTGTTTCCGGTAGTCCATGAGGTAGTGGCCATTTTTGTAAGGCAGTTTTAGATCCCTTTCACGTGTTAGCCATGTTACAGAACTTAGTTCTTCCCTTGAATGTGGCTGAAAGAGGGCATTGTACAGCATTCTGCCAGCTCGGACCTACTGCTCATCTCAGTACCAGGGAGACTCGTTGTCAGTGGGGCACAACCTCTGATCTGCAGTTAACTGTGAGTAAGCGTGCTTATTCCAATAAAGGACGTTTTCGGAGAGATTAGTCTTCAGGTGTCAACTGCTGTGCCAATGTTATATAGCAGCAACCAGTCCTAGAGGCCTGCATGTATGCAGGTCCCTGGAGCACTTTTAGTGGGTACCGCAGTGCACTTCAGCCAGGCGGACCCAGGCCCATCCCCCCCTACCTGTAACACTTGTGCTGGTAAATGGGAGGCCTGCAAAACCCACTGTACCCACATGTAGGTGCCCCCTTCACCCCTAAGAGCTATGGTAGTGTTGTACATTTGTGGTTAGTGGGTTTTGGGGGAGGGGGTTGGGTGCTCAGCACCCGTGGTAAGGGAGCTATGCATGTGGGAGCGTTGTCTGAAGTCCACCGCACTGACCTCTAGGGTGCCCAGTTGGTGTCCTGGCATGTCAGGGGGGCGAGTGTACTACGAATCGTGGCCCCTCCCACGACCAAATGGCTCGGATTAGGACATTTTTGAGCTGGGCGATTTTAGTTTCCATTATCATTAAAAAAAACAAACGCCCAGCTGAAAAACGTCCATTTTTTCGGAAATACGGTCTGTCCCGTCGCTTCACGTACCCGTTTTCGGACATAGACGCCCATGGAGATAGGCGTTCGCGTTCGATTATGACCCTCATTGTGCTGTCATTGCAAGTAGTATACCATGCCATGCTTTGTATTGTTGTTTGAATATTTTTACTTCTCTAATTGCCTCCTGCTCATGTTTGATCTTACTGTACACCGCCTTGAATGAATTCCTTCAAAAAGGCGATAAATAAATCCTAATAAATAAATAAATAACTTACATATGCACACGCATGGCCAAATTATGCACACAACTTAATTGATTAACAAGCCAATCAGGGCTGATAATTGGTCTTTAAGAACCAATTAGCAGCACAAATCGACTTTAATTAGAATTTATGCGCACAACTTTCTAGGCGTATTCTATAACATGGTCACGTAAATTCTAATGCACACAGCCAAAAAGGGGTCATGGCTTTGGTCATGGCATGAGCGAGTTGTGGGCATTTCAAAAAACTATGCACACTATTATAGAATTCACCCGATCTGCACCTAACTTAAGAGCAGGTATTTAGGCCTGGTTTTAGGTGGCTTAAATGGGTAAGCCTAAATTTTATTTTATTTATTTATTTTATTTATTTATTCATGATATTGAAATTTTAGGCACAAGAATGACACGTGAGCGCATTCTATAAACTACGCCTAACTTTAGGCATAGTTTACAGAATCACGCTAACTGTATGGTTTTATGGTGCTGATTTTTAAGGCACCATATATAAAATTTCCCCCCCTATGTTCATAGAATAGCGCCTAATTGCAGTTGAATGCGTTAAGTGCAAATTAATGTCAATTAGCACCACTTAACACTATTTAAGGGCTATTATTGATACTTAATGCAAATTGGCACCTAATTTAACAATTCTTTTACTAAACAGCGCTAGCGATTCCCGCAAGACAAATGAGAGGAAGCCCACAGGAATTGAATGAACTTCTTTTCATTTGCCACATCAGGAATTGCTAGCGCAGTTTAGTAAAAGAGAACCTAAGTTAGGTGCGCAACTGGCATTATTCTATATATCATATTCACAGACTTGAGTATTAGTTGGAAATTTTGGCACCCAACTATATAGAATAGGAGATATCCTTCATCAATATTAAAGAAACCTTTATAAACATGCATTTTTTGCACACAGAGAATGGAAACTCAATTTGCGATCCCAAGGAACTAAACAAAATGATTTTGTGTGCATTCTTCCTTATTCTCATAAAGCACTTAAAATTTGAAAAATCATTTGCAAATACTGGGGCATTTTGCAATACCACTCAGTATTTGACCATATTCCCAAATTTGCCCACTCTAGGGCTCGAAATTTGGAAGAAATATTAACATCTGTTAAGTAGAACTTAGCCAAGAATTCTTCATCTTTAGGTCATCACAGGTGTGGACAACGCAGTTACTATCAATATTCTTGGAAAACAGCTTACATGTTGAACCTGAACACAAAGGAAACATTTTTCTTGCGTGGTTGTACAGATTGTGATTCTTCTCAAATGGTTTCCTGCATTTAGGGGACCTTGTACTAAGCAGCGGTAAGGCTAACGTGTGGATAGTGTGTGCCAAATCGACACTACCGCCGGGGTAGCACGGGCACCTGGAGGTAATTCTGAATTTGGTGTAAGCTGTTTCCCACGGTAGAAAATAATTTTCTATTTTCTACTGTGGAGGGGGGGGGGGGGGGCATTCCCAGCGGTAATTGGCAATACGGCCACATTGCTGCGCGCTGATGGTTACCGCATGAGTAGCTTTATGAGCCCTTACTGTCATGTAAATAAGTGGCGGTAAGGGATCAGGCAGTAAACAGCCATGCACTACTTTTAATCTTAGCTCATGGTCATTTACTGCCTCATTTAAAAAAGGCCTTTTTACTCACCACAGTAAAAAAATGGCCCAGCGCGTGCCAGTTTCATCACCAACACTATCACAGGCCACTTTTAACTACAGCTTAGTAAAAGGGCCCCTAAATGCCCCAGTTCACTATTGTACATTGGACAGACGCATCGAAAAGTGAAAGTCAGAATTGCAAAGCATTTAAGTTGTATAAGGACGGGAAAAGCTGAAGCCCCATTAGTGGATCATTGGAACCGAGCTAAACACTGTGTGACAGACTTATCTTTTGCAGTTCTACTTGAAGTGCACAATTCCTGAGGAGGAGATATATTACAAATACTTTTGCGGAAAGAAAGTTTCATTTTTTATGGAATACTATAGAGCCCAATGGCTTAAACAATGTCACTGAATGGTCAGCGTAGTAGCCACTTAGAGGCTGATGGTTCTATCCAATCAGTATAGAGAGTGCTTTTGCGTTAAGATTTAAATTGGTTCACTGGATTTTGGCAGTTGCTGTCTTGTGAAGCCCTGTAGGAGTTCCCAGCCTAGTAAGCCGCTGCACTTGTGTTTTTGAAGGGCTGTTTCTCATTTTTTTGTATTGATTTAAAGAGTCTTTATGAATTTTGAGATGTTTTGGATATTAGTGTCATTTATTTTTTGTTTTTCTAGATTATTGTTGCTCCCTCCTGATGAAGCATTGAGTGATACACAAGCACGCGTCAAGGGCGCGATTTGAATGAAAGGGAAATGTTTTACTTTTTCACACACTGAGCACCTCATTTGAACAACTGCATTATGCCCAACTGCACTATGGATTGTTGGAGTTATCTATGACGGTAAGCAAGATATGTTTGTGGTTTTTCCAATATTTGGGCTTTGCATTTACATCATTTTTAGGAAACAAAAGACTTGCTGATATTACATAGTGCACTATTGGCCACAGAAGATGTTTGATGTCAGCATATGGCAAGAAACACTTTACACTCTGAGCGCTCATATCATTTTTATACATTTTATTATTTTTTCATTTCTTACATATTATGTGTGCTTATATGGGAAGAGAAATAGTACACTATTCCCCTTGTTTATAATATACACCAGGTTACGCCAAGTGTCTGTGTGATAGTGTATAGCAAGATCTTTGCACTGTATAGGTTATGGTTATGTTGTTAAGATATTTAAGATGTCTTCTCTCTTGTATGATTGCTTAGGTCTATCCTATAATTTTATGGTGTTCTTTTCTTTTATGTATGTTTTAGCACTGTAAACCACTGCAGTCATTTACGAATTGGCGGTCTAGAAAACAAAATGATAAACATATTCTATAAAGGAAAATAGGTACTTACTTTCCTTTAAGAATAGGTTCCAATTAGGAACCCTCTGGATACCTCAATGTAGAATTTATAGAATTATCTCCATATTGCTTTTGTAAAAGCTTAGTCAATTTTTCTTGATCTTGTGGTATCTTTTTGTCCACAAATTAGATTACTATTGGAAGTCTTTTGGGTATAGTCAATTCGGAAGACATGTATTTACTTGATAAAGCAACACTCTGTGATGCTAATGTTACAGAAGAAACAGGAGGACTCCTGCATTGAGAACATTTGCAACAAACGCTTCCACTGTCATCTGCCATACTTGCAGTCATAAAGGATTGGTTTATATCTGCAAGACATTTGGTACATCTTACAATGTGTTTTGTCATCCTGGCAGCATTTGGAAATATTTCATTTCACAGTATCTGCAAAACTGTATTTTTCCCCCATAATCTCCTGAGGTGTTGAAATGCTTCCATATGCTTGAGATGGTTGCATCATGTTGCTGAGGGACACAGGGAGAAAAAAATGAAAAAATTAAATAAGTAATTTAGTAGATTACATATATAAACACTAATTAAGAGAGCTACAGTGTAAAATAAATTAAAATAAAGTTTCCCTCTTACTACAACTGTGAATCCCTGATCTTACTGCTAAAGTTCAAAAAATATCAGTCTGGTAGATTCTATTATTAATTATATATTATTAAAAATATATATACTATTTCTGGATGAATTATGAAACTACACTTTAATATGTCACTCACCTCAGTGAAAAAGCAATACTTATTTTTCAGTTAACCGTATGTTCATGGCCTGTGACGTTGTTCATTTCTCCTCTAGATCAGGGCCGATAGGAAAGAACCAGGAAAAAGCAGGTTCCAAGCCATCCAATTTAAATATTCAGGATACTCATGAGGCTTTGTTAGACAGTCCTCTTGCAGCATTTTCCCCTTCGGGCTTTATTTTAACTCTCTCCACACAACCGGATAAGGTCCAAGGCTGCTTGTTTATGGTTTCTAGTTTATTAAAGATTTGCTGTGCCACCTTTCCTAACAGGCATGTCAAGGTGGTTTACAAGAAAAAAAGTTTAAATTTGAAAAAGAGGGAGCAGAAATATATTTTCTAACTGCATCTCATCTACCCACATCCAGTCTTTGGTTGGAGCAGGGCGAAGGACAATATCCCAGTTCTCTAATGTGAGGTGAGAGAATCTCTCTGAGAAGATGAACTGTGCTGTGCACTGAGGGTCACCGTCCATTCCCGGATCGTGGGCTCACATACATCTCGAGAAAAATGTGCACTGCCACCAGCAATAGTGGCTAAGTCGAAGACAAGATGTCCACTACTGTGCAAGATCACAGAGGAGGGCGGACAACAATTCAAAAGCAACAAAAGCTTGTGTGTTCCGCTAGTAAAGATGACAGTGCAACCTCTGAGCGGCTAGAGAAGAAATGTGTCTGGGATTTGAGATTTGTATGTAACTCTGTAGGATATAGAATTGCAATTGTAAAAATAAGGGTCAACAAACAAACAAGTTCCTTTTTACTGGAATAAGTGTGCCTAGGTTTTGGGTCAGTGAGGAAACAGTACAGTTACACTTGATTTAAAATAGTACAGAATGAATTAGGCATAAACCGGACAATATTCAGCCTGTGGCAGTCAGTTTTTTTACAGCACAGAGTGCTGTGGGCAAAATTAGCCCAAATATTCAGTGCCAGCAACTTTCCAGGTTCTGGCACTGAGAATCTGGGTGTTTGGCAGCACCCAGAAGTTATCCGGGTATAGCCGATATTCAGTGCCGTACCCAGACGGCTAACTGGATATTGTTAGGACTGCATTATCTGCAGTCCAACATGCACAGTTAGCTATCTGGCACCAGCACTGAGTATCTGCAGTACCTGGATAACTTCAAGGCCACACCAGCTCCATCCCCGGATGACCCTGCCGCTAAATATCCAGTGGTCTGCCTGGATATTTAGTGGCATTATCCAGTTAGGTGCTGCTGAATATTCAGGTATATCCCAGTCACCATGATTTAATCGGGTGGAAGCCTCTCCTGCCTGCTAAAATCATTTTAAATACTGGGCCCAAAGTTATCTGCATACAGGATGCCATTACTGCTTAGTAAAGATCATCTTTTGCTCACACTGTTCTGACCTGAGGAAGAAGGTTCTGGCCTTCGAAAGCTAGTCTAAAGCTGTAGTTACTCTAATCAAAAGGTATCATATTGTTTTGTTTTACTGGTATTTATTAAGCTTAGTAAAGGAAAATGGGGCGGGGAAAAGGGGGCTGACAGAGATGAAAATCTATTCTTATTCCCAATTTTTGGCTTGTTTCACTAATGTAGTATTCATTTTCTTTTTTTCTCATTTTGTTTTTTTGCATTGGAAAAGAAGAAATCTTCAGACTTAAAATAACACATAACAAAGAAAGGACTGGAATCTCCATAGGTGACTAAAGGATGAATAGGCTCCCACAGTGTGCCCTCAAATGGAAGTTCCCAGTTATAGAATTGCCCCCTAAAGCCCATAAGTGCCTTTGTGCTTGTTTTAAAGTGTTTGATAATCTTACTTTCAAATGTTTTATGTCCTTGTGTGCTCCTAAAATACCCTTTATTACAGTAATTGTGAATCATTAAGGGAGTCATCTTCTTTTCACAGATGAATTAAATTAATTCAATGAAAAATTAGCACTTATAAACTGTTTGTTGACCCTAACTCCTACATATTCAAATGAGCTAATAGCAACCACAATACTTTACAATTACATGATATTTTACATTAAAAATTTTACCTACAGTGCAGTATCCCCCTGATTATCCCCTACACTGAGGGGCAGAATTGCAGCACTCTCCCCATGGCAATGATCCAGGCAAACAAATCCTGAAGCAGGCACTGGTTGCCATGAGAAGGGGAAAGCAGAGAGAGACAGACAGACAAAGCTGGGGGCAGGTAGCAGCATTTAGAGCAGAGCTGTGGCATTGCAATCTCGGTGGCCGGGAGAGCAAAGAGTTGCCTTGGGCTTAGTCTTAAACACTGCCCTCCAGTATCCTTAAAAAGGCCACAGCCTCTGCAGAAGGACAGAGCACCGAGATCTTTCCCAGTCCTTCAGCTATACACTCAGGGCAGAATTAAAGCATAGGCAAACTAGTCATATTCCTAGGGCCCAAATGTTTAAAAGGAGCCCTCTCAGATTTAACAATATAGTGCCCCTATATTTTGCCCTGGAGGTCACTTGCTGGCAGAAAGATAGGTATGTGTTGAGGGAAGTTAGAGACAACAGTGTCTAAAGGGGTCAGTCTATTCTCCTTACCTCCTGTGCATAGTCCTCCAGTCAGTAGGAGGAGTTGAAAAAACATACTTCTTATCTGCCGCTTTCTCATCTGCTGGCTTTCCTCTGCAGTAAGAACCATTTGGGTTCCATTTGTGAAAGTTTTAAAAAGTATTTCTATTATTATGGAGGGGAGCAATTCTGCTTGCAGACCTGCCAAATCTCCTTTGTGAAGGGGAGGAAAAGGGGGTGGAGCAGATGGAAGAAGTGAGGAGGCTCAAGAACAGAAGGAGACAGAACAGAGCCTTGCCTTTACTACTTCCCCAGAGAGAGAGAAGAGAAAGGGTAATGCCCCCTGAAAAATGGAGGAGAGAAAAAGACTACATCACCCAGCAGCCCCGGCGCAAGCCCTGGTACAGAGATTACCTTCCCCAGCAGGCCACAGGGGAGAACTCTGACAAGGCAAGGGAGGGGCCCCTGGAGGGTAATCAAGTGAAAGAGGAACAGCTGAAAAGTGGGTGGGACGAGGAACCCATGGAATGGCAAGAGGCTGAGGAGAGGGAGAGAGAGGAGAGCTCAGAGGAACCCACGGACCTCACAGCCTGGGCTCATTCCTTAGGAAAAAAGCTGAAAAAGCAGGTGAACTCGTGGTATGGCAGCTGGGTTGCAAGGGAAAAGAGAAAGGGTCATGAGGGAGGAGGGTCAGTGTATTGAGAGAGTGACCCAAGAAAGGGTGGGACCTTTTTTCTCCCCAAAGCGAGTTCAGGCTGTTTTGAATGGTGTGTTAAAGAGTGCTGTTTGAAGAGGGGTTATTGACTCCCCCTGTGTGAACTGCTCACAGCGGGAGGAAGCTGTTGTGGGAAAGTGGTTGCTCAAGCCTGAAGAAGTGGTTTATTGGGAACTGTTTATTGGGACTGTTTGCCAAGGCACCAGGAAGAAACCTGGAGCAGTTTCTTTCTTTTTGCTTGTGTTTTTTTTGACTGGCCTTCATGAACAGTCTCCCCATTTTCAAAGGGGAGGGGGAGAAGGAGAGCAAGGGGCTGTAGACTGCTTAAGGTGGAACAAACTGTGTTCTGGAAGCAGGGGAGGGGAGTGTTTTTCTGTCCTGCTGTGCTGTGACCCCGAAAGGAGAAACAGTGGGATTGTGGGTTTTTTTTTGCCTGCTTTAATTCTGAACTGCTGGACTGTGAATCCCAAGAGAATAAAGATACTTACTGATTTTGGCCTTCTGGAGTTTGGATTGCTTTAAGCCCTGCCCTGTGAACTGCAGTGGGCTAGGAGGCTGAGACAGGTATCTTGACACTTAACCAGAGTGGCCAGGGCAGAGGCAAGATCCTGAGGACCCCGGGAGGAGGGACGGATCTTTCACACCTTGCAGATCATCTCCCACACTCTTCCTGTGGATCCAAGAACTCCTGCTGAGCAGCCTTTGGTGCTTTGGTGAAAAGACATTTATTTATGCCACATAATATACCGCATGTTAGCCTCAGCATAGGCAACACAGCGGCACTGCTCCCTCTAAGCTGAGCAGGAGTCCTCCACCTACATCCCTGCGAGTGGGTGGTGCTGGTTCATTTTCACATTTTCAATAGTGAGGGACAAGCAAGCTCTACAGGACTCCAGGGAACCTGCCTGTCCCTAGTGATTGAAAACACAATATTGAAGCACCATCCCCCTACTAGTAGCAACGCAGTTGGAGGACACCTGCTCAGCTTGGAGGGAACAGTGCACAGCGGTTTACAATAAAAAAGAGTAAGAGAAAAGGAGGTACTAGACAGAATATAGTCGAGCAGAGACCTAGGTAGCGGAGGAGGGGAAAGGATCTAGGAAAAGTTAGGTCTTAAGCAGTTTCTTTAAAAAAAAGTGAGGATTGGTGGGTTTCTGATGGAGAGGGGCAAGTTGTTCCAAAGTTTTGGTCTTATGAATCTAAAGGCGGAGTTCCTCAAGACTTTGAGATGAAAGACAGAGGGTGGGGGAAAGGTCGATAGGTTCTGATCCGCAGAGCGGAGACAGCAGAGAGGGGTGTATGGAATGATGAGTGAAGTAAGTTGTTGATGGGATTTATAGACAAGAGTATTTGATGTGAACGATGACCAGGAGCCAATGTTCATGGGGGGGGGGGGGGGGGGGGGTCACATGATCGAAGCGCAAACATTGTGCAGGAGATTCATTGAATGAGACAAAGACATTTGAGGGATTGAAGAGGAAGACCAGAGGAAAGGAAATTACAGTAGTCTAGGCGGGATATAACAAGCACAAGAATGAGGGGGCATAAGTGTGAAGATGAAATAAGAGGACGAGCAGCACGGAGGCAGTGAAAGGCAAAGAAAGAGGTGCAGATAACCGAGTTTATTAGTGATCTGAAAGTGAGTTGTGAATTAAGAATGACTCCAAGAACATTGATGGAGTCTTTATACTGAAGAGTATGGCCATAGATGGAGGGAGGGGAAGAAAGCTATTCACTGAAGGGGCAAAAAGGATAGATTCACATTTTGCAGAGTTAAGAAAAAGGAGATTGCTCTTAAGCCAACAAGAAATGTGAGACAAGCAATCATTAAGACGAGAGATGGCAACAGGATCAGTGACATGACATAAAACCTGAATATCATCTGCACAGCAGAACAGTGTGCATGAGTGATCTTGAATGATTGTGAAAAGTAGGGCAAGGAAGACATTAAAGCTGGTGGATGCAAGTCCCTGAGGGACGCCTGAGTGAACAGGAAGTGGAGTGGTGGAAACGGAATCAAAATTAAGCTGGTAGGTACAATCAATAAGATAGCTATTCAACCAAGATAGAACACTGTCAGTAACACTGATTTACTGGAGACGACAAAGTAAAAGAGAGTGATCCACCAGGTCAAATACAGAAGAGAGGTCAAGTGAGACCAGCAGAACTGATGAGTGATGATCAAAAGCTGTACAGATACAATCATTAAGGGTGATGAGGAGAGTTTCAGTACTATGATTTGGCCTGAATCTGGAATGATAAGGATGAAGAATATTGCATTGTTCAATATGGTGAGAAAGTTGGAGTAGTGCAATGTTCTCAAGAATGCTGGAGAAAAAAAAGGGAGGTTAGAGATTGGACGAAAGCTTGCAGGAAGAGAGGGATCAAGGTGAGGTTTCTTCAGTAGATGGCGGATGAGGATGTGCTTCAAAAGGGGAGGAACAAAACCTTTAGAGAGGCTGGAGATAAGGAGAGGATGAAGGTTAGAGATCAGAAATGAGGACAGCCATTTAGTAAGGAAAGCAGGCAAGGGATCAGTTGATGCGGAAGGGAAGTAACAGTGTATGAGAGAGAGAGAGGGAGTGGAAGTTGAACTTAGACCAGTTAGAAGAAAGACTAGCAGGGGACATGGGAGTGGGGAGAGGGCACTAGAAACAGAGATGGCAGGGGAAGAGAGGGGGAAGCTTGGCAGGAGGTGCTTGTCTAAAGGAGGCATTTTTAGATCGCCAAGGCATCTGCAAGGGAGTGTGGGGGAAGAAATAGGGGGTAATAGTCTGGTAAAATGGAGGAGGATGAAGTGATCAATTCAAGAGCCTTGAAAAGAGCATGGGGGTGATTAAGAGAATGTAGAATCCAATTTTTAAAATATTGATGTCTGGCCAGATGAATTGCTTTCCGGTATTCTTTGCAGCAAGCATTAAAGAGGACATGATCAGCTGGAGAACGCATCTAGTGCCAGCGATGCTCCACCAACCGAAGGTGGGCACAATGAAGTTTAAGGGCAGGAGAAAACCATGGAGTATATTTGTGGCAGGAGGTGTGAGTGGATGAAAGGGGAGCATGGGTGTTAAGGATAGAAGAGAGGTCACGATTAAGCTGAAGAAGGCACTGAGAAAGGAGAAGAGACGTCAATTGAGGGGATAAAAGTAGAATGTTTAGAAATTTTTGAGCAAGAGGTATCATTGATGGCGCGAGTAGGGCGAGATGCAGCAGTGCATGAAGCAAGAGGGGAGGGAACTGGAAGAGAGATGGTAATCAGAAGGTGGTCAGACCATGGTAGAAGAAAGCTAAGAAAAGAAGAAGGGAGAACAGTGAGTTGGGACGACATGAATACTAAGTCAAGGGTATTCCCAGCAGAATGAGAAGGGCAGGAGACATGTTGACTGATACTGGCACTAGATGTGAAAGAAAGAAAGGGCTTCAGATGAGGAAAAGTTAAAGTCACCAAGAAGCAACAGAGGATGGTAAAGAGCAATGCACTCAGAAGTGAAGGCATATAGCTCTTCTAGATGTAGAGGAAGAAGGGTGGTAGATCAGAGCAAGAAACAAAATGAGTGGAAGTGAAAGAGAGGCAGAAAATGAGTGCCTCAGCAATAGAGAGGGGTTTGAATGAACATAATGATACCTAAAAGGTTGAACAGTAGAAACAAGCGCCACCACTGGGTATGGGGGTGGGAAGTACTGCCAGGCTGCTGTGGTAGCCCAGCGGTACTTCCTGTTTAGCGAGCAGTAAGCCTGCATTGGGCTTACCGCCGCTATGTAAAAGGGGCCCTAAGTGAGCTGAAATGTGATCATATTTCAACCAGCCAAAAACAAGGCATACCGCCGAATTCTGCACAATTGTCAGTGCATGAATATAAGTTGCAAGTAACCCCAAGTACACAATATTACAATAATCTATGACATGGCCTCCACTACTCTCACAAAATCCATTGCTGGAAGTAAATGGCGTAATCTACTCAAAAGATGTAGTTTAAAGAATCAGGTGCTGAATCTGTGCTCGAAAAGAAAATCCAGAGTCCACCATTACTCCCAGAGTCTGCACCAATACCCTTACAGAGGTACCTGATAAAGAAACAAACTCCAGAAATACAAAAGAAGAGCCAGCACTCACAAAAAGCAATTCTGTTTTATTCATATTCAACTTCAAATGATTCCGTTTCAACCACAACAGAACCTCCTCAAACACACTCTGCATTTTCTGAACAGCATCATGCACACTTAAGAGTTACTGGAAAGAAAAACTGAATGTTGTCTGTATAAATGCAGAAACAGACTTCTAAAGACTGCAGTGAAACTCATAGAACAAACAAACTTTGACTGAACCCAAGTAAAACTGAGCTTCTCTGGGTCCCTAACACAAGTGGATACATACCTGACATAAAAATCCCTTTTGGGAAGTATGAACTCCCCCTCAAATCACAAGTCAGGAACCTTGGAATACAGTTAGATTCAGCTCTTACTCTGACTCCCCAAATCCAAGCAACCTTCAAGAGCTGCTTCTACTATCTGCGACAGCTATGCTGCCTCTCTCCTTACATCGAGAAGGTAAATCTTATCCCAGTTGTACATGCCATGATAACATCAAGACTGGATTACTGCAATGCACTATACAATGGTCTGACTACAAAGGGCCTGCACCAGCTCCAGTTGATTCAGAATGCAGCAGCAAGACTCACAGAAGGTTGCAAGCGATGTGACCATATCACACCATTTTTGCGAAAACTTCATTGGCTACCAGTACAATACAGGGCTAAATTTAAAACTCTATGTCTGATCTTCAAGGCCCTGAAAGGAAATGGCCCTGAGTACCTGAAAAATAGGATGATCCTCCACACACCGCCAAGGACACTAAGTTCCTCCCAAGGACTTTCACTAACCACGCCCTCTGCAAAAGACATTACACGATGTGATACCCGCAAGCGAGCCTTCTCCAGAGTAGCCCCCACACTCTGGAATGCACTGCCTGAAAGTCTGCGCTTAACACAAGACTATCTCTACTTCAGGGAGTAGGTGAAAGCTTGGATCTTCAACCAGGCCTTTAATGGAAGAAGTATCTAACTCCTTAGTCTCACTCACACACACAAGGAGTGACTCGGGCTGCATATACTGCAGCGTTCCCTTCCCTCTCACTGTTCTGCCCTCTGACGTCATTACGTTTTGACGCGAGGGCGGGGCAAATGAGGGGGAATGAAACGCTGGAGGCTGGCTGACGTCATCAGATGTTACAAACCCAGGCAGCCAGACAGCGATGTAACGTTGGAGGTGCAAATTATTATATAGGATAAACAAGAATTTGCAGGTCTGGGTAGACATTGTCCTTGTGCCCATTGCGTTTACTACAAATATTCTATGACAAATACCACCCAAGGGATATTCCTAACCACACCCTCTGCAAAAGACAATACAGGATGTGATACCCACAAGTGAGCCTCCTCCGAAGTAGTACCCATACTCTGGAATGTACTCACTGAAAGGCTCTGCTTAACACAAGGAAGCAGGTGAAAGCTTGGCTTTTCAACCAGGCCTTTAATGGAAGAAGTAACTAACTAACTAACTGTTAATCTCACACACACACACAAAAGGAGTGACATAGGCTGCACATACTGCAGCAGGACATGTTTATCCACTCCTACCCTAGCTGAGATAACATTTAATCATCTCTCTGACCTCATGTGCAACTTTCTTTAAATTAGTCACTTTATTTTCTAACTCCTCTTACTCTCTTACCTAGCTATATATTCCATCTTTGCTTATACCCTGTGCTGTCTATTAAAATGCTTTATTGCATATTTTGTTGACATTGTATTATAGCATACTTTGTTTTGTTATTTGAATATTTTTACTGCTGTAATTGTCTATTGCTTATGTTTGATTTATTCTTATTGTACACCGCCTTAAGTGAATTCTTTCAAAAAGGTGATAAATACATCCTAATAAATAAATACAATTTGAAATCATTATCTGATTGACAGGTGGTTTATTGTATTACATGCCCCTTTGGTTTGTATTATATTGAAAAAACAAAAACAAAAACAAAAGGGGTTAACAAATAATACAACAACACAAAAGAAAATGGAAAAGAAACCAACTTCAAGAGATCAGTCCAAACACCAGGGTAAGATGCTCCCAAATCAAACTTTATTTGGACCCTACACGGTCCGTGTTTCGGCTTCAGAAAGCCTTCATCAGGGGTTGATCAATGAGTGCACAATTGTATACCGATTGACGATGGAGCGCATAAGCAAATGTCTCTTGATTAGGGTAGGTATACTATCTCACACCAAAAGGTGTATTATATTGGGCAAACCCGTAGAAGTATTAAATATTGTATAGCTGAACACCTTATCAATATTAGGAATCAACACAGTGAGACTCCTTTGGTTACTCATTGGTTGGCCACTAGGCATTCACTCTCTGACCTGCAACTCGTGGTTTTGAACAGATAACACTGAGGAGAGGTGGAGATATTTCTGCTGCTTTTTTGAGATGTGAACGTTTTATTTTTACATGGAACACAGTGGCTCCAAATGATTTTAATAATGAAATAGAATTGCTGATGTAATATATTTTAAAAGGAGGGGAAGTTGTTCAATACAATGAGCTAATTGTGTTTCATGAGGAGGTGGAATTGTAGTATTTGTAGGTGAGCCTTTGCATACCATTTATCAGTGTTTTTTGACTGTTAAAGTCAGGGCTTTTTTTGAGGGGGTACTTGGAAGTACTGAGTACCAGCACCTTTTCAATTGTCTGCTAAAATCGACCCATGGACCCCAAGTTTTAATGAAATAGCTCAGGCTCTACACACCAGTTCTGCCTTGTCATAGATTCTGTGATTGGTTACAAGAGGCCTGGCTATTGTGGGGTGGGTCCCTCGGTGATCACCCCAGCCCTGAAGGATGGCCTAGCATTTGAGTACTGGCACCTTTTTTGCTAGTTAAGGTTGATCTGGCTGGGTCCCTACTTTGTCCTGGTAAGCTGCCATCATGTATAGATTTATAGAGTATTGAATTTATTTTTCAAATGATGTTTTTGTATCACATCGAGGTTTCATATGTATCATTTGATATGTGGGTTTTAATAACATGTTTGGAGGTGGTGTTTTACGTATATATTTCAGGGTGAACTCTGTTCCTCCTGAGGAAACCAGCTGATGGAATATGGATCTATATTGAGGACAGACTTTAACCTGAGGATTTTATGCTGATGAAAGAAGATTTGGTGAATCTGTTAATCTTTGGAGTTTGATAGAGGAGGCATATCCCTCGTGGGCTTTTTCATTTAGCCCTGATCAAGGAGGTTTGCTTTTGGACATCCATGAACAAATGATAATATTTTGGTTTGTTTCAAGCTACTTCAAGATATTGAATTTAGAAGCACTAACAGTTTGATCTTCACTGATTTGGGAACAATTTTGTGGACTATGCTGATTAGCATAGGATTATCGCAACAACCATTGCTTCTTACAAAACGGTAAGAGCTCACATGGTAATTGTTTGTAATGGTCGTGTGCTAAAGGCAATCTTAGAGGGTCCTTTTATTAAGCAGCTGTAAGCCCACTGCAGGCTTACCGCATGCCAATCTGATACTACTGCTGGGCTACCGCAGGAGCCCGGCAGTAATTCCCACTCCTAGCGTGTGCCATTTTTGCCACTACAAAAATATGGCCTATTTTTGTAGCACCAGAACTTAACCAGCGGTAATCGCTACATGGTTACCTCTGGGTTAGCGCGGGAGCCCTTACTGCCATCTCAGTGGGTGGTGGTAAGGGCTGCCCCCCCCCCCCCCCGAAATGGCAGAGCGGTAAGTGTCTTTTGCTTTAAAAATATCATGTATTTCACCACCATGTAACCCAAAACCCTCTGTAAAACCAACTGTATGTTCTCTTCTACCTCCAGCATCCATGAAGAATTGTAAGCCACATTGAGCCTGCAAAGAGGTGGGATAATGTGGGATACAAATGCAATAAATAAATAAAATAAAAAATAAAGGAAAAAAGACTTTTACCCACTGAGGTAAAAAGGGTATCAGCTCATATCAAACACAAAGGGCCCTTTAGTGCATTGCCATTAACATTGAAAATAGAAAAGTGGGCATTTTACTGCTATTGGTATAAATGGCCTTAGTACGCAGGAAAACCTCTCATAAGATCACTTTAAGGCTAGTTTCTACCGTAGTTTTGTAAAAAGACCCCTAGGTTTGTACCTGAGGCAATGGAGGGTTAAATGACTTGCCCGACATCACAGCTTCATATGGGTTAGTATTATTGTGTGAACTTTACCCACAAAAACAGGAAAATTGGAGACCACAGCAAATCCAAGCATACAAAAAGAGTCTCCCGGTAGAATGAAAAGCAAATCTCAAAATTTATTCACCAAAACGGAAAACTCATCCACATTTTTTCATATAGAAAATGAGACAGTACACCAGCGTTTCCCAAACTGTTTTCCGCAGCACCCCAGTGTGCCACAGGCTAGGGTTACCATATGGCTCCAGAAAAAGGAGGACACATTGATCCAGTCCGGGTTTTGCTTCCATTGAAAACAATGGAAGTAAAACCCAGACTGGCTCAATCTGTCCTCCTTTTTCTAGAGCCATATGGTAACCCTAGCCACGGCGAACTCACAGGGGTGCAGCGGGGCATTTGAGAGTTCACACGCTGAGTGCTGGAGCAACAATTAGTGAGGTATCATTCACTCTCCTCTCTCCACCACCCACCTGCTCGCTTGCTGCAGGCTGCCGGCAGTGGTGTAAGAGCTGCCTTTGGCCTGCCCCTGAAGCCTTCTTTGTAGAGCATCCCGCCTACGCAGGAAGTGGCTTTACAAAGAAGGCTTTCGGGGCAGGTTGAAGGCAGCTCTGACATGTTGCCGGCAGCCTGGAAGTTTGGAGGCCTGCTCCCACCCCGGGACCCTGGCTGCTCACTACTCAGCTGTCAGGGAGGGAGGATGCGGCTGCAGAACATTATTTGCCTCCCTCCGGTGCTCAGGTCTGGTCTCTTCTTCATCCTCTTCTCCCCGGCAACAAGGTAAAAAATAGAGTATAATGGATTACAAGGGGGCATGGGTTGGGGGGGAGATGGTACATAGGTGAGAGAGGGAGAAATATTGGACATGATGTGGGGCGGGGAGGGTAGAGACCTGTGTGGCTGAGGGGGGTTGAGACCTGTGTGGCCGGGGGGGGGGGGGGGGTGGGAGGGGGTGCCATGAAAAATTTCTCAGACACTAAGGTTGCTGTGAACCGAAAACGTTTGGGAACCACTGCAGTACACAACACTTCCAAAATGCAAAATGTAGCATCGGTTTTTAAAGCGCCTGTGGTGTTTGAAATTCAAAACACAAGCAGGATATTCTCAACATTGCTGTGCAAATACCACAAAATGTTCAGCTTCATCGGGGTCTTGGAGTTTACAAGCAACCAATTTTGAAGTTGCTGTGTATGTAGCTAAGACAGGCTTTCGTCTTAGCTAGGCGCCTAACTGAGACGAATGTCTTATCTACATACACAGCAACTGCAAAATCGGTTGCCTGCAAACTCCAAGACCCTAATGAAGCCATACATTTTGTGGTATTTGCACAGCAGTGCTGAGAATATCCTGCTTGTGTTTTGAATTTCAAACACCACAGGCACTTTAAAAACCGAAGCTACACTTTGCATTTTGGAAGTGTTGTGTACTGTTTCATTTCCTTTATGAAAACATGTAGATGAGTTTTCCATTTTGGTGAATAAATTTTGACATTTTCTTTGCATTCTGCCTGGAGACTCTTTTTGTAAGCTTAGTATTATTGTGCACTGCTACTATAACATGAGCACTGTACTGTAAGGCAGAACATCTCATTCTTTGTGTCTCAGACCCCTCTTTTTCAAATGATGATCTACATAATAGTAGATGACGGCAGAAAAAGACCAGCACAGTCCATCCAGTCTGCCCAACAAGACAACTCATGTGTGCTACTTTTTGTGTATACCCTACTTTGATTTGTACCTGTGCTCTTCAGGGCACAGACCGTATAAGTCTGCCCAGCACTATCCCCGCCTCCCAACCACCAGCCCCGCCTCCCACCACCGGCTCTGGCACAGACCGTATAAGTCTGCCCAGCACTATCCCTGCCTCCCAACCACCAGTCCCGCTTCCCACCACCGGCTCTGGCACAGACCATATAAGTCTGCCCAGCACTATCTCCGCCTCCCAACCACCAGCTAAAAATATCTATTGAAATCTATTTTTCTAGCAAAAATCTACCCACAGAAAAATACAAGTTTCCATTTATAATTTAGTCCAGTGGCATTTTCAAAAAGAAAGGGCATACAGTTCTTTGAAAACTGGTGTAACGCTTTGGGTAAAATGTGCGTGCAAACTTTACCTCAATGCAGATAGTTTAGAATTTACTTTCTACACATATGAAACTCAGATAATATAAAACATACTTACATTTGTTGATTCATTTTCAGAGTCTTGATCATCTGTAATAATACTCAGCCTCTCTTTTTGAAAACTTACTCTGGATACCTAGCAGAAATACCCTGACTGGAGCCTTGCATTATAAATCTACCTTATCAAATCTTAGAAATGCACCTGCCCTCAGTCATTAACCTTTTAGAAATGAGATTTGAATTGTCAGTGCTGCTTGGAATTTGTTTGGAAATCCAATTCCAGATACTCTGGTTGGGGAAAAAATCTATAGATTTGTTTCAATGAAATAAATAATCTCCATGCTAAAATGTGAAAAAAACTACCAGGAAAAGATGCAGTCAGATTATGAATTGTAGGTGTAAGCTAAATATAAAAGTGATTAGTGTAATAATGATATGATCAAAGCTCTTAAATCTAAACTCCCTATTATTATCTACTTCCCCTTTTCAGAGAACTTAAAACAAGCAAAAGCTTCTTTCAAAGTCATCCCTAAGCAACACATGATATAACTGACCAAAATTATGGATCCTTCTTCTTTCAGTTGTGGCTAATATTACTAAGTTTGTCTAATTTAATTTGATATTTATAGACTATTTTTTCAGCCACAGGGCATAACTATACAAGAAAACACTAGAAAAAAACATGAAATAAATACATTTTAAAATGCAATCATATATAAGATGTGTAAAATCTATCAAAATCAAATTATATAACTACAAGCAATTAAAAAGTAAACAAACTCCCCAAACCATAAAACTGATCCGTTGTAAAAAAAAAAAAAACACACCAGCAAACAAATTAAAAAGTCTAAAAATAACCATCTTTTAAGAGAATGTCTAAGGGGCCCTTTTACTAAAGCTTAGTGAGTGCTAACTGAATTAGTGCATACTAACAGGCTTATTTTCGAAATACAAGGACGCCCATCTTTCGACACAAATCACAAGATGGGCATCCTCACAGGGTCGCCCAAATCGGTGTAATGGAAAGCCGATTTTGGGCATCCCCAATTGCTTTCCGTCGTGGGGATGACCAAAGTTCCCAGGGGCGTGTCGGAGGCGTAGTGAAGGCGGGACTTGGGCGCGCCTAACACATGGGCGTCCTTGACCGATAATGGAAAAAAAGGGCGTCCCTGACGAACACTTGATGACTTTACCTGGTCCTTTTTTTCTTACAACCAAGCCACAAAAAGGTGCCCGAACTGACCAGATGACCACTGGAGGGAATCAGGGATGACCTCCCCTTACTCCCCCAGTGGTCACTAACCCCCTCCCACCCTCAAAACAAATTTAAAAATATTTTTGCCAGCCCTTATGCTAGCCTCAAATATCGTACCCAGCTCCATGACACCAGTATGCAGGTCCCTGGAGCAGTTTTAGTGGGTGCAGTGCACTTCAGGCAGGCGGACCCAGGCCCATCCCCCTACCTGTTACACTTGTGGTGGTAAATGTGAGCCCTTCAAAACCCACCAGAAACCCACTGTACCTACATCTAGGTGCCCCCCTTCACCCATAAGGGCTATGGTAGTGGTGTACAGTTGTGGGGAGTGGGTTGGGGGGGTTGGGGGGCTCAGCACACAAGGTAAGGGAGCTATGTACCTGGGAGCTTTTTCTGAAGTCCACTGCAGTGCCCCCTAGGGTGCCCAGTTGGTGTCCTGGCGTGTGAGGGGGACCAGTGCACTATCAATGTTGGCTCCTCCCATGACCAAAGGACTTGCATTTGGTCGTTTCTGAGATGGGCGTCCTTATTTTCCATTATTGCCGAAAATCAGAAACGACCAAGTCTAAGGACGACCATCTCTAAATTTCAAGATTTGGGCGTGTCCGACCGTATTATCGAAACGAAAGATGGGCATCCATCTTGTTTCGATAATACGGGTTTCCCCGCCCCTTCGCCGGGACATTCTGCAAGGACGTCCTCAGGAAAACTTGGGCGCCCCTTTCGATTATGCCCCTCTAAAAGTCTCTTTTACAAGGCCGCACTAGCAATTCCTGTGCGGTAAATCAGAAGAAGCCCATTCATTTCCTATAGGCTTTCTCTCATTTGCCGCATGGGAATTGCTAGTGCAGCTTTGTAAAAGAGGCCATAAATGCTAAGAAGCCCAGTTTTACACCTATGGACATCTTAGCAGTTAGTGCATGCTAAGCTTTAGTAAAAGGGCCCCTATAAGATCGATACTTGAAGGTATATTTCATGCCAAAATGCAGGGAGTACCATAAAGAAGGCACTGCAGAGCAAGATTCTGGTTTACAAAAAGACATGAACTAATAAACACAAGCCAGTTTCTTTCAGATTAGAAGATGGAGGAATTTGATGCAGCTCAGAAGCAAGAGGGGTCGAGAGCTGTGCTGTACAAAGTCCTAACCATTCTGCTGCAGAAGAAACGAACTTGGCAGAGTCCCAATCTGCATTCTTGGATCAAATACCTGCAGATTTTCTAGTTCTGTTTTCTGCTACATTTGAATGTACTTTACCAATATCTATTCTTAAGAGTGTAACTTGCTTATTAATCCAATTAAATGCAGCGGCTAACATAAGGTTCTCCCAGGTGTATATTCCTTAAACTTGTGTTTCGGTAAAGAGCATTTCAATGGTTAATAGCATAAAGGTCAGCCACGGGATTATAAACTTGACACATTTATCAATAGGTAACCTGTGAAGTGCTCAAAGCAGGGGTGGGGCCCTATCCCACCTAGACCAAGGGGTTACAATCTTTGCTGTGTTGTTCTGAACTGATTTTAATCTGTACAGCAAATTTTTGACAAATCAAAATACATATAGCTACATTTCCAGATGGGATAGGACCACTGTCTGCATAACAAAGAAGAATCCTGAGGGCGCAAATAAGAACAACTCTGTTTAACCAGTCTCGATTTGCCCATTCATTGCTCTTCTTATTTCAAAAGACCAGGAGAAATGCAAAGAACAACCAGACTCTTTACTTCTGAATGCACACACAGGGAACCCCCTTCACCAAAAGCACCGGAAAATCCAAATTCAAAATGATACCAGAGGCAGTGAATGAAAGTAGGTCTAATTAGATTTTGTTCTAGCTTCATGGTAAAATAAATAAATGGAGCTAACAGCTCTTTTTTTATTCCCCTGAGGACTGGGATAGCATCTTTGGTGCTGGACCTGCGCTGTCTGACCTCTGGATGTCCTTGAGCTTTTATCGTGGTGACCTTTGAATCCTGTTGTCCTCCCGTAATGGATAAACTGAAAGTTCAGATAAAATGTGCTCAGCTCTGATTGTCCTCGGTGGCTTCAGCAAACTGAGGTCATTTTCCAGAGGACAGAGGTTTTAATCACAGTTCTATGCATTTTGTTTCTGCATAGGAAGTAACTTTCAGTTGTCTATTTAACCTACAGTTAAAAGACTGATGTACACCCTCTGATGCCAGTGACTGAGTCCCCAATCTGCTGTATATTTTCTTGGGGCTATTTTCTCCTGTCTCCCTTTTATCTTGAATTTCAGCAGTTTTCTGCTCTGCAGTTTTTAACTAGGATTCAGCTGTTCTCCACTGCAGAGAGTTGAGGGGAGCAAGGCACATCTCTAACATGTGTCCACAACACAACTTTCCCAAGTGGCCCTCAAAAAGTCATCTCTCCATCCACATCCAAAGAAAACTTATATGGCACTACTGAATATTTATTCCTGTGAACTAGAGAGAAAGCCCCTGTCTCAAAACCTTACAATAACTATTCAAATGAACATCCCCCATATGTCACACCATGGCTAAGCAAAGAAATATTTTGACAAAAGCCGCTTAACTTTGAAAATGTTAGCATCACAATTCTTAATACAGCAAGTGGACCAGAGCTATTTTTACCTCAGCATCACTACCTTCCTGGATTTTTTTTTCTTTGGGGGGGGGGGGGGGGAGGATGACAAAATAACATTTAGGTTGACATTCATCCTCCCCAGGAAGTCTAATATTCTGCATAAAAGTGCTGCTCTCAGTTTCTCACTGCCTCAGCCACGATCTCTTTCCATGTGATGCTGGTCTTCATTTGAAAATAAAACTAACAATAAAGAAACAAGGAAATTATAAAACCATGGGTCTTTTTTCTTACCTGCAGGATCTCTGAATACTACTGCTGTTTCTGCTGATCACTCAGTTCTTGGGAAGAGTTCTTTTCAGCATCCTCATTTCTTGCTTAGTGAATTCACAGTGCCTGAACATTGCAAGTTACTGCTTTTAACTAGGAAAGAAAGGAGCATGGAGACATCAGGTAATGTCTCTACTCTCCCTCTGTGCACTGTTTTATAAATTAATTTTGCTGATTAGCTTTTCTTGGATAGAACTACACTAGTCATTTGAACATTCAGCGCAGATCTCTTGGCTCCTTTACATTCCCTTTGTTAAAAGAAAATATGCACACTGACCTCAGCTTCAAAGCCTTCACATATCACAGGCTGTATCTCTATCACCCTCTGCTGGTCAAAGCTCAGAAAATGCCTGTATTGTTAAATGCTCAGATGTATTTTCTTCACATGCTATAGGATTTTTTTTTTTTTAATTTAGGGACCCTTTTACTAAGCTGCAGTAAAAAGTGACCTTAGCGCATCCATACACAGGTCATTCCCGCATGCTATGGCCATTTTTACCATAGGGATAACATGGTCGATTTTTTATGGCCAAGTGCTAATTATCCCATTAGTGCCCGGCCAATAGCATGTGAGCCCCTACCATCACCTATTTTGTAAGCGGTAAGAGTTCATGCATTAAGCACATGCTAACTCCCAAACTTTTATAACTACACACATAGATTGATTGTTTTAACAAGCTAAGTGTTGTTAACTGCTCTTAACAAGCAATAATGAGCACTAATTGGCAAAAAGTAGAACTTATTTGTGTACATTGCTAAGCCTGTTCTGTAATGAACTGCACTTAAATTCACATCCGTACAGGCAAAAAGGGGCATGTTAGGGGCGTGGAAATGGGTGCTTTGTGGGCGTTCCAAAATCTAAGCGCGTTGCTATAAAATATGGGTCAGTGTGAATAAATCTACGCACAGGGATTTACATCAGCTTTTCATTGGCGTAAATGGACGCATGTAGATTCAGTCGCATTAACTACACCTAAGCGTATTCTAAATACTGTGCATAGAATTACACATGGTATTTAGAAGAATGCTTAGGCATAATTGCCTAGCGCGCATTAATTTTAGACGCCATATATAGAATCGGGCCCTAAGTGGTTAGTGTACAGCATTGTGGCTGTGTTAACCGATTAGCACAGAATGCGCCCATTGTCTGTCCCCAGACCTGTCCCCAGTGCTAAAAGGTACATTTTATTTTTTAGCGCATGGGTAGCATGCGCCAACCCCAAAACTACTGAGGGACATCTGAGCAAATCCCATGGTAAGACATTTTGCGTGCTTACCGCAGCTTTGTAAAAGGGCCCCTTAGTTTGCATTACAACCTGCTAGTTTTTAATAAACCCACCTAGCAGATAGCAATACTAAAAATGACACCACAAATCATGAACTTAGCACTAATGAAATGAATTAAACACAAATATGATACGAAGAGGGTAATTTTGTAATAGGCTGCTTCACTTGTGAGGCAAGTATTTATTTATTTATTTATTAAATATCGAAAGCCAACTGACCAAGAAATTGTTTAAAGTTGTTAACAACAAGATTAAAAAAATCATACAACACAAATCAACAAACTACCAAATAACAATGCCAATAACTCAGCAGTCTAAATCCTAAAAGGGCAGTTCTGTAACTAAGTGACTGTGGTTAGGCACCCCTTTGCACACGTATAGGCTCAAAAAAGTAGCACTTACTTGCATAAATACTATGACATAGAAATCAAGTGAGGAATATATGTGGGTGGAGCATATGAGGAACTCCCAGGTAGGCACATAACTTACAGAATACTGTGTATTTCTCTGTCCCAGGAGGACTCACAATCTAAGTTTGTACCTGAGGGTTAAATGACTTGCTCACGATCACAAGGAGCAGCAGTGGGATTTGAACTGGCTACCTCTGGATTACAAGACTGGTGATCTAACCACTAGGCCACTCCTATCTGTGGCTGGTGTAACTGCAGTTGACTCAGGTGCTTAGCTAGACACCTAATTTTGGGTGGGACTGAGCAGAAAGTGGGTCGGCATAAGGACCCCACCTCCTGTTCAGTATCTCCCCCCCCCCCAAGTGACAGGCATCTCTCAACTCTTCCCCATCCCCTTTTAAAGCCTTCATTTCTTTGCCGGCAACAACTCATACCCGCTGCACATGCCGACTCTGAGCCTTCCCTCTGACCTGGTCCCACCTATGCAGAAGGAAATTGTATCCCAAGGAAAGCTCTGAGCCAGCATGAGCAGGGGGGGGGGGGGGTGAGTCACTGCTCGCTGTCAGCGAAGAACTGAAGGGTTTAAAAGGGTTGAGAGAAGGTGGAATGCCTGTGGGGAAGGGGAGACAGAGATGCTGGGAGTCTTCAGCTGGTGGGGCTTGGGTAGCCCTGCCAGCCACATCAGAGATGCACCACTTCTGAGTGGGCCTGTACCCACCAGTGTTGTATAGTAACAAAGTAAATGTAACCAGTTACTGTACTTAAGTACAAGTTTTTGTTACTTTTACTTGTAAAGAAGTACAGGAAAATTTTGTTACTTTTACTGGAGTAATAATTTTACCAATTTTTGCTACTTTCACCTAGTTACTTCTGATGCTTGCAGTTAAAAGTAAAAAGTAAGGGGTCCTTTTACTAAGGTGCGCTGAAAAATGGCCTGTGGTAAACGCATGTTTTGGGCGCGCGTATAATTATTTTTAGCGCACCTACAAAAAATGCCTTTTTAAAATTTTTGCCAAAAATGGACACGTGGCAAAATGAAAATTGCCGCACGTCCATTTTGAGTCTGACACCTTACCGCAAGCCATTGACCTAGTGGTAAGGTCTCACGCGGTAACCAAGCAGTAATGGTCTACGTGCATCAAATTCCACTTGATGCACGTAGCTGCTGTGTGGCAGAAAATAAAAAATATTTTTCAAGCGCATGTAGCGGACGCGCGACAAAATTGAAATTACTGCAAGGGCCATGCGGTAACTGGGCAGTAACTCCAATTTGGCGTGCATTGGGCATGCATAGGCACCTACATGGCTTAGTAAAAGGGCCCCTAAAAGTGGCAGAGAGACTTAAATGATTATTTCACAGTAAACCAAATGAAACAGCAAAATCTGGAACAGAATTTTGCAATTGCAAACCTCGTCACATAAACAGTGGTCATCTCATCTTAAATTGTGGTGTTCAGGGAATACAGCCTATGAGAACAGTAGAGTTGCCTGTGCTTGTTGAACTGGTTACTAGTCTCCAGACAAACAGAACAGTGATGAGATTGGTCACTCTGAAGCGGAGATGAAGCTGAAGCTGGTTGCAATTCTTGGTAAACAGACATATGTTTCACAACAGACTGATAGACATCCCGTGGAAAATTTTGCATTGGCCTGACAGTCCACTGGATTGATAGTCTGATTGTCTGGCCTTAAGACTGATGAATTTCCATACATTTGACATTCTTGTATCAGATCTTGAAGGTATTAAAACAGAGTTTGCCATTAGATGAAAAACTGTTAGGACAACAACAGACAATGATTTCAACTTTGTGAAAGCCTTCTCTGTAATTTGGACAGCATGGCAATGATAACAAAGATGAAGATGTAGGTGATGAATTAGCACTACTGCTAATGCAGATGATAATGACAACGATGATTATGTGGAGAGGCATAATAGAACAGGGCACCCAAGTTTTCCTGAGGGTGTCCTTGCAGGACGTCCTCTGGAATGGGCGTGGAAACCCGTATTATCGAAATAAGGTGGGCGTCCATCTTTTGTTTCGATAATACGGTCAGGGACGCCCAAATCTTAACATTTAGGTCGACCTTAGAGATGGTCGTCCCCGATTTTCAGCGATAATGGAAACCGAGGATGCCCATCTCAGACACAACCAAATCCAAGCCATTTGGTCGAGGGAGGAGCCAGCATTCGTAGTGCACTGGTCCCCCTGACATGCCAGGTGAGAGGAACCCCTGAAGTCAGGGAAGAAGGAATCCAGGAGAGGAGCAAGATGGGTAGGTTTCATATCCAGGATTCCAACTACAAGTCCCAGGATCCTAGGGGCTGGGAAGCCACGCCCCCACAGAGGCATAAGTTTCCCAAGAGCCGGAGAAGGGAGGAGGACTACAGTTCCCAAGAACCCCTGCAAGGCCCTGGGGGCAAGCAAAGGGAGCAGCAAGGGAACTACAAGTCCCAGGATCCAGAGGGAGAGGAGGGGGATTGGCCGAGGAGGAATTATCAGGAGGGAGAGGACCAGCTGGGGACCATAAAGGGAGAGGAGCCCATGGAATAGGAGGTGGAGAAAGAGGTCAGAGAGGAGATCCAAGCCCAAGATGACTAGAGAAGTGAGCCCATGGAGATTGCTGCTCTAGCTCAGGTACAAGGGAAGAAGTTTGAAAGGCTCCAAAACAAACCTTTTTCAAAAGTTAAGCAGCTGTTCCACTCAAGGGGCAGAGAGGTGCAGTGCTGTAAAGCAGTGAATGATTTCAGCTGTGGTCAGAAGTCAGACCCGGCTGGAGAAACAGGTAGTGACTTGAACTATGTCCAGAAGTCATGCCATGCTGGGGAGGCAGTGAGTGATTTAAACTGTGTCCAGAAGTCATGCCATGCTGGGGAAGCAGTGAGTGATTTAAACTGTGTCCAGAAGTGGTGCCATGATGGGGAAACAGTGAGTGACTTGAACTGTGTTCAGAACACTGCCATGCTGGGGAAGCAGTGAATGATTTAAACTGTATCCAGAAACTGTGGCTGGCGGGGGGGAAGGAACAAGGGGTAATATGTGCTGAAACCAAGGACCGTGTCTAGAGGAGGAAATGTCTTGGCCTTGCTGATAGAATAAAGTAGTTTTAAGCATATTTTTGGAGTCTGCTTCTGAGAGTGCTGTGTCCAGGGAAGGGCCCTTCCAGGGTCAGCCGAGTTCATACCTGCAGGAAGGCCTGAAGGTGGTGGCCTGCTGACACAGGACACCAACCAGACATCCCAGGGGGCACTGCAGTGGACTTCATAAATTGCTCCCAGGTGCATAGTTCCCTTACCTTGTGTGCTGAGCCCCCCAAAACCCACTCCCCACAACTATACAACACTGCCATAGCCCTAAGGGATGAAGGGGGGGCACCTAGATGTGGGTACAGTGGGTTTGTGGTGGGTTTTGAAGGGCTCACATTTACCACCACAAGTGTAACAGGTAGGGAGGGATGGGCCTGAGTCCGCCTGTCTGTAGTGCACTGCAGTACCCACTAAAACTGCTCCAGGGACCTGCATACTGCTGTGATGGAGCTGGGTATGACATTTGAGGCTGGCAAAAAAATATTTTTAACGTTTTTTTGGGGGGTAGGTGGGAGGGGGTTGGTGACCACTAGGGGAGTAAGGGGAGGTCATCCCCGATTCCCTCCGGTGGTCATCTGGTCAGTTTGGGCACCTTTTTAAGACTTGGTCGCAAGAAAAAATGGACCAAGCAAAGTTGGTCAAGTGTTCGTCAGGGACCCCCTTCTTTTTTCCATTATCGGCTGAGGACGCCCATGTGTTAAGCAAGCCCCAGTCCCGCCTTCGCTATGCTTCCGACACGCCCCTGGGAACTTTGGTTGTCCCCGCGATAGAAAGCAGTTGGGGACGCCCAAAATCTGCTTTCGATTATGCTGATTTGGGCGACCTTGGGAGAAGGATGCCCATCTTCCGATTAAGGGGGGAGAGAAGGGTTGCTGGACATGGGTGGATGGAAGGGAAGGCAGGGGAGAGAGGAGGGTTGCTGGACATGGGTGGATGGAGGGGAGGGCAGGGGAGAGGAGGGTTGCTAGACATGGATGGAGGAGAGGGAAGGGAGAGAGAAGAAATGCTGGACATGGATGGAGGGAGGGAAGAGTGAGGAAGGACATGAGATGAGAGAAAAGGAAGAGAGGAGAAAAACTGCACATAGATGAAGAAAATAGGCAGAACCTGGATCCACTGGACAGTCAAGTCTGCGGAGGACCCAGCTTTTACTTACGGATGTAGGGCAAGAAATGAAGAAGAAAGGCAGAAAGTAAAGAAATAAATGGAAAGGAAGCCCTGGAAACGGAGTTAAGAGGACAGATAGCAGCAGAATCGGATACTGGGCCAGCATGATCAGAAAAACAAAGTTACCAGACAACAAAGGTAGAAAAAAATCATTTTATTTTCATTATAGTGTTTGGAATATGTCCACTTTGAGAATCAGGTGCTCAACATTAAAAGTTTATATTTATTTACTTATTTATGGCATTTTATCCCACATTAAACATGAATTAGATTGGAACCTGGGATCATTTAATTTTTTTTCCTGAAGTAATGCATTGCCCCCCCCTCAGGCTCTCTCCCCGGCTATAGCCAACTCTGCAATTTGGGGGGGCGCAGAGGTGGACCGGAGAGAGAGCCTGTTGTTAAACATTTACCAGCACACCACTGCTCACACCTAACTGAAGGGAGTCACGCACATACATTATAAAATATTAACCCGACCTGCCTGTACTGCTTCCAGGTCCACACTCTCTTGAAGATGCGTATTCTGGAATTTGAGTGTACAACTTATAGAATACCAAGGGCAGTTACATGCCATCACTAAGCACCAAGACCAATTATAGCGAGTGTTCCCTCTAAGCGAACTGGGAGTTCTCCAACCTCATTGCTACCAGCAGGAGGTGATGTTTCAACATTGTGTTTCCAATTGCTAGGGAACAGGCAAGTTTGTTGGGAGTCCTGCAGAGTTTACCTGTCCCTCACTAGCGAAAATATAACTACTACTACTTACTACTACTTAACATTTCTAAAGCGCTACTAGGGTTACGCAGCGCTGTACAAGTGAAGTGGCACCCCCCACTAGCAGGAGTGTAGGTGGAGCACTCCCACTCAGCTTAGAGGACACAGTAATTATAGCCAATAATTGGTTAAGGCCATTTGGAAGCTAATTAATTCATTAAGTTATGCACACAACTGATCTTATTCTATAAATTGAGTGTGCAAATTTGCATACTAGTCAGAAATTTGGGCATGCAACTTTCTAGAATTAGGGGGGTAATATGCAGCTTTTATGCAGAAACGTCGACAAAGTTAAACAGGGATAAAACAAAATGAAGAAACATTTTACTGGACTAACAAATTCTTTGATTAGCTTTCAAAGGCAATACCTGAATATACTATGTAAACCGCTTTGAATGTAGTTGCAAAAACCACAGAAAGGCGGTATATCAAGTCCTAGTTCCCTTCCCTTCTTCTTTCTGGTCTGAAGAAGGTACTGCCTTTCGGGGGTAATCAAAGAACGTATTAAGTTAGAGATAAATAAGATGATACCTTATTTATTACCTTTAAAAGTAGACTAGCACGGCTACCATACCACTTTATATGTATAGAGTAATTATAACCAATAGCTTAGAAACATGTTCACATACACATGTAAATAACGATTTCAGAAATCCTCTAATTTATTCATGGAGATCCACATCCCACAGGTTTCAGAGGAACATGATTTCAGAGGGACTAAATTCTACACATTTCCATTTCACAAAGGGAATACACGTGCCTAGAGAAAAAGTTCCACATCAAAGTTTACACCGGCTCAAAGGCATGAGTAATTTTTTTTTTTTTTTTAAGAAATGCTCTTTTTGGACAGGGCTTTACATTAGGGATTAAGGAAAGAGATTTAGGAAGTCATTCTCCTTAATCCCATGTAGTTAGTTCCATCTTGAAAATTGCAGCCTTTCTATGTAATTGGCAGCACTTAACACATGTAGGTTTGTAAAATGGAAAATCCCAACAAACAATTGTACTGAGCAGAGAGGAGCCAGTAATCCAAAATACAGGATATTAAATGCTATTTAATCAGCCAGGAACAGTTCTTTGTCAGTTAAGTGGGAGATAGCCAGTTATCTCCACTGGATATTCGTGGGTCAAAACGTTAACCTGCTATCGTGCGATAACAGCAATATTCAGCGCAGACTAGCTAAGTTTAAAGGGCAAATTGGACTGTGCCATCTTTGTCCATTATTAGCTTAACCAGCCAGAGCTGATTATTGGCTTAGCTGGTTAACCTCTCTCCCCACCCCTTTTACAAAGCCAAGCTAGAAACTGCCGCACAGCAATGCCAACAGAGCCTATTCACTTTGAATGGCCGGTGTCAGCGTTACTGCACCAGCAACTCCTAGCGCAGCTTTGTAAATGGGGGGGGGGGGGGGGGGGAGTTAGGGCCGGTCTCTGGAAACAGCCAGGTATTAAATATCCGGGGTCAGCACTGACCACAGCACTTGTGGTGATCTGTACATCTGCTGTCTGGAATTTTGCAAGACGGAAATAAGAAAATAAAACTAAGGCACGCTATAGGCGAGCTAACATTTTTAGCGTGCTCTAAAAATTAGCACGCTAAAGGCTAGAGACACCCACAGGAATATATGGGTGTCTCTAACTGTAGCGCGCACGCCTTGTAGCGCTATAGAAATGCTAAATAGTAGTAGTAGTAGTAGTACATTTTAGAGCATGCTAAAAACGCTAGCACACCTTATTAAACAGGGCCCTAAATTTTGAATGTATTCTGTAGAAGTTGTTTACTTTTGCAATGTGATGGATGCCTTTTCTGGTGTGTGCATGTGATAATCTTTGAATAAAAGAACAAACTTTTAAATGCCCAGTTAGGTATATTTGCTAATCTCAACTTTGTTAAATGTTTCAGACATATACATCCATCTGCTCCCATGATAACTGAATTCTGTTATTCTCACTGTATTTTCAAATGTAAACCTCATTGAACCCAAGACACTGCCTACCCGCTGGACAGTGAAGGCACAAGGAAAGCAAGTTTGATCCAGTGAAGACTGCCCTCCCCTCCATCCACCCATGTCCAGCAATCTTCTGCTCCCCCCTGCCCTCCCCTCCATCCACCCATGTCCAGCAACTCTCCTCTCCCATGCCCTCTCCTCCATTCACCCATGTCCAGTAGCCCTCCTCTCCCCCTGCCCTCCCATTCATCCACCCATGTCCAGCAACCCTCCTCTCCCCCCTGTCCTCCCCTCCATCCACCCATGTCCAGCAACCCTCCTCTCCATCCACCCACCCATGTCCAGCAACCCTCCTCCCCCCCTGCCCTCCCCTCCATCCACCCATATCCAGCAACCCTCCTCTCCCCTTGCCCTCCCCTCCATCCACCCATGTCCAGCAACTCTCTACTCCCCTGCCCTCAGTCCATCCATATCAGCAGTTCTCTTCTCTCCCCTGCCCCCCCCCCTCCAGCCACCCATACCCAGCGATTCTCCTTGCTCCCCTGCCCCCCTGCAGCCATCCATACCCAGTGATTCTCTTCTCTCCCCCGCCCCCCCTCCAGCCACCAGTACCCAGCGATTCTCCTCGCTCCCCTGCCCCCCCTCCAGCCACCCATACCCTGCAATTCTCCTCGCTCCCCTGCCCCCCTCCAGCCACCCATACCCAGTGATTCTCTTCTCTCCCCTGCTCCCCCCTCCAGCTACCCATACCCAGTGATTCTCCTTGCTCCCCTGATTACCTCTGTCAAAGCGGCCGCGTTATTGAAAGCCCTGCCTGTCTCTAGCCTTCCCTTTGAGTTTGTTCCCTCAGAGTCCCGCCCTCGCGGAAAGAGGAAATGACGTCAGAAGGCGGGACTGAGGGAACAAACTCGAAGGGAAGGCTAGAGACGGGCAGGGCTTTCAATGACGCGGCTGGACAGAGGTGATAAAAAAGATTTAACCCCCCCCCCCCCACACACACACAGTTAGTAACTTACCAGTTGTCAGGCGTTTCTCCCGCATAGTTGTAATCGGGGCTAGATCCCCGTTTCGTCCTTAACTCTGTAGAGTTGTTGGTTCACTAACTTTAAAGCGCATTTTCTCCGACTTTGTAAACCAGTCTGAAGTCCGTCCCTGTCCCCTTCCACTAGAGTTAATTTTAACTTATACGGGAGAGCCTTTACTTTTCCATTCGGTACAATGAGCTAAAGCGAAAGTGTAAAATTCACCTCGGTTCCGATTGCATGGTTTCCAGCAGCCTGGGTTGTTATGGAGTTGCATACCATGAGAAACAGTTTTCCCTGCCCCTGGAGGTGAGGTAAATGGGGTAAGCATGGCTTGTGGCGCCCTCCTGCCATGCTTACCTCGTTTACTGGAGCTGGCTCACCCTGCAGAACAACCGGCTCGCAAGATGTTAAAAAATTTAACAACCTGCTCTTGCTGCGAGCCGGCTCCAGCACACCACTGTCAACAACCCTCCTCTCCCCTGCCCTCCCCTCCATCCACCCATGTCCAGCAATCCTCCACTCCCGCCTGCCCTCCGCTCCATCCACCCATGTCCAGCAACTCTCCACTCCATCCACCCATGTCCAGCAACTCTCCTCCCCTGCCCTCCCTCCATCCATATCAGCAATTCTCTTCTCTCCCCTGCCCCCCCTCCAGCCATCCATACCCATCGATTCTCTTCTCTCCCCTGCCCCCTCCAGCCACCCATACCCAGCGATTCTCTTCGCCCCCTGCCCCTCCAGCCAACCATACCCAGTGATTCTCTTCTCTCCTTTGCCCCCCTCCAGCCACCCATACCCAGCGATTCTCTTCTCTCCCGTGCCCCCCCTCCAGCCACCCATACCCAGCGATTCTCCTCGCTCCCCTGCCCCCCTCCAGCCACCCATACCCAGTGATTCTCTTCTGTCCCCTGCCCCCCTCCAGCCACCCATACCCACCAATTCTCCTCGCTCCCCTACCCCCTCTCTAGCCACCCATACCCAGCGATTCTCCTCGCTCCCCTGCCCCCCTCCAACCACCCATACCCAGCGATTCTCTTCTCTCCCCTGCCCCCCCTCCAATCACCCATACCTAGCGATTCTCTTCGCTCCTCTGATTACCTCCGTCGAAGCGGCCGCATTATTGAAAGCCCTGCCTGTCTCTAGCCTTCCCTTCGAGTTCGTGCCCTCAGAGTCCTGCCCTCGCGGAAAGAGGAAATGACGTCAGAAGGCGGGACTCTGAGGGAACGAACTTGAAGGGAAGGCTAGAGACGGGCAAGGCTTTCAATGACGCGGCCAGACGGAGGTAATAAAAAAGATTTAAACCCCCCCCCCCCCCCCAGATAGTAACTTACCAGTTGTCAGGCGTTTCTCCTGCATAGTTGTAATCGGGGCAAGTTCACCGTTTTGTCCTTAACTCTGTAGAGTTGTTGGTTCACTAACTTTAATGCGCATTTCTCCGACTTTGTAAACCAATCTGAAGTCCGTCCCTGTCCCCTTCTACTAGAGTTATTTTTAAGTTATACGGGAGAGCCTTTTGTCAAGCGTGCTGCAAAAATAGTGAGTCCCTGTGCCAAACAATGTTTGGCGGCCGAACAACCCTGGCCTTACCTGCGGTAGGAGATGAAGAGTAGGGCCCTGGAACCACCACCGGGCGATAGTAAGCAAAAGCAGAAGTCATGTTCCAGCATGTGTGGACGTTCTTGTATACGTTACCACTGGCACATCAGTTGCTGATGAGTGCTCGACAACCTTGTAGAGCCGATTTAATTGACCTCTGAAGACGCTTATCAAGCGAAACACGATCGTGTAGGGTCTGATTGTGGTTGCGAGATGAGGAGAAAAATTTGTTGTAAGGGCCTGGTAATGGTTACCTTATGAAGAAATGAAGTACTTGGTGTAAAGATCTAAGAGGTCTTCTACCTGGAGTTGGCTATGGCTACGAATCTGATTAGATGAACATTTTATACCATGGTTCATTGTGAGATACAATTCTATATGGATTTCTTTTGAAGAAGTAAAGTTCCAAAGACGTTGGAATATTTCTGGAGAACATCAAGTGAACTTTTAACAAAGATCAGAATTTTGGGACTATTGAAAGCAAACATATATAAATATATGTAAATTCACTGAAAGAAATCTAAAGGATTTGAGGAGTTTGTATGTTATAACCTTTCAGAGTAGATGTACCATTTGTGTATGAATTAGTGTTATTTTATAGTGTATGCTTGTGGATGATATGACTGAGTATGTGTGAATGAATGGGGAGGTTTTCAAACAACAATTGGAGAAGTAGTGATGATTAAGAAAAAGAGTTTAATAAAGATTGTTAATAAAATTTGTAACGGTTGGTATTAATTAGTAATATATATACATGCAACCATTTGATGAGAGTAAAACTTAAATAAGAATTGTGGATACATATACATTATGGTAATTCTCAAAAAAGCCAGCGCTTTCTCCCTTCCTTCCTTCATATTAGCATAAATGAAACAGTCAAACTACACCCATGGCCAGGAGTGGCCTAGTGGTTAGAGCACCACACTTGTCTTGTAATCCAGAGGTGGCCAGTTCAAATCCTGCTACTACTCCTTATCTTACATAAATCACTTAACCCTCCATTGCTGCAGGTACAAACTTAGATTGTGAGCCCTCCTGGGCCAGAGAAATATCCAGAGTACCTGAATGTAACTCACCTTGAGCTACTACTGAAAAAGGTGTGAGCAAAATCTAAATAACCTAAACCAGCCCCTCCAAATTATTATTATTATTAGCATTTGTATAGCGCTACCAGATGCATGCAGCGCTGAACACCTGATACAAAGAGACAGTCCCTGCTCAAAAGAGCTTACAATCTAAATAACACACTGATTACAATTTATAACAAATTACTACTGTAGGTATGAAAAGTTATTCCATTATTATACTTCTGTGTACATCCGTGTACTGCACATGCCGGCATGTTTGAAAATATAAGTGTGATTAAATAAAAATGCTCTCAACAATATAGAAAGACAATGTGGATGCAGCAGCTCATAGGTTTGCTTGCTTTTGGGTGTATGGCGATGACGGCTACGAGGGGGAGAGGAAACAGAGATTAACCTAATCGCCCTCAACGTTTTGACGTCACTTCGGCTCCTGTTCTCTATCTAACCTATATGTTTTGAAAGTGAGACTACCATCGTTTTCCGAGCCATGAAGCATTAGCTTGGCTAACTATGGAAGCGGAAGCAGAGGGCAGGCAGTGTCGATGCACGTGCGCGAAGGGATGAAAATTGCGTGCGGAGAAGGTTGAAGTAGCCGTGAAATAGAGGGGGGTCGAGTGCCCGAGTCTAATCTGGTGATAAAGTCATTCAGTCGGTATCGTTGCTGTATTTTCACAGTAACCTAAGGTTCAGCTCAGCGTTGCAGTACAGGCATCCGTGATTTACATTATTTGCTTAGTAGCTATTCGGGGAATGGGGTAAAAGCCAGATCTGCGGGATCCAATAATCTCCAGCGTTAAATACGATCACCAGAGAAAAGAAAAAAAATCGGAGGATATATGTAAAATGTCCATATCTAAACGACTGCCAGAAAAAAAAAGAACTTTTAAAAAGTTTTCTGATTGAATCCGGGAAGATCCCGCTGTATCCGTCTTTTACCTTTTGCCGCTATTCGGGACAGAGCAGCCGAAGAGTTGGTCGGGCCTGTGATTGTGCGGCAGAAATGAGCTTACGCCGCCAACTAGAGCGAGACTTCCTGGCGCGCGCGGCGCTGGAGCTGAGGGAGCGCTGTGTACCAGAGTCCCGCTACTTGCTGTAAGTCCTGTTGTATCGTTATGTGCGCGTGTATTCAAATGGTGTGTAGAAAGAAAGGTTGCCTGCGCCGGTAGGTGCTGTCGAATGCGCAGGCGTGGGTACTGTTAACGTTGGGGTCCTTTTACCAAACTAGGGGCGCCCGCCGCCCTTTACCAAGCTGCGGCAAAAGGGGCCGTGCGCTAAAGCCCCCTTTTACCGCAGCGGGTAAAAGGTTGGTTCTTTTTTTTTTTTAAGACATGGCCATACATCAATTTTTATTTTATTTATTTTTGTTACATTTGTACCCCGCGCTTTCCCACTCATGGCAGGCTCAATGCGGCTTACGTGGGGCAATGGAGGGTTAAGTGACTTGCCCAGAGTCACAAGGAGCTGCCTGTGCCTGAAGTGGGAATTGAACTCAGTTCCCCAGGACCAAAGTCCACCACCCTAACCACTAGGCCATTTCCGGGGGAGGGGGGAGAGCTAGCTCTTAACCACCACCCACTGGGGTGGCGCTAAGGGCTCCCACGCTAATCTGGTGATAACCGTTACCACCGGGTACACACTGGCGCTACAAAAATATACAAAATATATTTTTGTAGCACTGGATATGACAGTGTGCTTGGGATGGGATGTACTGCCAGGGTGCTATGGTACCCCAGAGGTACTGGTACTTCCTGTTTAGTGAGCGGTAAACCCGCATTGGGCTTACCGCCACTTTGTAAAAGGGGCCCTGTTTACTAAGCCATGTTGTAGGCACACAAACTTTTTAGTGTGTGTTTAAAAATTAGTAATAGGAATATAATGGGTGTCTATCGTTAGCGTGCGCTAAAATGTTTGCGTGCCTACACTGCAGCTCAGTACACAGAGCCCTACAGTAAAGTTGTCCTTAGTTTGCCCTTTCACAGGTTTTTCTTGTGTGCAAAGGCTGTTTTTACTGCAACCTGAAAATTTCCGATATTACAAAGGCGCACTAGCGTTTGTAGTGCACGCTAAAAATAAGCGTGCACTAAATGCTAGAGATGCCCATGTATTCCTATGGGTGTCTCTAGTGTTTAGTGCGCACTAAAAACACTACGGTGCCTTTGTAAAAGATCCCTCTATTTTTATAATTAATGGCCAAAGCACGCAGCCATTAAAAAAAAAAAAATACCACAGGAGCACATACCAAAGCCTACTTTGTATGTGGTAAGGGCTCCCTCGGTAATGTGGACAGTCTGATTAACACTAAAATGCCCACTCTCTGCCCCCAGACAGTGCATGGGTAGCATGTGTGCCTATTGAGATCTTACTGCAGGATGTCTGAGCGTGTCCTGTGGTAAACCCTTTTAAGTGCATTCTAGCGCTTACCACAGCTTAGTTATTTAAATGTGCCATCTGTTTGCAATCCTATTAACTATAGTAAGAAGATTAAAAATATTTTCAATTCTGCCTTGTAAATGAGAGCAATGGTGCAACTTCTCTGTGCCTCTGGCCCTGTCAAATATTTGACCAGCAGAAACAGAAAAGAATAACAAATAAATATAGTTTTCCAGCTGGTATTAATCTGTGGAATGCATTGTCTGGACAGCTTCGGCAATGTGATAGTAAAACAGTTTAGAAAGTTGCTGAAAACACAACTTTGTGTCTGCCTTTTACAAATTTTTATGAAGAATTGAACTATTTTAATATCGATTTGTGTTGTACGTATGTATGTATGTAGGTGTTCTCTTGAATAATGTGAATGTTATCTTGTAAACCACCTAGTCATAGGTGGTATAGACATTTTTAAAATAAATAAATTAAAATATACATATGTGTTGATTTACTAAGGGCCCTGTTTACTAAGCAGCGTTACTGGCGCGTTAACATTTTTAATGTGCGTTAACCATGTATGTGTATTAACCACGTATGTGCCTACGATATCTCTATAGGCTCCTACATGATTAGGATGTGCACTAAAACCACGCACCATAGTAAACGGGGCCCTAAGAGCTCTCATTATAGACATGTGGCAAGAAAACCTTTTGTTAAATCAGTCTCTCATATGGACATGCTAATATGCACGTATATTTATTTATTTTTTTTATTACATTTGTACCCCGCGCTTTCCCACTCATAGCAGGTTCAATGCGGCTTACATATTATATACAGGTACTAATTTGTACCTGGGGCAATGGAGGGTTAAGTGACTTGCCCAGAGTCACAAGGAGCTGCCTGTGCCTGTAGTGGGAATCGAACCCAGTTCCCCAGGACCAAAGTCCACCACTCTAACCACTAGGCCACTGTGTCCATCTCAATAACAGACTTTTCTTCCAGGAACTTGTCCAAACCTTTTTTAAACCCAGATACTCTTAACTGCCGTTACCACGTCCTCTGGCAACAGGTTCCAGAGCTTAACTATTCTTTGAGTGAAAAAAATGTTTCCTCCTACTTGTTTTAAAAGTATTTCCATGCCACTCAGGGTTTTGAAGACCTCAGTCATAAACCCCCTCAGCCATCTCTTTTCCAAGCTGAAGTGCTCTAACCTCTTTAAGCTTTCCTCATATGGAGCAGTTTCATCCCCTCTATCTTTTGGTTGCTCTTCTTTGAACATTTTCTAATTATGCCATATCTTTTTTTGAATTGAACACAGTACTCAAGGTGAAGTCACACCATGGAGCGATACAGAAGCATTATAATATTTTTGGTCTTATTTTGTATCCTTCTAATTATTCCTAGCATTCCATTTGCTTTTTTTTTGCCGCCACCACACATTTGGCAGGGAGAGCTCCCTCCTGAGGTACGGGATGATCCAAAGTACTGAGGTTGTTTCATATTCATATCTTATTTCTGAGATACTAGCAGTGCTTTCCATTGAGGAGCCTTCTGCTTTGGTGTCAGGAGTTCCATCTTAATCGATCATGAAGGGGCTTAGAGATCCTTTTAAGGCCTTCCTGATGCATCCAGACATTTAGGACCTGATTACAGCAGAATAGGTCTCACCGGATGCGGGACTGAGTGTGGGAAGGGTCATGGCTCGCCTCTATCTTTTAGTTCCGAAAGAAAGATAAATTGCAGCTTCCCAGGGAGGACTGCCTGGTTGTGGCGGTGACTAAGAAGACCACCTTGCTGCTGGAAGGGGGAATTGCTGTAAAACATCTACAGGATAGGAAACTGGAAGGCTCACTGAAACAAGCCTTTGAAGTGGCCTTTTTGGGCTTTCAAGTGACTGTGCAGCTCGTTCATAGCAAGAGCATGCTTGAAGTATCATCAGCAGTCGGCAACACAAGATGGGCGCCAAAACACCCAGCTGGAAGTGGGGTTGGCCTACTTGGAAGATGTTACGGATTATAGTCCACAGTATGTCTTTGGCTGTCACAGCACGTCAACAACTCTGGTTGCGGCGTTTGGCAGCGGATGCATATCAGTCATGTCTAGTTAAACCTCCCTTTCAGGGCAAATGGCTAGTTGGAGAAGATCTCAGTAACTTGTTGAAAGAACTGGGGGGAAACTAAGCCATAGCGGTTGCTGGAGGATAAGTCAAAAGCCTCTGGTCATCCGTCTTCAGAGGGCTCTCAATTTTGAGATGGCAGACAGTACAGTTCCAGTCATCAGCAATATTGTTAGACGTCCCACTTCCAGGCATGCCAGTCTTCCTTTCGTGCAGACAGGAAGTTCTCCTCTCAGTCAGCTAGAGCACCCAGTGCCTTCAGAAAGTCACAATGATGCAAGGCTGGACCACTCTTCTCTTCCTCTGGTGGGAGGAGTTTTGGAAGGAGTGGGCCAAAATCACATCAGACCATCAGGTTCTGGATATTATTACAGAAGGTTACAATACCTAAGCTGTGCTGTTCTGAATCACCTGCAAAGCCTTGCTTCAATACGCTGCACTTTCCAAAAACAGGAAATTACAATAATCAATTGTTAAAACTATAGATTATATTATTTTAGACAGGTTGTACAGAGACAACATCAGTCTCAACTGACTTAACAAATGAAGATGGAAAAAAGACGATTGAGCCACTGCTGAAACCTGTTTCTGCATTCAAAGCCTGCAATCCAACACCAGTCCCAGCACTCTCAGGCAATGTTTCACAGGCAAAACACAACCAACTGCCAATGATTCTGGCCAGGAGTCAGCCTCCTGTCTTCCAACAAGCATAAATTTCCATTTTCTGCATGTTCAGCCTCGGCCTATTCATACACATCCACTCACTTATTTCAGACAGATACCCTGTCAACCTCACTGACAACTCATTCCCACGGTCTAGAACCAGAAAAAAAGAACTGCACATCGTCCGCATAAACACGATAGCTTATACCCAAATCCCTAAAAATCTTCCCCAAAGAAGACAGATAAATATTGAAAAGTAAAGCCAAAAGAGTTGACTCCTGAGGCACCCTTCTAGTCACCCGAATAACATCTGACACCAAATCTCCACTCTTCACTTGCATCAACCGTTCACTAAAATATGAAACAAAACCAAGCCCCATCTGCCTCAGTCTATGAAGCAGCACAATACTGAAATGACTGAATCTACATCAACTGTATCAAATGCAGAAGTAATATCCAGTGACACCAAACAATAGATCTGATTGGCATCCAACCCACAACATAATTCATCCAGCATTGATTCCAAGAAAGCTTCTACACTGTGCCCTAATCTTTAAAATAGAGTGTGGTACCGGAAGATTGGAGGGTGGCCAATGTAATTCCGATTTTTAAAAAAGGTTCCAGAGGAGATCAGGAAATTATAGACCGGTGAGCATGACGTTGGTGCCAGGCAAAGCGTACGACTGGTAGCACGGTAGAAATGATTTGTAGTAGTAGTAGACTATTAATAAAGAACAAAATTACAGAGCATATTCAAAAGCATGGATTAATGAGACAAGCCAACATGGATTTAGTGAAGGGAAATCTTGCCCCACCAATCTATTTCATTTCTTGAAGGGGTAAACAAAGGTGAGCTGGTATCTGCATTTTCAAAAGGCGTTTGACAAAGTACCTCGTGAAAGCCTCCAGAAGAAATTGGAGAGTCATGGGATAGGAGGCAGTGTCCTATTGTGGATTAAAAACTGGTTAAAAGATAGAAAACAGAGAGTAGGGTTAAATGGTCAGTATTTTCAATGGAGACGGGTAGATAATGGGGTTCCCCAGGGATCTGTGCTGGGACTGCTGCTTTTTAACATATTTATAAATGATCTAGAGGTGGGAGTAACTAGTGAGGTAATTAAATTTGCTCACCAAACAAAGTTATTCAAAGTTGTTAAATCGCGAGAGGATTGTGAAAAATTACAAGAGGACCTTACGAGACTTGGAGACTGGGCATCTAAATGACAGATGGCGTTTAAGGTGAGCAAGTGCAAAGTGATGCTTGTGGGAAAGAGGAACCCGAATTATAGCTACATCATGCATGGTTCCACATTAAGAGTCACCGACCAAGAAAGGGATCTAGGCATCGTCATTGATGATACGTTGAAACCTTCTGCTCAGTGTGCTGCTGCGGCTAAGAAAGCAAATAGAATGGTAGGTATTATTAGGAAAGGAATGGAAAACAAAAATGAGGACACTGTAATGCCGTTGTATCGCTCCATGGTGCGACCGCACCTGGAGTATTGTGTTCAGTACTGGTCTCCGTATCTCAAAAAAGATATAGTAGAATTGGAAAAGGTACAGCGAAGGGCGACGAAAATGATAGTGGGGATGGGACGACTTTCCTATGAAGAGAGGCTGAGAAGGCTAGGGCTTTTCAGCTTGGAGAAGAGACGGCTGAGGGGAGATATGATAGAAGTGTATAAAATAATGAGTGGAATGGATCGGGTGGATGTGAAGCGACTGTTCACGCTATCCAAAAATACTAGGACTAGAGGGCATGAGTTGAAGCTACAGTGTGGTAAATTTAAAACGAATCGGAGAAAATTTTTCTTCACCCAACGTGTAATTAGACTCTGGAATTCATTGCCGGAGAACGTGGTACGGGCGGTTAGCTTGACGGAGTTTAAAAAGGGGTTAGATAGATTCCTAAAGGACAAGTCCATAGACCGCTATTAAATGGACTGGAAAAATTCCTCATTTTTAAGAAAAATGTCAGGAAGTATTTTTTCACTGAGAGAGTAGTGGATGCTTGGAATGCCCTCCTGCGGGAGGTGGTGGAAACGAAAACGGTAACGGAATTCAAACATGCGTGGGATAAACATAAAGGGATCCTGTTCAGAAGGAATGGATCCTAAGGAACTTAGCCAAGATTGGGTGGCAGAACCGGTGGCGGGAGGTGGAGATGGTGCTGGGCAGACTTATACGGTCTGTGCCAGAGCCGGTGGTGGGAGGCGGGACTGGTGGTTGGGAGGCGGGGATAGTGCTGGGCAGACTTATACAGTCTGTGCCCTGAAAAGGACAGGTACAAATCAAGGTAAGGTATACACAAAAAGTAGCACATGTGAGTTTATCTTGTTGGGCAGACTGGATGGACCGTGCAGGTCTTTTTCTGCCGTCATCTACTATGTTACTATGTAGTAAAGTGGTTAGCTTAGTGGGGTTTAAAAAAGGTTGGGGAAAATCCACTTCTTATTTCTGGGATAAGCAGCATAAAATGTACTGTACATTTTTGGGATCTTGCCAGGTAGTTGTGACCTGGATTGGCCACTGTTGGAAACAGGATGCTGTGCTTGATGGACCTTTGGTCTTTCCCGGTATAGCAATACTTATGTACTTAAATCCATGCTGACATGGATCCAGAACCTGTGCCTCTTCCACAAACTCTAACAGTTGAGGCCCAGATGCATCAAACATACGTAACAAAATCTAAATTGTTAAAGTCCTTAACGATTTTGAAAAACCGAAGCATGCACCAAAAAAACAGGTCAAACATGTTCGTTGCGGTATCCAGAAGTACAATGTATCACTGAATTGTAATCCCCGTCGTAATCGGCCCCTAAATCATGCGCAGAGCAGCCAAGCGTTATGCTGGCTGCTCTGCACATGCCACAAACGTCCAAAAAAAAACACAACACAAACACGTGGCTCCCCACTTCCCCCTGCACTAACCAAAACATAAAAAAATCCAAATAGATCGGGAGGGGGCAAAGGCACTCGTCAGGAGCGTCCTGTATGGGCGCCCTTGCCCCCCCCCCCCCCCAAGATCGCCGCTGTTCCCCGCTTCAGCCGGTTTTAATAAAAACAAATCTCCAAATTTTCTCATCCCCGGTCCCCCTCCCTTCCTGTGTTTCCTGTCCATTGCTCCAGGGCTCCACCTCCCGCCATCCTCCGCCCCCGTGCCCCACCCCCTGGGATCGTCGCCGCCGCTCCCATCCTCCACCGGACCCCCCCTCCACATTACCGTCCCATGCAGCGCTTCTCACCTGTATGCGAAGGTGCTGCACGGGATAAAACATCTGATCGCCAATTGCTTCTCCCTTCTCCGATGTCAGTCTGTTGTTCCTGGGCCCGCCCTCCATAGACGTAAGTTACGTACGTAGATAACTTACGTCAATGGAGGGCGGGCCCAGGAACAACAGACTGACATCGGAGAAGGAATTGGCGATCAGATGTTTTATCCCGTGCAGCACCTTCGCATACAGGTGAGAGGCACTGCACGGGACGGTAATGTGGAGGGCGGGTCCAGTGGAGGGTGGGAGCGGCGGCGACGATCCCAGGGGGCGGGGCACGGAGGCGGAGGATGGCGGGAGGTGGAGCCCTGGAGCAATGGACAGGAAACACAGGAAGGGAGGGGGACCGGGGATGAGAAAATTTGGAGATTTGTTTTTATTAAAACCGGCTGAAGCGGGGAACAGCGGCGATCTTGGGGGGGGGCAAGGGCGCCCATACAGGACGCTCCTGACAAGCGCCTTTGCCCCCTCCCGATCTATTTGAATTTTTTTTTGTTTTGGTTACTGCAGGGAGAAGTGGGGAGCTACCGGTTTGTGTTTTTATATAACTTTTTTTTTTTTTTACATGCCAGCTTGCATTTTTAAGGTGCAGGAGGGAGCGGGGAGATGACAGCTCAGCCCTGAACGACAGGTCTGAGAGCTCGCTAAATTTGTCACTTTAAATGATTCGTTAGAATCGTCGGTATGGTTAGTGCATAGCGAATTGTCCACATTTCAATGGTAGTTTCTGGTTTGCATTCCGTTTTCGTTATCTGCTAGTGGCTTCAGAAAAAGGCCTATAATGCATGCAATGGTCGCAAATTTTGTCGTTAGAGGGTCATTAAAGGGTCGTTAGTGCATCTAGGCCTGAGTCAAAACCACTCTTTCAATAAATTTAGCTACAAACATCAATACAGATATAGGCCTGTAATTGCCTAACACTGACTCATCCAGATTTTCTTTCCTCAACAATGGCTTCACTTTTAATTTTTAATGTGGCCCTTTTAATTTTATAACCTGCTGAGCAATTTCATAGTCAAGGTAAATAATTACAAACAATCCTAATAAAATGACAAACTGGTACATTAAAACAATCAACCTTCCTATTTCTCTTTCAGGGGTCCTTTTACTAAGCCTCAGTAAAATTGGCCTGCAGTAGTGTAGGTGTGTGTTTTGGGTGTGCGCCGGCCCACTTTTTACAGCATCTGCGAAAAAAGGGCCTTTTTTTTTTAAATGGAAAGGGAAAAGGGCATACGGTAAAACTGAAACCAGTGGGTGCCTAAAACCGGCCTGAGCCCTTAATGCCACCCATTGATCTAGCGGTAAGGGCTCACGTGCTACATATGTGCGGTGACTGGTTGGCTCGCGCCACTGCTGATTACCGCTGTAAATGCCACATGCGGGGGGAAATAAATCATCCAGGCGTTATGGGCGCAGCACAAATCTGAAATTACCGCCAGGGAGATGCGGTAGTCTCATTTTGACGTGTGCTGCTCGCGTGTAGAGCCTAACTTGCTTTTGTAAAAGGGCCCCTCAATGATGCATACTTGCTAACCACCTTAATTTTCCCCAAAGGGTGCTTTTCTTCCCATTTCCTGTGTATAAGGTTTTAGGTCTTGAAGTATTGTAGTGTTTGGAAAGGTTTGTAGCAAAGAAAGAATCCTCAGTAGGACTGCAAGAGGATGTTGTGCACTTGAGGGGGATGGGTTTGATTTGTGTTCTGAATTGTGATTTATATGACGAAGTAAGATTTTCTTTTTTTCCTTTTCTCAGCTACACCCGCAGTGCCTTTCAAAGTGAGTGAAATTTTAACACATTTTATTCTTTAAAAAACTGCAATTTAAATATTGTATTAATGGTCAAAGTAAATAGTTCCTTGGCTCATGAAAGAAAACTGCTATACTGGAAAATGTATCTTATCTATCAGGCTGTTCTTGAAATGTACGAAAAACAGCTAAAAGATGGTGTGCAATACAAATCATATTGTGACTGTCATGTTTATGGAAGTCCGGCTGTAAAGATATCTGTAAAATGTAGATATTGTATAGCTATATGAACATGAGAACACAGGAAAATTTTGATAATTTATGCTTTTTTTTTTTTTACTTGATCCTACCAAAACATAAAGACCTAGAGAAACTTATGAGTGCTATTTATAAACTTCGAAATAAAAAAAAAAAAAAGTTAGCTATACCATTTACGCAAATGTTGCAAAACTAATATAATTTACAAAAATGGAAGCCTCAACTACCCAAGGGAAGGTTGTAGACCTTTTAACAAACCCTCTACTGAGTTTAACTCTCACAGGCTTCTATAAAAGACCGGTAAAACAGAAATGCTATTTATAGTCACAGTTTTGCTGCTGTAATCCCCCCCAAAAGTATTTTTTGCACATTTTAGGACAGTTTTCAAAGATCTTTGCCTTAATAAAATGGCTTGACTGAAAATTTCCTTCATTTGCCTGTCTAAAACTTTGCACAGGTTTTTATAGAAAGAGAAAAGAGGCTGTTGTCTGCTGACAAGAGGAGAAACCTCAAACTAAAGTATTGTGTTGAAGTCTTTAATAATTGTTCTCTTAAAAATCATTTGTAAAATCTGACATGGTTGTGTTAAAAACCTCCATCAGGATTGTAATAAACAGTTGGATCCCCTGATATTCTGCCAGTAGTGGTCAGCGTTTTTTAAAATGCTTACCGTTGCCGACTAGATGAGCCTCTGATATTCGGTGCCAGGCCATGTCCGCGCCCCAGCACTGAATGTTGGAGGCTTATTTCTGTGGGGCTGGCTTCCAGATCTTATGCAGGTCCCGGCCAATATTCAGCCAGTGCCTGCATGTGACAGTTAATTATATGGGTTGGAGTCCACATAACTTTTTTAAAATTCCCCCTCCCCCCAAGGTCTAGATAGGCTCCCCTGGGCCTACCCATATTCCTGTTGATCCAGGAGGGGGCAGGAGGTGGAGTTAAGCAGTGGTAAGCAATTTAAGCGAGCAGGGGAGGGGGTGCATATCCTCACAGCCTTCTCTGAGGTGACTCTCAGGTCCACCCCGATTCATCCAGGACCTTCACTCCAGGTGCCTAGCACTTTCACCAGCTGTCTTCCAGGTGCTGCGGAGGACTTGCAGCCCATCTGTATGTCCTTATAGCCTTCTCTGGGGTGACTCTCAGGTCCACCCCAATCCACCCAGGGCCTTGCTCCAGGTGCTGTGCACTAAAACATCTTCTCTAACCTGTTTGTAATTTCTCTCTTCTTTTTCTTATGGCTCCAGTGCAGTTCCTCTTCTTGTACTTTTCCTTTCCAATCTCTTTCTCCATCTGAATCTTCTCTACACTGCAGGAGCACATTGCCAACCTTCTGCTTTCATCATCTCACCACCTCTTTTGTCTTCTCCCTTCTTCTCAGCTCTCAACCTTCAATGTTTCCTTCCTTTCATTCAACCATCTCCATTCTGTCTGAGTACATCTCGTCTTCGTTGCTGTCGTCATTCCTTTCCTACTCTGTTGCTCCTTCTCCTTCTCTCTGCTTGGGATATCAATCCCAATCCTGGTCCTCTACATCAGCTCTCATCCTATTCGTGTGGGTCACACAGTGATGTCTCCAATCTGATTTCTGTTCCTCTTCTCTCCCCCTGTTGAACCTCCACTTATGTCATGGGAACTCAACGTCAAGCTGATGAAAGCTCCTTTTGAGCCACATGAGCCTTTCATTTAAAGTACTTAACCTGGAAGGTCATATTTTTAGTGGCTGTTACTTCAGTTTGCAGGGTCAGTGAGCTTCAGGCCTTAGTGTTTGATACACCGTATACGAAGTTTAATCAGAGTAGTCCGCAAGCACCCTACATTCCTACCTAAGGTTGTGTCAGAGTTCCATCTGAACCAGTTGATTGTCTTGCCAACATTCTTCTCCCGTTCTCATGCCCATCCTGGCGAAAGCGAACTACACACCTTGGACTGCAAGCAAGAATTGCATGGCTTCTTACTTGGAGCGAACTTTGCCCTACAGACAGTCGATTCAACTTTTTGTGTCTTTTGATCCTGACTGGATACCCGACGAGACAGTTGGTTTGGACAGACAATTCTGCAGAGTTTGTTTGCGGTCTAGAGTCCAACTTCACCCTCCTAGGCCCGTTTTTGTTCTGTTTCAGGCTGCACTCTCACTCAGATTGTATATAGTTTCAGGTTAATTATTTTTTTCCCTTTCTGTTATGAGGACAATTGACCACTGGTTGTTGTTTTCAGTGAGCCTGGTAACTAGGGATTCCCGCATGTGAGAATTATAGGCCTGCTTGTTCTTGGAGAAAGCGAAGATACATACCTGTAGCAGGTATTCTCTGAGGACAGCAGGCCTTATATTCTCAAATACCCTCCTACCTCCCCTTGGAGTTGTCTCCTTTTTTTCTTGTGCTTTATATTGTACTGCGAGTCCCACACTCTTGCGGTGGGTGGGAAGGCACTTGCAAATGTTCAGTGGAGCGCATCTCACGCTCAGAGACCTGTTCATTACAAGCTCTGATCCAGCAATGTGTACCCGCTTTACCCACGTGAGAATATAAGGCTTGCTGTCCTCGGAGGATACCTGCTACAGGTAAGTATCTTTGCTTTATCAAAGAAGAAAAAGCCTCAGACACCCTTCCAAAAACATCTAGAAATAGTTGTCAGTGTCCCAACCCAATAGAAATGCAAAATTTGACAGTCCTGAATCCCAGAAGCAGTGAATTGTGAAATGCTAGCCACCGCTGGTGGAACTTTGATAGCTTTAAAAATCTTCTTGAAACATATGTGTGTGTGTGTTTTTATTTTTTTGAAAAAAATGTATTATACTCTTTCTTTTTTTTCACACTTTTTCACTTAATATTTAGTATTTATTAAAATTGAATCCAGCATTTGAAAGGTGTTTTTGAGTCTGTGATGTAAATATTCCCTATGTCAATATTTTATAATTATCGGGTGGAGGCTGGGGTGGAATTTGAGAGAGAGAGACTGGGCGAAAGCACTTTTGGACTTTTCACCTAGGCACCTCTTATAAAATCAAATCCTTCCTATTTGGTTTGTTGCAGCCAGAGCTCCCTGTAATTGCAAGATCCTGTTGTTAATTTTTTAGCCACATTTTTAGTAAAATATAACAGGAATCCTAGGCTGTTGAGGAACATAGGTGCCTGTGTTGCATTTGCTTGTGGGCCTTTATAAAATAGCCTTCCTGAAACCTCCTACACAAGATACACCTGCTCCGAGGCAGGTACAAACTTTGTGTGTGTATGTGCCGGTAGAAACCTGATGCATATGCATGTAGTTTATACAGTAGAAAGGCGATTCTGTAATGACACACTTACATTATGTGCATAAATGTACAGAATACCGATGTTGACATGCCCATGTGTGTACAGTATTCCACCTAAGTGGCATATCCTGCAAATATAAGGGGGGAGGGGTATACAGTGGTGGATCATAGCCAGGAATACTGTAAGTTATGCGCATCCCTACCACGTTTTGGTGCTTGCAACTATGCCAGCTCTATGGTTGATCTAATTGTGGGTGCCTAAATGTTAAGTGCACTGGTACTGGTTTATGTTAATATTCTATAATGGAACCTGGGCACCCTGATGCCATTATAGAATAAACTCTGTCACTGTGCAGCATCATGGCACCTAGATGGAGCACCCACTTATAGGATTGCCCTATAAATGGTGAGCTCGCTCCACCATTTCTTCACTGCTAGGAAAAGCCTACACTTATATCACACAAAAATAGGTGCTGTGTTTTCTGATCAACTACTTTTATTCATATATACACCCAGGCAGTTTTGTAAGCAGTCAAGGCACTTCTAAAATTATCACTTTTGTGATCACTGTTGTGTTCTTAAAATGTATGGGCTCTGTTTACTAAGCTGCATTAGTTGTTAATGGTGCAATTAACACACACTAACCTTTAATTTTTCACCTTAACAATTCATGTGCTGTAATTTCTACATTAACTACCAAAACAAAACGGGACAGCAACTGTACCTTAATGTGGAAGTAGGTAATGGTGCATTTAAGTGCATCATGTTCTCCTCAATGCAGTTGACATCTTTCTCTGCATTAACTGAATGGGAAACTGGCAGTAAAGCCTGCAACAGGTAATGCAGAGAGTTTTGCAGTTACTATGCAGGTAACCAAAACTTTAGCTCAGCTTAGTAAATAGGGCACGTAATGTACCGTTATACTCTGCAGAAAACATTTTGTGTTAATATGATCTGAAGCTTCACCAGAATAATAAATGTTAATCAAAATTATGTTGATTCAGCTTTACAAATTAGTATGATGTGCTCTTTGTTTTATAGCTGTTAAAGCCACTCCAGAAAGGATATGCTCATTTTGTTTTCAATGTCTGGTTCCGGGTAGCTACATGGCACGACTCAAACCAAAGATGAAAGCAACACCACAGGTCCAGAAACTTCTAAAGCTGGAGGCAAAGAGTCATAGACTCAATCTGAAGCAAACAAAATTACTGAGAAGATACAAAATGTCGAGGAGCACGCTGGTAAGATTTCACATAGAAAACCACACATTACATCAAATCTTAGAAGTAATATTTTGAAAAAGGTCCTTTGTGTTGATAGAAATTACATGATAAGAATCAGCCGTGTGATCCTGAGGTGTGGAATGTTCCCACACCTCAGTTTCCTATAGGGGGCAAACCTTCAGTTACAGTAAATCTAGGATGGCAGTGATGGACTGTAAGGTCTTATCATGGATGTAAGTCACATTGGGTAATTCTATAAGTGGGTGCATGATGCTGTGCAGCGAGGGCCTAGTCTATAACATCTGGATGTGCAGGTTCTGTTCTAGAACATCCATTATCAGCACTACTTGTATTTAGGCATCGGCAGTTACTCCAGCCTTAGACTGGTTTAGCTGCAGGCACTCAAATGCTGCAAGGATGCACATAACTTACTGTATTCTTTAAGTGGCAGCTCCTCCTATGCTCTTGAACACCCCCTTGCATTTTTGCACTGTTCCACTTATGTGCACTCTTAGAATAGTGCTTGGGTGCTTTGCTGCTGCATACATGTGTAAGTGTACACTTAACTGCAAAAGTGATAGTATTCTGTAACTTACGTGTTCAGGTGGCATGTAAATGCAGGTGCTCTGTTACAGAATTCCCTGTTGGAGAGCTAGTATGATAGCAGAGATCCAAGCAGTTCTCATATGCCTGTAGCCTTGATTGTGCATCTGTATTTCATTTTTCACCAAGGCCAAAGGACACAGTTTTTCTGATATATATATATATATATATATATATATATATATATATATATATATCCCACATTATCTCAAATAGGATTCAAGTTCAATATGGATCACAATATAACAGAAGTAGAACTAACAAAGCGTTCTGATTACATAGAACAAAGAGTGTGTGTATGTATGTATATATATATATATACTACTACTACTCAACATTTCTAAAGCGCTACCAGACTTACGCAGCGCTGTGTGTGTTTTCACTGCATTAGCTAACCAGTGCTTTTTGTTTTGTTTTAAATCTTACTCTTTCCATAATATGTCTACTAATTACTTTTAATTTTAAGGCTTTTGACAAGATTTTCTGTTGCAGACCCTTTTCTTTTACTGCCTTTCTTCCAAAACTTTTTACATTTTATTTTTCATTGTCAAATTTTCTGATGGTAGAGAAGGCGAATGGCATCAAACTCTGCCTATACTGTAAGCAAAGCTATCCTTTGCTGATAAATACCAGACCTGCTACAAATGTCTGGGCAAGGATTTTAGTGTTGCACTTGCAACGTCTGTTCAAAGGTATATTGAGAGAGAAATTCCACCTGGCAAAGGATTCTGTGCAGACTTTATGGGTAGCTATAGTAGAGAATGACACGGGAGCGGATAAACCGCAGGAATGGAAGAAAATTTCAAAGTTTTACCGCGGGTGCAAACAGAGGTTATTTTCCCACCCCGTGGGAGCAGTGATAACCTCTGCACCCGCGGTAAAATTAACACCTACCCTTTTCCCATCCGTTCTGCTGTAGTTGTTGCTACTTCCTAATATTCTCTGAGGACAAGCAGGCTGCTTGTTCTCACTGATGGGTGACGTCCACGGCAGCCCCTCCAATCGGAAACTTCACTAGCAAAGTCCTTTGCTAGCCCTCGCGCGCACCGCGCATGCGCGGCCGTCTTCCCGCCCGAAACCGGCTCGAGCCGGCCAGTCTTCTTTTGTCCGCACTCGGTACGGTCGTGTTTTCGCCGTGTCGAGCCCCGGAAAGTCGACCTCGCGCGTCCAATTTATTTGAGCGTGTTTTTTTCCTTCGGGAAAGTTTCTCTTAGTCGGGAAGTGCTCCGGAAACCCCCCGCCGGGTTTCGTGTAAATCCTCCCCGTACTTCCAGCTTTTTGCCCCGGTAAGTTTTCTTTCGTCGTCGGGGTAGGCTTCTTTTTGGCCTCGGTCGAGATTTTTCTCCCTCTAAATTTTGGTGCTTCAATTTTCGCCATTTCGGCTTTTGATTTCGCCGGCGTGATTTTTCCGCCCATGACATCGAAGCCTTCCAGCGGCTTCAAGAAGTGCACCCAGTGCGCCCGGGTTATCTCGCTCACTGATCGACACTCGTCGTGTCTTCAGTGTCTGGGGGCCGAGCACCGCCCTCAGAACTGCAGTCTGTGTTCCCTGCTTCAAAGGCGGACTCAGGTAGCGAGACTAGCCCAGTGGAACGTGTTGTTCTCGGGCTCTTCGTCGGCATCGGCACCGGGATCTTCGAGTGCATCGACGTCGTCAGCGTCCAGACCATCTTCCTCGGCCGCCCCTGCATCGAGTGCATCGAGGCATCGGGCCTCTGCATCGGCGCCGAGACATCGGATAGCTGCATCGACGTCGGTGGTACCAGGACCTCGTCTGCTGATGTCATCGGACGGTGGTGCATCGGGTGGAGTGCAGGTGAGGGCTGTCCATTCCCCTGCTGGTGGCGGTGAGCCCTCGGGTGGGTCTCCGCCTACCCTGAGGGCTCCTGCGGTACAGCCCCCCCGAGATCGACCTTCTTCAGTCTCGGCCCCGAGGAAGCGACGGATGGATTCGACGTCCTCCTCGTCGGTGCCGGGGAGCTCCGGTGACATGCTTCGGAAGAAATCGAAGAAGCATCGACACCGGTCTCCTCCCCGTGTCGGCACCGAGAGCTCTGGGTCGCCGAGGGATTCGGCACCCAGCAGGCATCGGCACCGAGAGGACCGCTCACCCTCTGTTCAAGAGGTGTCGATGCGCTCCGCTCTGGACAGCCCGGAACAGCCTCCACGCCCGGAACAGGTACTGACGTCGACGCCTGCATCGACCTCTCAGCCTTTCTCTGCAGCCGCTCTAAACGAGAGCCTCCGGGCCGTTCTCCCAGAGATTCTGGGAGAGCTGTTGCGCCCTACCCCTCCGGTACCGGCGGTGCTTGCGCCTCCGGTACAGTCGAGCGTGGCGCCGGCTGGCCCATCGCCCAGGTTGAGGTCCCCGACGTCGGTACCGCGTGCGGTGCCGACCGCGGCCACCTCCCAGGAAGGCTCACCGACCACGTCGGCGGAGGGAGCTTCGCCGATGCGGGCAAGGGAGTCTACCTCTCGACGCCCCCATCGTGGACGGGGTTCCACGGAGTCGAGCAGGGCGAGGTTGCAGACACAGGTCCGGGAACTTGTGTCTGACACCGAGGGTGAGGCCTCGTGGGAGGAAGAGGAAGATCCCAGATATTTCTCTGACGAGGAGTCTGAGGGTCTTCCGTCTGATCCCACTCCCTCTCCTGAGAGACAGCTTTCTCCTCCCGAGAGTCTGTCTTTCGCTTCCTTTGTCCGGGAGATGTCTACGGCCATCCCCTTCCCGGTGGTTGTGGAGGACGAGCCCAGGGCTGAAATGTTTGAGCTCCTGGACTATCCTTCTCCACCTAAGGAAGCGTCCACTGTTCCCTTGCACCATGTCCTGAAGAAGACATTGCTTGCGAACTGGACCAAGCCATTAACTAATCCCCACATTCCCAAGAAGATCGAGTCCCAGTACCGGATCCATGGGGACCCAGAGCTGATGCGCACTCAGTTGCCTCATGACTCTGGAGTTGTGGATTTGGCCCTAAAGAAGGCTAAGAGTTCTAGGGAACATGCTTCGGCGCCCCCGGGCAAGGACGCTAGAACCTTAGACTCCTTTGGGAGGAAGGCCTACCATTCCTCTATGCTCGTGTCCAAGATCCAGTCCTACCAGCTCTACACGAGCATACACATGCGGAACAATGTGCGGCAGTTGGCGGGCTTGGTTGATGCTCTTCCCCCTGAGCAAGCCAAGCCTTTTCAGGAGGTGGTCAGGCAGCTGAAGGCGTGCAGAAAATTCCTGGCCAGAGGAGTTTATGACACTTTTGATGTTGCGTCCAGGGCCGCTGCTCAAGGTGTGGTGATGCGCAGGCTCTCATGGCTGCGTGCCGCCGACCTGGAGAATAGACTCCAGCAGCGGATTGCGGACTCGCCTTGCCGTGCGGATAACATTTTTGGCGAAAAAGTCGAACAGGTGGTAGAGTCTCTCCACCAGCGGGACACCGCATTCGACAAGTTCGCCTGCCGGCAGCCTTCAGCTTCTACCTCTACAGGTAGACGATTTTTCGGGGGAAGGAAGACTGTTCCCTATACTTCTGGCAAGCGTAGGTACAATCCTCCTTCCCGACAGCCTGCGGCCCAGGCTAAGCCCCAGCGCGCTCGCTCTCGTCAGCAGCGTGCGACTCAGCAAGGCCCCGCGGCTCCCCAGCAAAAGCAAGGGGCGAGCTTTTGACTGGCTCCAGCAGAGCATAGCCGACATCCAAGTGTCAGTGCCGGGCGACCTGCCTGTCGGAGGGAGGTTGAAAGCTTTTCACCAAAGGTGGCCTCTCATAACCTCCGATCAGTGGGTTCTCCAAATAGTCCGGCAAGGATACACCCTCAATTTGGCCTCAAAACCTCCAAATTGTCCTCCGGGAGCTCAGTCCTACAGCTTCCAGCACAAGCAGGTACTTGCAGAGGAACTCTCCGCCCTTCTCAGCGCCAATGCGGTCGAGCCCGTGCCATCCGGGCAAGAAGGGCTGGGATTCTATTCCAGGTACTTCCTTGTGGAAAAGAAAACAGGGGGGATGCGTCCCATCCTAGACCTAAGGGCCCTGAACAAATATCTCGTAAAAGAAAAGTTCAGGATGCTTTCCCTGGGCACCCTTCTCCCCATGATTCAGCAAAACGATTGGCTATGCTCTCTGGACTTGAAGGATGCCTACACACACATCCCGATACTGCCAGCTCACAGACAGTATCTGCGATTTCAGCTGGGCACACGCCACTTCCAGTACTGTGTGCTACCCTTTGGGCTCGCCTCCGCGCCCAGGGTGTTCACAAAGTGCCTAGCTGTGGTAGCAGCGGCGCTTCGCAGGCTGGGGGTGCACGTGTTCCCATATCTCGACGATTGGCTGGTGAAGAACACATCCGAGGCAGGAGCCCTGCAGTCCATGCAGATGACTATTCGCCTCCTGGAGCTTCTGGGGTTTGTGATAAATTACCCAAAGTCCCATCTTCTCCCAGTGCAGAAACTCGAATTCATCGGAGCCCTGCTGGATTCTCGGACGGCTCGTGCCTATCTCCCAGAGACGAGAGCCAACAACTTGTTGTCCCTCGTCTCGCGGGTGCGAGCGTCCCAGCAGATCACAGCTCGGCAGATGTTGAGATTGCTGGGCCACATGGCCTCCACAGTTCATGTGACTCCCATGGCCCGCCTTCACATGAGATCTGCTCAATGGACCCTAGCCTCCCAGTGGTATCAGGCCGCTGGGGGTCTAGAGGACGTGATCCACCTGTCCACGAGTTTTCTCGAATCCCTGTTTTGGTGGACGATTTGCTCCAATTTGACTCTGGGACGTCCCTTCCAAATTCCTCAGCCACAAAAAGTGCTGACCACGGATGCGTCTCTCCTGGGATGGGGAGCTCATGTCGATGGGCTTCACACCCAAGGAAGTTGGTCCCTCCAAGAACGCGATCTACAGATCAATCTTCTGGAGTTGCGAGCGATCTGGAACGCTCTGAAGGCTTTCAGAGATCGGCTGTCCCACCAAATTATCCAAATTCAGACAGACAATCAGGTTGCCATGTACTATGTCAACAAGCAGGGGGGCACCGGATCTCGCCCCCTGTGTCAGGAAGCCGTCAGCATGTGGCTCTGGGCTCGCCGTCAGGGCATGGTGCTCCAAGCCACATATCTGGCAGGCGTAAACAACAGTCTGGCCGACAGGTTGAGCAGGATTATGCAACCTCACGAGTGGTCGCTCAATTCCCGTGTGGTGCGACAGATCTTCCAGGCGTGGGGCACCCCCCTGGTGGATCTCTTCGCATCTCAAGTGAACCACAAGGTCCCTCAGTTCTGTTCCAGGCTTCAGACCCACGGCAGACTGGCGTCGGATGCCTTCCTCCTGGATTGGGGGGAAGGTCTGCTGTATGCTTATCCTCCCATACCTCTGGTGGGGAAGACTTTGTTGAAACTCAAGCAAGACCGAGGCACCATGATTCTGATTGCTCCCTTTTGGCCGCGTCAGATCTGGTTCCCTCTTCTTCTGGAGTTATCCTCCGAAGAACCGTGGAGATTGGAGTGTTTTCAGACCCTCATCACGCAGGACGACGGGGCTCTTCTGCATCCCAACCTCCAGTCCCTGGCTCTCACGGCCTGGATGTTGAGGGCGTAGACTTTGCCTCTTTGGGTCTGCCAGAGGGTGTCTCCCGCATCTTGCTTGCTTCCAGGAAAGACTCCACTAAGAGAAGTTACTTCTTTCATTGGAGGAGGTTTGCCGTCTGGTGTGACAGCAAGGCCCTAGATCCTCGCTCTTGTCCTACACAGACCCTGCTTGAATACCTTCTGCACTTGTCTGAGTCTGGTCTGAAGACCAACTCCGTAAGGGTTCACCTTAGTGCAATCAGTGCATACCATTACCAAGTGGAAGGTAAGCCGATCTCAGGACAGCCTTTAGTTGTTCGCTTCATGAGAGGTTTGCTTTTGTCAAAGCCCCCTGTCAAGCCTCCTACAGTGTCATGGGATCTCAATGTCGTTCTCACCCAGCTGATGAAACCTCCTTTTGAGCCACTGAATTCCTGCCATCCGAAGTACTTGACCTGGAAGGTCATTTTCTTGGTGGCAGTTACTTCGGCTCGTAGAGTCAGTGAGCTTCAGGCCCTGGTAGCCCAGGCCCCTTACACCAAATTTCATCACAACAGAGTAGTCCTCCGCACTCACCCTAAGTTTCTGCCAAAGGTCGTGTCGGAGTTCCATCTGAACCAGTCAATTGTCTTGCCAACATTCTTTCCCCGTCCTCATTCCTGCCCTGCTGAACGTCAGCTGCACACATTGGACTGCAAGAGAGCATTGGCCTTCTACCTGGAGCGGACACAGCCCACCAGACAGTCCGCCCAATTGTTTGTTTCTTTTGACCCCAATAGGAGGGGAGTGGCTGTAGGGAAACGCACCATATCCAATTGGCTAGCAGATTGCATTTCCTTCACTTACGCCCAGGCGGGGCTGGCTGTTGAGGGTCATGTCACGGCTCATAATGTTAGAGCCATGGCTGCGTCGGTAGCCCACTTGAAGTCAGCCTCCATTGAAGAAATTTGCAAAGCTGCGACGTGGTCATCTGTCCACACATTCACATCTCATTACTGCCTGCAGCAGGATACCCGACGCGACAGTCGGTTCGGGCAGTCAGTTCTTCAGAACCTGTTTGGGCTTTAGGATCCAACTCCACCCCCCGAGGGCCCTGTTTGTTCTGTTCCAGGCTACACTCTCAGTTAGTTGGTAAATTTTTTTAGGTCAATCTCAGTTATGTCCTCGCCGTTGCGAGGCCCAATTGACCAATGTTGTTGTTTTGAGTGAGCCTGGGGGCTAGGGATACCCCATCAGTGAGAACAAGCAGCCTGCTTGTCCTCGGAGAAAGCGAATGCTACATACCTGTAGAAGGTATTCTCCGAGGACAGCAGGCTGATTGTTCTCACAAACCCGCCCGCCTCCCCTTTGGAGTTGAGTCTTCCCTTGAAGTGTATTGTCTTGCTACATACTGGACTGGCCGGCTCGAGCCGGTTTCGGGCGGGAAGACGGCCGCGCATGCGCGGTGCGCGCGGGCTAGCAAAGGACTTTGCTAGTGAAGTTTCTGATTGGAGGGGCTGCCGTGGACGTCACCCATCAGTGAGAACAATCAGCCTGCTGTCCTCGGAGAATACCTTCTACAGGTATGTAGCATTCGCTCTAGTTGTAACTTGGTTGTCTGGGGGTAGTCTGGACCGGAGTAGTGCCAAGTTGCTCCTGCCCTTCCCGCTGCTGGGTTTCAAAATGGTGGCCACAACTTCTAGCAGGGGGATGTTAGGGAATGGGAGTGGAAGTGGTAGTTATGGCAACCTAGAAGTTATACAGGTGCCAGCTGGTGGACAAAGTTAGGATGGCCTTTTGTGAGGTCCTGTCTGTCCTCTTAGGTATGTGGGAAGCGGTACCGAATATGGCCTGTGCCCGCAAAACTGCTGGCTCTACCCCACTGGTGCCTGAATTCCACACAAGTGGTTAAAGCTGATGTTCAGTGGCACTGGCCTCTTAAACCATGCTGAGTATTGACTCCTATATGTATAAGTGTCAAATATCAGCATTTGGCTTAGCTATCCAATTTATATTTGGGTTTTTCAGCAGCTGAACCAAGCATGTAGGCTATGCATATATAGGATAATTCTGCAATATAGGCACTAACATTTATGCACCAGTTATGCACATAAATGTTTAGAATACTAGCATACATGCATATGTATGTGACTGATTTGTATTTCTTTTGGTTTCCTAAATATTTTTATGTGAACCGCATTGGCCTGACCATTGGTAAAGGTGGTATAGAAGGTAAATAAACGATAACTATACTCCTGATACACATTTATGCAAATATGTGTGTATCTTAACAGATTCCTTTCAAGGTGATCGCCTTTAGCCCCAGTGTCACAAGGCTGCTGCTTTTCTTCTCTCTTGAAAAGCTGGAAAGCGCCTCAAAAAGTGATTTGTCATAGCTATCTTTGTCAAGGAATGGATCAGAATTCCCATTCTTGTCTATGGTGCAAAATAATCTTGATCCTTATAGTCTTGGGAAAGGAGTAGTGGGCAAGGACAATGGAAGCAGAGATGGTGGTCCTAGTGGAAAACCAACAGGTCCAAATCTATGCAAAGGGCCACAGCCAGTAATCTTGGCCTCTAGTTGGCAGGTGGCAGTAGGCAAGACAATGCTCTTATGGGAATAAGCTGAGGAATATTACTGTATTGACCCGCAGATGCTCTGATAAGTATGTCAGATTTAGTCTGGGATGGAGTTCTCCTGTAGGACATGACAGCTGCTCTCATAAGAGCACAAGAACAAAGGTGGAGGAGCCAAACCACCACTACGTAAAGTTACAAGGAAAAATAGGGGGGTAGGGTGTAAGATGACTCTTTCAACATCAAAAATCAGAAACGCTTGAGTCCAATAGAAGACATTTATTGTAGCAAATACACCATTAAGACTCAATACTGTGCCATGTTTTGGCGTCTCCACCTGCGTCAGGATTCTGTTCATGTGCAGCTTCATGTGAAGCAAACAATACACTCTTCAAAACTGAGGGTAATATTTATACCTGATAGCAGAAAGTACACTTGGTACCAAAAGTGCATCTATGCATCCAGCTCTCATAACCCAAAACAATCATTGTACAGATGAATTTTCTGACCCAACCCTTTTGCGATCCTGAAGTCCAAAGACTGGAAGAAGCAGTTGATGCCCTACCAGGGATCAGATGGAGCACCTACATGAGTGGACCTTGGATTTGGCTTAGTGAAACTCCAAGACAAGCAGGTTCTTGAGCCACAAAAGAGAGCAGGATTTAGAGAACTGGATATCTTAATAGAACCAGGAACTGTACACATTCCTGTTGGCAGTCTGTGCATTCCCTGGACTGATTCCTGAAAGGACCAACCAGCTAATATCTTCACTTTTTCCCCTGTAGAAGATTATTTCTTGGAGGATCCCTTTCCATTCTCTTTTATAGCCTTGGATGATTAGGAGAATTGGTGTCATTACGAGGATACTTAATGCCAGTTGATAACAACCTTCATTGTCACAAAATAGGGCTACATAGTAGACGTGTTTAGAGTTTAAAGCCTCTGAGTTCAGTTTTGGGGGCAGACACTATTTCCCATGGAGACATCTAGTTCTTCAGCCTTCTCATAGGGGAGGTTGGTATGAAGGTAAACTCAAAACTCTTACAGAGAGTAGAGACTGGCTCTGGGACACAGTCATAGAAGCTTCCTCACTACTATCCTGGATGGGATACTTTCCTGCCAGAAATCATGTGTGCAAAACCTTTACTTGGATCCTGAGTTCAGTTCTAAGGGATCAGTCCTCCCTTCCTCCTAAGCCTTGCAGGGTAGCATCTCTCTATGTTTTGTCACAGAGATTGGTCTCTTTTTCACTGGGTAATTTTAAAAGAAAGTGTATTTCGGCGCCTAGTACACTCGCTCTCAGAGTAGTGTTTTACTTCTGGTGGTATCACACTCTCTCTGTTCCAAAGGTAATTTGGGTGATTTAGATTGAGGAAGAGATGGCTATTCGCAAGTTATCTGTCAGTCATGCCCATTTCACACTACGCAGTTAATGTGAAAATCAGCATGCACTAGGGGTGAAACTGTTGTGTTAAAATTAATCCCCACTACTGCCTCCATCCCCTAAACATACATTCACAAGCACATCCATACCTCCATACCCACCAATCTACAGGCAACACAAACATACGTACACCCACATACGTATAGAGTGAAGTAAGAGAGAATTCCGTGAGCTGTGCTCCACATGCTTTTCCCGCTTGTTAACATATTTGTAAGCGATCTTGCAGAAGGCTGTCAGATATGGTTTGCCTCTTTGCGGACGATACCAATATCTGAGACATCCTGGAAAGTGTGGATAATATGAGAATGGTCCAGAATTTGATAGCCAAAACTGTAATGCTAAAAAATGCAGGTCATTCACTTGGGCTGCAAAAACCCAAGGGAGTATTACAGTATAGAGGATGAAGACCCACTCCTTTGTGCATAGAAGTACATGGAGGTAATTGTATATGGTTATCTAAAGTTGGCCAAACAGAAAAGGCAACAGCAAAAACCAGAAGGATGCTTGGGTGCATAGGGTGAGGAATGGTAAGGAGGTGATAGTGCCTTTGTATAAGACTCTAATGAGCTCTCTTTTGGAAGATTGTTTACAAGTCTGGAGATGGCACATTCAAAAAGATATAAACATGAATAAGCTGAGAGGGCTGAACTTAGGACCCAAAGTGGTAAAGTGGATTGGAAATTGGTTGACCAACAGGTGACAAGAGGGTAGTGGTACATGGAATTCACTCTGAGGAAGGAAGGTGAGTAGTGGAGTGACTCAAGGGGTCGGTGCTGGGGCCAATTCTGTTTAATATAATTGTGAGAGACATTGCTGAAAGGTTAGAAGGAAAAGTGTGCCTTTTTGCAGATGAGACAAAGATCACCAATAGATCGAATACCCCGAGGGAAACCATGAGAAGAGATCTCCAAAAATAAGAATGGTCAAAGGTCTGGCAGTTAAAATTTAATGCGAAGAAGTGCAAAGTGATGCACATGGGGTGCAGAAATCCAAAGATGATGTACGAGATAGGAGGCGAGTGATTGATGAGCACAGCTCAGGAGAGGAACCTTGGGGTAATGGTGTCTGAGGATCTCAATGTGATCAAACAATGTGACAAGGCGGTGGCTACGGCTAGAAGGATGCTGGGCTGTATAGAGAGGGGTATAACCAGCAGAAGAAAAGAGATGTTGCTGCCCCTGTACAATTCGTTGGTGAGGCCCCACTTGGAGTATTGTGTGTTAGTTTTGGAGGCCATATTTTAAGGACATAAAGAATTGAAGTACATTACTACATCTACTACATTTCTTTGAAGGGGTGAACAAACATGTGGATAAAGGTGAGATGGTTGATATTGTGTATCTGGATTTTCAGAAGGCGTTTGACAAAGTACCTCATGAAAGACTCCAGAGGAGATTGGAGAGTCATGGGATAGGAGGTAGTGTTCTATTGTGGATTAAAAACTGGTTAAAAGATAGAAAACAGAGAGTAGAAAACAGATAAGGATAAGAACTTCTACAGCCATTCCCATGTTTTTGTAACTAATAGAAGCATAGAAAATGGTGACAGTTAAAGACCATGCTGCCTATCCAGTCTGTCCATACAAATTACTCAACTTCACAATTCCTTCCTCTCAAAGATCCTCTGTGCTTGTTCTATGCTTTCTTGAATTCATATACAACCCTTGTATCCACTTCTGCTAAAATGTCATTCCATGCCTCCACCTCCCTTAAAAAATTTGTTTGATTATGCCTGAGTATATCCCCTTCCACCTCATCCTATGCCGGCCCTTTCATTCCAGAGCTTCCTTTCAATTGAAAGAGGTCCACTTCCTATGCATTTATACCAGAGGTGTGTTTAAAAGTTCTTATCATATCTCCCTCCTCCTGCCTTTCATCCAAAGTATACATATTGAGGTCTTAATTCTATACCCATACACTTTGTTGAAGACCACTGACCATTTTAAGTAGCTGCCCATTGGACCAACTCCATGCTGTTACATAGCAACACAGTAGATGATGGCAGATAAAGACCTGTACGGTCCATCCAGTCTGCCTAAATAAGATAAACTCATAGAATAAGGTATGATGCAATACTACACATGCATACTTGATCTTGATTTGACTTCCCATTTTCAGGGCACCGACCGTAGAAATCTGGCCTTGTTCTCCAACTACTGAAGCTGTCATTAAACCCCCATTCCAGCCCATCGAGATCTGCCCAGCCATGATCAGGGCACAGACCATAGAAGTCTGCCCGGCACTGGCTTTGCTTTCTAATTACCGGAGTTGCCATCTAAACACCATTCCTTTCCTAATAATACCCAACATTCTATTTGCTTTCTTAGCCGCAGCAGCACACTGAGCAGAAGGTTTCAACGTATCATCAACGACGATACCTAGATCCCTTTCTTGGTCTGTGACTCCTAACGTGGAACTTTGCATGATGTAGCTACAATTCGGGTTCCTCTTTCCCATATGCATCACTTTGCACTTGCTCATATTAAACGTCATCTGCCATTTAGACGCTCAGTCTCGTAAGGACCTCTTGGAATTTTTCACAATCCTCCCACAATTTAATGACTTTGAATAACTTTGTGTCATCAGCAAATTTAATTACCTCAGTAGTTACTCCCATCTCTAGGTCATTTATAAATATGTTAAAAAGCAGCGGTACCAGCACAGACCCCTGGGGAACCCCACTAACTATCCTTCTCCATTGAGAATACTGACCATTTAACTAACTAAAGGACCTCAGTTGCACAATATATACTGTAGCAGCGCTTTATTTGTCAGAAGACACGAATGCTCCCAACTCTTAATGCGCATTAAGAGTTGGGAGCATTCATGTCTTCTGAAAAATGAAGCGCTGCTACAGTATATATTGTGCCACTGAGGTCCTTTAGTTAGTTGACTTTATAGATTGAAGGCATTGAGAAACATGAAAACTATAAGAAATACAATAAACAATGGATGCAAGGGAAGATAGTACATTTTGAATGCTTGAAAATTGATGGCGTTAGGCAAGTATTTTGATTAGTAGATGCAACTATTTAGCCTCCGCCCGCTGAATTTATATTATAACTTTATTGAGTCCAAATAGTAGATTCCTGGTTTATCTTTGCCAACTTTAAGTTCAAATCCCATCTAAGAAGCTAAGAGCTGTACTGTAGCTGAAGAGGAACTGATGAGGTAGGCTCTGTATTGTCAGGCGGCTCTCATGACTTATTGGAGGATCAGCTGGACATGCAGGAAGACCTGGCTCAAAGGTTTCTTAGATGAGGGTTTGGTTCACCTATGGGAGCAAGTTCTCCAAATAGGTGAGTTTTGGGCATACCATGACAGGAATGAACCTCGCTCCTAAGCCAGGGTATATAGAGCATATGTAGTAATTACCCCCTTTAATCTTCAAGAGTCTACCTAACTTTTTTATCTTCTTAATTTTTTTTCATCAGTTTCTATGGTTTATCTCCTGCTGTTGTGGGTCCATGAACAAATTCACCACCATGACCTATGGCTGCATCGGGTATGTTTTCTTCTTCTCCTGATGGTTTTGCACTATCGCTACAACCATCATTAGCTCTAGTCGTAAGCCATAGCACTGTCGCCTTACTGATCTTTTAGTATAGATGTTATACAACAGGGTCACTGTGTGAAGGCATTCAGGAGGACTTCGGGAGAAAACCTGTTCCCTTCCCCACAGAGATACACAGCAATTCACCCCTTTGACCCCCACCCCCCTCTCCAATGAGGATTTCACTGTAATTAGGATATTTCAGCAGGAGGACTTGCTGGCTGTAATTTTTCAGGTCCTGGTAACTTTAAAAATCTTCAATGACAAGCCTGTGGAATCGGTTGAAGGGGGAGATCCTCTCTTGGGTGGAATTAGAAAGTCTTCCAGGGCCTTCCTTATCCACAGGGTCACTAAGGAAGTGATTGAGGCAGAATAGGAATCCCAAAGCAGACACATCCTCCGGATTGATGATCCCTCAAAAGAGTCCGTGCCTGTGCACAGAATCCTAAAGCTGGTACAGATAAAGTTGTGGGAGATGGGAGGAATTGACATCACCGCTGAGACATGGACTCATCAGAATGCTGGCTAAATTGGACTGAATCTTGTCTCCCTACGACACTTTTTCTTCCTCCTAAATGATATTCGCCTCTGAGGGGATGGCCACGGGGAAGAAAATTAGAAAAATTTAAATATGCTGTAGATGGTTGGATCCACTCGCAGGGCACGGTGCCGAAGGAGGCTACATGCTGCCAGAAAATGGTATCCGAGGATGGCAGGATCTCCTAGTGAAGTTACCAAAAGCGATTTCACCCACTGGTTTTTAGCTTTTAAAGGAAGAGATTGCTGCAGTTCATAAAGACATTCAAACAGCGATGGCAGAGCTCCGCTCTGAGGAGCAAGATGTTGGCAATCGCATTGAGCAGGCCAAAGAACAGACACAGTAGCATTATAAACAAGAGAGTAAAGAGTGCCAAGCACTACAGGATGCTCTGGAGGACTTGGAAAAACAATTGAGGTGCTGCAGTCTGCTCTTCCTTCAAGGCATTCCTGAAGCTGTTAAGTTTAAAGACTTAAGCAAGTTGAGCAGAACATTTGTGCTCATCTTCTGAAAGACCTGGATGAGGAGAGTGATCCCTTGGGCCAGAGTATGACTCAGTTAGACAGAGTACACCGGAGCCTGGGGCCTCCATGGGAGTCTATGCCCCGGAATATAGGTGCAATCTTTCATGAATATGGGGTTAAGGAAGCAGTTTGAAAAAAGGCCCGCTTGGATGGGGAAGTACTATGGGCTAACTGCAAGGTTTTAGTGTTCCAAGACTTGGTAAAAGCTACTTTGATGAAGCAGAGGGAGCTCCAGGAGGTGACTGCATATTTGCAGTGTGCTGGTGGGCTGTGTTATCAGTGGCTACATCCGTTTGGCCTTCTCACAATGGTGGGACAGTCACTTTGAAGGCATACTATGATGGAGGCTTGGAAAACTTTATCAGAACTTGGATGTGCTGATTTACCAGTGCAGCCCCCCCTTAAAAAAAAGAGGTCTTCCCCTACTAAGTTGACAAATCTACATTTAGAAAATGGTGGTTGGGGGGGAGGGAATAATTTTCTTATATAAATGTTTTAGTTGCTCTTTATTTTTTTGGTTTATTGGAGTGCAGTGTGATACTTTTTTATTATAACTTTTTCAGTACAGATTTTATGCAAAACGTCTTAGTTGGCTTAAATATTTCTGTGTTGTATTCTGTGGTGAACTAAGCTTGTAGTAGTTTAATTTTATCCACTATATAGTATGTAATGTTTTTGTTAACATGTTAAGTTGGTCCTATATGGGCCATTTTTAATATCCTGTCTACACTTTTGAAATTTTACTTTATTTCTATCTTGGCTTCTGTTTATTTTCATAGTTGATTACTTGTAACACCTGTAAAAGAATAACGAAATACCCTGGTGAAAGCAGAAGCTTGCTGGCAGCAGTATCGAGTGGTTCCAGTACGCCTAATTTGAAACATGGCACAAAGATTCTAGACATGAAGACGCCAACACCTGTGTTCAAGTCTGACTTTGGTAAAAACAGGAGTCCTGCAGTAACGCCCAGGTACCTATTCCATGGTCACTGACTTAACCACAGAGAACAAAATGTCAGTTCTTCTACTGCAAGGCTACATCATTTTCTGAGGGTTCTGAGGCATACCTTTGAATTCTGATATGAATATGCCTATCCCCTATCCGTCTGTTGCCAGTAAGAACTGAGCATGCCAGCAGATGGGTGGAGAAGGGCAACTTGGAGCAAGTGGAGACACCTGCCTTTCCACTTCCTATCCGGGTGTCTCCCAGTCCCATCTTCCCAATGATGCTCACTCCACCTACACTGCCCTACAATGGCAAAAGAAAGCAAGTGCTTGTTTTTACTGAAGCATTTGCTTCCTTTTGCCATTTCAGGGCAGTACACCTTGATATACTGCTTAGCTTACACAGATCTCAGCAGTTTACAAATTTCAAAGAAAGGGAACTACAAAATTAAATAGAATATTACTTTCCTAACAGATTGGTGTGTCAAATCTTATTTCTTAAAAAATAAATCTGCAGTGCAAGAAGCCTACTCATCCCTCCTGGTACACCATTCCAAAAGCTATCCTTAAAAAGAGTCTTCAATAACATTTTTAATTTCTTTAAACTTTCTGTCCAAATCTGTACACCTTCCACCTTATTTATTTATTTAGATTTTGCTCACACCTTTTTCAGTAGTAGCTCAAGGTGAGTTACATTCAGGTACACTGGATATTTCTCTGGCCCAGGAGGGCTCACAATCTAAGTTTGTACCTGAGGCAATGGAGGGTTGAAATGTGCAGCACCCATGGTGAGCAATTTTATTAACTTTTTTTTTTTTTTTTTAAACAATTGTGTGAGGGTTGGGGGGAATGGAGAAAGGGTTTTTACTGGTCATTTGACAGACATTCAAGCAGTTTGCCATTTTTCTTTACATTCAGAACCCATTTAAAAAGTGCTGCTGATAAGTTTACCAAGTTTTATCAGGAGTCAGGGCCGGTCTTAGGGCGAGGCGACCGAGGCGGCTCAAGGTAATCTTTTTATTGGACTAATTTTAATACATTTTGACAAACTTTCGGAGAACAAAGCCCCCTTCCTCAGGTCAGGATAGGATACTATAACAGCTCTATACTGTATTGACCTGAGGACGGAGGTTTTGGCCTCTGAAAGCTAAATGTATTAGTCCAATAAAATGGTATTATTTTATTTTCTATATTTGTTTTATTTCTATTTGTTAATTTGTAAAGTGGTGATTGGTATTTGTTAGTTTTTTTTCAAATTTACATCTGTTGTCTTTATATTTTGCACAGTACTAGGGGACATTTTCTGTTTCTGTGGTGCTGTATTGTATGCAGAGTCTGGCATCTTGGGGGTTCAGTTTAATTTTTGTCTAAATAGAAAGTTTAAATATTACTACTTATTCTATAGTGGATTAGGGTGTATCTGTGTTTGTGAAAAAGACATGGTTTTCAGTTGGCATTGACTGTGCAGGATCGACAAGCCCTGGAGCTGGGGGCCTTGGAGCTCGGAGGGAGGGGTGGCCGGCTCTGGAGCTAGGGTGGGGCGGAGTTAGGGTGGGGCCCCGTCAAATTGGTCTGCATAGGGCCCCGCACTTCCTAAGACCGGCCCTGTCAGGAGTCTTCAGAGATACCTTCCCATACATCCAGAGTTACCACTATGCATAAAGAAGATAGATGTTCTGAAGACCCTATAATGTCTTTACTACGTTTGGTTTCCTCATCCTCAGCTATGGCCCATCTCAAATCCACACTGCATTATGCATTCTTTTCCCGTGCATCATTTATGTGGAATAATCGCTCTTCATTTGAGGGCTGAATTGTCCTTAATAATTTTAAGGTGACTCATCTTTTTCACATGGCTTTTGAAAGTATGATGGGGGGGTCAGTAGGACATTACTCACCTGTTTGTTCAGTTTTCTTTATCTTTTCTGTATTTTCCCTCTCATTCTTTTCTTCTCTCAGTATGGATCTATTATTTCAGTTTTGTAGTTAATTTCTACTGTTTTTAGTGCTGTTTTTATTTGTAAATCGCTTTGATCTGTGTCAGTAAAGGCAGTATATCAAATATAAATAAACTAAACTTTACTGTCTACAGCTGATTCGGAACAGGAGATAGTGCATTTGCCACCACATTTCTCTACTGATCCCATTGCTTATCACACAGAGGTAGTGTTAGACCTCTTTTGATATTCATCTTTCTTGATTTGAGGAGGAGGAGGAGGATTCTACAGGAATTCTGTCGGACCTCTGTCCTCTGCTGGCCAGGAATCAATTCCCATACAAGGACATCTTTTAGCTAAGTTTTGTTCAGAAGATGGCTAAGAAGGTGCCTTTATTTCCCTGCCAAGCCAAGAGTGACCTTTTTTTGTCCTCTTAAAATATATTAAAGTACCAAAAGCTGTGGCCTACTGCAAGACCAGCAATTCTATGTGTGACAAAACCCATTCAGTGTTCAACCAGTCTATAAAAAATTAGACATAACCACCCCCCCCCCCCCCCCCCAATATAAATGCCTCATATCTGGCTATCCTCTGCTGAATACTGCCAGATAGCCAGTTATCTCCTGCTGAATATCGTCAGCTGATTTTCAGCTCCACTTTAGCAGCTATATTTGGCTGCGTGAATATGCAGGATACCTTTGGCCGGTTTGAAGATAACTGGCTAAGTCTGAATATCGACTTGGCCGATTATGTTCAAAGTGGCCAAAAATAAACCGTATATTCAGTGCTGGTCACCAGAATGGTTTAGCACTGACCATGGGAGTTAGTCGGGCTAACTGCCATGGTCTGAATATCGGCCCCAGAGTGTTAAATCCAGCCAGCTCCAGGATTCAACAAGCCTAATTTTCCCATTCCTCTGTAGTAGTTGAGGGAGCTATGAGGAAAGCCAAGAAATGCAGAGATTTCTCCAACAATCTGCCTGGGATAGATCCTACAAATGCTATATACTTTGGTAGAAAAGATTACCATGGGACAATGTTGTCAGCCCGCATAGCAGTACATACTACTACTACTTAACATTTCTAAAGCGCTACTAGGGTTACGCAGCGCTGTACAGTTTAACGAGAAGGACAGTCCCTGCTCAAAGGAGCTTACAATCTAATGGACGAAATGTCAAGTTGGGGCAGTCTAGATTTCCCGAATAGAGGTACAATGGTTAAGTGCCGAAGGCGACATTGAAGAGGTGGGCTTTGAGTAAGGATTTGAAGATGGGCAGAGAGGGGGCTTGGCGTATGGGCTCATGGAGTTTATTCCAGGCATAGGGTGAGGCTAAGCAGAAAGGGCGGAGCCTGGAGTTGGCGGTGGTGGAGAAGGGAACTGAGAGGAGGGATTTGTCCTGTGAGCGGAGGTTACGGGTAGGAATGTAAGGGGAGATGAGGGTAGAGAGGTAGTGAGGGGCTACAGATTGAGTGCATTTGTAGGTAAGTAGGAGAAGCTTGAACTGTATGCGGTACCTGATCGGAAGCCAGTGAAGTGACTTGAGGAGAGGGGTGATATGGGTATATCGGTCCTGGCGAAAGATAAGACGTGCAGCAGAGTTCTGAACGGATTGTAGGGGGGATAGATGGCTAAGTGGGAGGCCAGAGAGGAGTAGGTTGCAGTAGTCAAGGCGAGAGGTAATGAGAGAGTGGACGAGTGTTCGGGTGGTGTGCTCAGAGAGGAAAGGGCGAATTTTGCTGATGTTATAAAGAAAGAAGCGACAGGTCTTGGCTATCTGCTGGATATGCGCAGAGAAGGAGAGGGAGGAGTCGAAGATGACTCCGAGGTTGCGGGCAGATGAGACGGGGACGATGAGGGTGTTATCAACTGAGATAGAGAGTGGAGGGAGAGGAGAAGTGGGTTTGGGTGGAAAGACAATAAGCTCGGTCTTGGCCATGTTCAATTTCAGGTGGCGATTGGACATCCAAGCAGCAATGTCGGATAAGCAGGCCGATACTTTGGCCTGGGTTTCCGCCGTGATGTCTGGTGTGGAGAGATAAAGCTGGGTGTCGTCAGCATAAAGATGATATTGGAAACCGTGAGATGAGATTAGCGAGCCCAGTGAAGAGGTGTAGATTGAAAAAAGAAGGGGTCCAAGGACAGATCCCTGAGGAACTCCAGCAGAGAGCGGGATCAGCTCTTCATGGTCCAGTACATGCACGCTGTCTTCCAGAAAGTCCAGGTTCTCACTGAGCCTGTCTTTGCAGTGTCAAACACAGTTGCCATACTTATGGAAGCAGATGAGAGTAGTCTGTACTTCATATGTACTGTTTGCAATGATTTTGAGACCTGTACAGGATTTCTGCTTCCACGGTTCTGGCTTAATGCTTGATCTGGATGCATACCTATGGAGTGGCCTAACTGCAACTTTACGGAAAGGGTGGTGGAAGTGGTGGAGATGGGAAAAAAAAACTAAATGTAAGAAAGCTTGGGACAAGTACATAGGATCTTTAAGGGAATGAAAGGGAGAGCATCTGGCATGGATGGGCAGACTGGATAGGCCATAACAAAACTGTCCACTCGGCAGACTTCACTTACCTAGGAACCAAATGGTGAAACTCCTTAACACCCAAAATAAGAAATATACAGGAATGTACTAGATTCTGCAAAATCCTCAAATCGTTCCTGTTCAATCAAACCCTCACAAAGAACAACAATATCTCAAACAACTAATTATTACTTGAATTGGTTATTACTCTATTTACCATTAACCTACTCTTTGCTTCATATACAATTTCTCATTCATAATAGATTTTCTAAATGTTAAACATCCATAGCTATTCCAGTTTATGATACTGTATTGTAAAATTGGATTTTTACAGCAAATTACTCTTATGCATTATTCTTTATGTATCCTGTACTGTTTATTGTAAGCCACATTGATCTCAAACTTGTTTGGGGTAATGTGGGATTTAAATTTCACAAATAGAGGAGATCACGTGATGTGCTGAGGAGAGCGGAGGCAGGAAAGCTCACCTCTTAGGCCGAATCCCCCATCCCGCCGACAAAATAGCAGCCTAGCACTCCTTCGAGCCAACATTCGCTGAGGTAGGGGTCGCGCAAGTGAATGGACCCTTTTATTACGCGATTGGAATCAAAAATGCCTCCGAAATCGACAAAAAAAGAAGCGGAGAGGCCCCGCGCCGCAGACTCCAAAATGGCGATGAGCCCGCAGCCTGAGGCGCCAACCTCGATGTTCTCTCCGCCACAGCTGCAACAAATTACCGACGCAGTTAAGCAAGCCCTGGAACCGCAATTACAACAGCTCTCTGGGCAAATGAAAGCGGTGGAAAGCTTGCTGGCTGACACGACCCGACGAACCGGAGAATTAGAACAGAGAGTATCATCTGCTGAGGATGAACAGGCGGGCATGACAACGGAGCTTGAAGATCTAAGACAAACGGTGAAAAAACAATCGCAACAACTTGATGATCTAGAAAATAGATCGAGAAGGGGAAACCTTCGAATTATAGGAATACCAGAAACAGTTTCAGATCGTTCCCTGCCCTCTGTATTAGAAAAATGGCTCCAAACGGAATTTGCCCTGTCTGATAGTATTGGCGCGCTTTGCCTTGAACGAGCACACCGCGTGGGCCGCAAGATAGACAGTAACCAGAGACCTAGAATGGTAATGATAAAATACATAACTTTATCCACAAAGCAGAAATCCTTAGAGGAGCACGAGAGAAACGCAATACACTGGCTTTTGAGGGGTCGCCAATTAAAATCTTTCAAGATTACTCTCCTGCGTTGCAAGAGCGACGGCGAGCTTATGGACCTGTTTGCCAAACACTGGTGGATGCTAATCAAAAATTTATGTTAATATACCCTGCCACACTGCGAATCAATTTCCAAGGTACATGGCGAACATTCTTAACCCCGAAAGATGCGCAGGACTGGCTGGCAGCGAATCTCAATGTCAAAGAAAGTAAGATTTCCTTTACATGAAACATGGCGCCAGGCAGATCTGGAGAATGCAACTGTAAAACAAGAAAGCGATCCTGAAAATAAGGAGGTACTGGGCAAGACTGGAACATTCAAAGTAAGGGGGGGGGGAGGGAAAGCCTCACATTATTGATCCCCATATTTTTCACATTAGATAGGAGGAAGGGTAAATAGTGATGCAAGGGAAAGGGAATGGGAAGAGACAAGGGGGGTGGGTAAGGGAGGGTATAAAGGCAAGAGATAGATACTGGAGAACCAAGCAAATCAACCAGAAGGGTAGACCACAAACAAAGTCCAAATTGAGTAAGCTTTATAGGAAGTCATACATTACAGAACAAGGTGTATTTGCAACCCTGGGTGGGGCTGGGCACCCGGGGACGGTTATAGGTAGACAGAAACAGCAAATCAACACATATAGAATAACCCCACATTAAGACCACAAGATTTGCCTCATGGAACGTGGGGGGGATCTCTACACCAGTAAAGCGGGCAAAAATACTTATGTGCTTAAAGAGACACAAAGTAGATATAGGATGCCTGCAGGAGACAAAACTCACCATGGAGGAACACAATAAATTAAAGAGACAATGGGTGGGCGAGGTCCATGCAGCATCCTCGGGGGATCGTAAAGGGGGGGTAGCAGTAGTGATCCGTAAAGGGATTGCCTCAAGATCAGAACTAATAAGAGCAGACCCAAACGGACGCTATGTCTTGGTTCGCCTTTGGATCCATCAGAGGGAGCTCCTGATTCTAGGGGTGTATGGCCCCAATGTATATGATGCAAAGTTCTATACCAGCCTTGTGCAACTTTGTCTCCCATATAAATCCATACAGCTGCTGGTGATGGGAGATTTCAACTTAGTGGTGGATCCTAAAGCAGATTGTTCGAACCCCAGGGCGGCTTCTAGGGGGGGACCTAGGGCCCATGCGCTCTCATTTTTTCAACGGTCTCTAGGCCTAATAGACACATGGCGCTGCTTACACCCTGAGGAGCATGATTACACCCACTTATCAAGAGCACACGGGACTTATTCCAGACTAGACTACATATTTATCTCCCAACCGGCGTTTTCCTGGGTGCTAGCATCGGAGATAGGCCCAGAAGAGGTCTCGGACCACTCCCTAGTGTGGGTTGACATTGAAGTGCCATTATTTTACCAGCAGACACGTAACTGGCGTTTCCCAAATTACCTAGCAAAGAACAGTGAATTCCAAGACTTTCTTAAAAAAAAATGGTCAGATTACCTTTATAACAATAGTGGCCACATAGATCAACCAGAACTACTCTGGAGTGCAGCTAAGGCTGTCCTTCGAGGCGAGATCATTGCCTTTGTTCATGCCAAAAATAAGAAGCAATCCATAGCAATAACACGATTAGAGCAGAGTCTACGGAAAGCTAAGTCCCAATTTATTAAACGCCCGACCGAAGAGACTAAAGAACAATTGCGAGCAATTCAAGTAACACTGAATGCTTTATTACAGGAGAGGGGACAGAGATTTTTAGCGACTCAGCGATGTAAATTTCAAAGATTTGGGAATAGGCCAGGAACACTACTATCACACCTAGTCAATGCATGGGGACCCCGCAAGCCAATAGTGACACTCAGAGATTCGACAGGGAAGGTATATAATAAAAGTGACAAAATAGCTGAGCTTCTCTCAAAATTTTTTGCCAACCTGTACAGCTCACCTGTCGAACCAGAAGTAGGGCAGATAAACCAGTTTTTAGATAAGGCTGGGCTACCTAAATTATCAGAAAAAGAAAAACTCGAAATGGAGGCACCCCTGGAGGCAAAAGAGATTCAGGAAGTCATCAAGTCAATGCCTACAGGGTCGGCTCCAGGTCCAGATGGATATTCTGGGGAGTTTTACAGGCTATTGCCCAGCTCCTTCTACCCAGTGATACATGCATTTTATGAGCAAGTAATAGAAGCAGGCCACTTCCCACAACACGCAAACTTAGCTTTAATAACTTTAATTTTGAAACCCGGGAAGTCAGATGACCTGGCCGACTCCTATAGACCCATATCACTTATCAATGTGGACTTAAAAATCCTAGCCAAGATTCTTGCCAACCGGTTATCAGGGATACTACCCAGGGTGGTGGGAGAGGAGCAGGTGGGATTCGTCAAAACCAGACAGGCAACTAAGAATGTACGTAGGCTCTTACTGGCAATGGCAGCGGGACAGCTGACAGAGACACCAACTGCTTTATACTCACTAGATGCCGAAAAAGCATTTGATAAAGTGAACTGGACATATCTGTTCGCCGTCCTGCGGTACATGGGCATTGGGGGATGGTTCTACAATGCAATCATAGCACTATATACAGACCCGTCAGCTGCAGTAATAGTAAATGGGATTAGAGACAAGCCTTTCGAGATAGCGAGGGGTACAAGACAGGGCTGCCCACTGTCCCCAGCATTGTTTATCCTGTCATTAGAGCCCCTGCTGAGAGCTTTGAAGAAATCAGAAGAAGTCTCAGGAGTGCAGGTGGGGAATAAAATTATCAAAACCTTAGCGTTTGCAGATGACTTGATGATTGTGACAACTCATCCTTCAGCCTCGCTAGATCAGATTATACAGAAAACTGAGGAATATGGCCGAATCTCAGGGTTTACTTTGAACAAAAAAAAATCACTGGCCATGGAGGCATATCCAGACAAAGGAGGCCCGGACCGGGAGGACTGCCCTCTGACCAAAGTAAAAGGGAAAATTAGATATCTGGGCACCAACATAACACAAGATCTGGGCAGACTATACCAAGAGAATGTTGAGCCCCTGCTGGAGACCACACGTCTAAAACTAAGAATGTGGGAATCATATCCTCTGTCGCTGTTGGGGCGCATCACTGTCTATAATATGATGATCGCGCCCAAGTGGATATATGTTTTCCAGACTCTCCCTCTGTTTCTGAAAACAGAAGATGAAAAACAGTTAAATAAGCTCATTCAGAGATTTCTATGGAGAGGACGAAAAGCAAGACTGCCGATACAATTATTGCACACCCCGCGAGAATATGGAGGCTTGGGCCTATTGAATATGCGTTATCTCACCATTGCCAGTGGCATGTGACATATCACAGATTGGTATAGGAATACCACAGAATTTTCAGACACACCCTTAGAAACTTCACTAACTCAAGGAGTTCATTTTAGCTGCTGGCTACATATGGGAATGGGCCAACAGCCTAGGCTCCTCCAACAATCATACCTACTTCCAACAGCCAGATCAGTATGGAGATGGGTATGTAAAAAGCACAACTTCTCGTGGAGAGTGACCCCATATCTATCTATTTGTGAAAACCCGCAGTTCCAGCCCGGAATCATGCATGATGGGTTCCGTATATGGAGGCGAAGCGGTCTGGCATATATTCATCAAGTGGTAACAGAAGAGGGGCAAATGAGAACTTTTGAAGAACTACAGACACAATTTACCCTCAAACCAAGGGATCGTTTTCACTACTGGCAGTTGACTCATTATGTAAAAAGTTTGCCCTGGGAGTGCCTCACAGAGGATGTGCAGGAGGAACTTTCATCGGCATACTCCCTGCAGTCCCAGGGCAGAGTGTCATTGTCCATGAATCATCGTCATCTAAAAGACAGGACAGAAGAACCGGACTACCAGTTGCTGACTGAACAGTGGAACACGGACCTAGGCACGATCTTGCCACCAAATATAATACAGGAGTATATCAATAAGGTCCAAAAAGCTTCCAAAATGGTTCAATACAGCGAAATGGAATACAAATTTGTAATGAGGGCATATATCCCTCCAAGGAGAGCCTTCCACATGGGAATATCCCCGGATGGTGCATGCCCTAAGTGTGGGGCGCACGGGGCGACACTTGGACACATGTTTTGGTCATGCCCCAGCATCCAAAAATTTTGGACAATACTTACCCAGTCGATCTCACAGATGTGGGGTGCTACCTGTAAGAAGGGACCACAGATGTTATTTGGAAAACCCATGATGGTGCACCCGATTCCGACAGGGTTTAAGGGATTTACTCATAGAGCCATAATGATTGCAAAAAAAGTTATACTTACTGAATGGATTACAAATAAAACTCCAACCTTGCAGCAGTGGCGTGGTTTGATGATAGACTACATGAAGTTTGAAAAGAAATTGGCAGACTATAAAAGTGAAAGAAGATTTACAGAAAAGGACTTCCATCGGATTTGGACTGCCTTCTGGCAAACTATCCCCTTAGGGGGAAGAGGCCGGATCCTGAATTTGTAGCAGAACTGCTTGGACAATCCAGTACAAACTGATCGGCTAAGGACATAAGAGCATAAGGGAGGGTGGACGTGGGAGGGAAGGGGGGGAGGGGGGGAGATAGGAAACAAGGTGCCTACGGGAAATATCACAGGAATATCATCAATAAGGACATTTGGAAAAGGTTTTAGGTCATGATAGATTAGAAGTTGATGTTAGTAAAATTGAGAGATAGTTGAAGTTATAAATAACCTGTTTATGTTAGACATGAAAATTGTTTAGAGCCTTTTCTGAATATGATATGGAATTTTCCGTGCAAATCAATAAACAAATTTAAACATAAATTTCACAAATAAATGTTATTTTATCTACTTTCGTTTTTTTCTCTGTTTCATTCTAAGTAGGCAGCTATGTCATGCATAGGAGACACCCTCTTTGGATACAGTGTTTTCAAATAGACTTTTGATACTTTAAAGGTTCTTTGTTCTACTCTGCAGCATCTCTTGGCTGTTCCACCCTCTTTGTGTGATTCCTTGATCAGATGTCCATCTTTTAACCAATATCACAAGGGATTCTACATGCACAAGACTTTCTGCTATCAAAACCAACTGCCAGAGAGTCAATGTCCTGTTCTGAGAGACCTGATCAATGGGCCCAAGCAAGCAACATGTTCTGCGCCAAAGCTGCTGCCTTCCTTTTGATTACCCTCTGTGTCAGCAGCCACAATCCCTCAGGAATATTTATCTTGCCTTTCCTGTAAGAAGTTGGGTTCATTATTTCATTTAGGCTTGAAAGACCATCACCTTGGATTTCTGGGTTCTGAGTATCATGTAGAAGTACCTCCTCTGACTTCTCAGGCGGTCTCCAAATCAATTTTTGCAGTAGACCCACTCATCAGTTTTCATGTCAGCCTCTTGCAAAAGGAGGTTTCTGGTTTTTTCCAGTCCAGTGCCATAGAACCTATCCCTCTACAGTAGAGAATCTGGGGTTTCTTTTACAGATAATGTTCTGATTCTGAAGAAATCAGGTCTGTGCCCCATTCTGATCCTTGGAGACCTTTTTTTATTTCACAAAGAGAAATTAAAAATGCACCCTCTTTCTTCCATTCTTTCATTCTTTCATTTCTGAATAAAGGGGATCACATACATCTCAATTCAGCCCATCTACAAGAACTACGATTTTGCCTACTGAGTAGTCACTTCCAGTACAAATTCCTTCCCTTTAGCTTATCTCAGCACCCACAGTCATCACAAAATATACCTGGTGGTAGTAGCATTCTACCTCTATTACAAGGTCACCTGGTGTTCTCATATCTCAACAACTGATTCCTACTGGCCTGTTCAGAAGCTCAGCCCTTAGTCCTAGTACACAAGACTATACAACTTCAAGTCGCTAGGAGGATTCCTCTGGAGTTCCCTTTTAACAGAGCCTGTCTCAAGTCAGTTCTGACTAGAGATGCGTTAACTCAGGCTGAGGAGCTCACGTCACTCTCAAGGAAATTGGTCAGATTATGAGAAATTGCTCAGTATCAACCACTTGGAGCTCAGAGTGATCTATTATGCCTTCAGTGTATTCATTCATATTCTTCAAGGTTTGTTTTGTGTTGATACACATGAACAACCAGTTGGCAACAAAAATAAGGAGCAGGAAACATTTGGAACCACATTCAAATTCAAACAGCTTATATCCCAAGAGTAAAAACATTACATATTACACAAACTCAGTAGACTTCTCCAACCCCACAAGTGGCCTTTGGACATATGACTTCTCAATTCTATTTCCAAGTATGGGACACATCTCAAATCGACAAATCGACTTATTTGCCACTAACGAGAATGCCAAACTTCCCCTATACAGTTCTGTCCTACCATTCTCAGGATGCCTAGTCCAGGATGCATTGTCAGTGCTGTAGACTTTGTTCTTCCTGTATGCATACCCCCTGATCCCTTTCATTGCAAAGACCCTTCACAAGTTGCAACAGAGCGCAAGCCTTTGCATAACTGGTTTCCACTTTTCAAGCAGTGGTTTTGCCTCTATTAAAATGTATCAGTTTCCAACACTGATTACTCAGCAAGTGTGTGTGTGTGGGGGGGGGGGGAGTTCTGCTTCATCCACACTTGGTTTCCAGCCCTCACAGCGTGGAAATTGAGCAGTCGTTAGTTTTTCACCTTGGATTGCCTCAACCCATTCATGACATTCTTATAGTGCTGGGAGACAGTCTACTAAACATATATACTCTTTCAAGTGGAAATGATTTAATACTTCTCCATGTCAGCCCTCTGCTTCAGAAGCTCCCTGTTGCTTGGGACATTAGCCTCATGTTAACTTCGTTAATGAATCTGCCCTTTGACTATTGCAAACATCTTCTGTGAAGTTCTTTATGTGGAAGGTGATTTTCCTTATTGCAGTAACCTCAGCTAGAAGAGTGACTGAGCTTCAAGCACTGGTAACTTATAAACCCAACACTTAGGTTCATCATAACGAGGTTGTCTCTCAAACCTACCCTATATTATTGCTGAAGATGACATCGCCTTTCCACAGCACTGAAGAAATAATTCTTTCTACCTTTATTCCAGAACCACAGAAAAAACCATATGGGAAGATCTAATCACATCAAGAGTGAAATTGCATCAGATTTTGGGCTACTTAGCTACAGTAGCCTTACTAAAGTCTGCATCACTAGTTGCTATCTGCATAGCAATGGCATGGTCCTTGCTTCATACCTTTACTTCCCATTACTGCCTGGACAAGGGTTTAGTAAAAGACAGTGTTTCAGTCAAGTTGTTCTGCCCAATCTGTCCCTTGGAGCTAGCAGTGCAAGTTGTTCTTGAAGTTTGAAAAGTACAAAGAGTTTGAGCAGCCCTAAGCGTGGGAGTCACCCACTTGTGTGCCTAACTTGTAAATTGCTTATGTGCCTGCTTGTTGATGGAAAAAGCAATGTTGCTTACCTGTATCAGGTGTTTTTTCATAGATCTCATGAAGAGTTGCCTAATACCTTAGCTTTGGCTTGAGCTGAGGAGACTGCTGCATCTGGAAAGGGCTGCTCATGCTCAGAATTTTGGAGTTCTGAGCTGTGGGAGGGCAGTTCTGTCCCTATATTGTCAGACATCACTCGTGTGCATGAGCAATCCTATTACATTTTACAGGTCAGCAACATTACTTTACCTGTGGAGAATTTAAAGAAATGCACACTTTTTATCAACAGCATTGTTGCTTTTATGTTTTATTAAGTCTTGTACAGTTTTGGCATTCTATCTGTATTAGATAGGAATAGGGGCATCAAAATTTCTCATTGATCCCACAGATAAATGAAATATATGCAAAACCTGACAGATTATAAATAGAAGTTTTGGGTTGATTTATTAAATATTGTCTGAATGTTTTCAAGGTCAGTAACTAAGTTAAGTGATACCTTTTTATTAGATTTATTTAACACATTGGTAATTATCCAGTCTTTTAAAGTAAGAGTGATTGTCATCAAATTATTTTATATTTTACCTGCTTTAAAACGAAGTGTTTTTTTTTTCTTCTTTCAGAGCATACTCATCAAATTCCTCCACACCATCTTCCTCCACTAAATCAGCCAAGAAGAGCAAATGTCATTTCTCACGGCTAAAGATGTTGCTTAAACAGGATAAGAAACAAAAATCAAAAAAAGGAGACCTAAAGAGTTTCTTATCTACACTTTGAAAAACTTTATCCGGAATCAGCTGCAACTGAGGCTTGCTAGCCAGTGTGCAGGAACTCTGGGAGTAATTTTATAATAGTGTGCCTATAGGCACATATTCTATAAAGGAAAGTGCCTACTTTGCATTATAGAATACTAGTGTAACTGTGTGTATATGTGCACATGTGTTTAGGCGCAAGCACTCACACCAGCCATACAGCTAGCATAAGTTTGTACACTTAACTCGTAGTATTTGATAGGTTACATATATAATGTGTGCTGTGCCCAGAATACACTCATGTGCACACCCACCTGCAAAATACATTATCAGCAGTAGTGTGTGTATATTCAGAATGGTGCATAAACACATATACAGTACATTTGTGTGTATGTGCTAGTATTCTAAACATTTATGAGTGTAAATGTTGGTGCTTACTTTACAGAATTACTCACCTTATGTTTCAGTTGTTGAGAGGCCCTGCCTGAAAATGTTTTGCTGGCATTAGGAATGAAAATTTACTCATATGAGTACCGGTACAGGATGTCATGTCAAATAAGGCTTTAGTCAGTTTAAATCTAGTAAGTAGATGTTCTTTCATTAATCCTCTTGTTGGTATTTTTAAATTCACACCTGTGATTGGGTCGAGGGGAGGGCAATTTTCAAAACCATTTCCACAGGTAAAACATGATTCCACAATAAGTATGCCTTTAGCGGCACTTAGTGCAGGTGCCTCCATGGGGTAGGGGAGCCTTTAGGGTAGAGAATCTAACACACATTCTTTGTTTATTTTCAAAAGTATATGTGTTTTGGTTAGACAATATACCCACAGAAAAAGAAGATGCAATTGTCTCCAGCTTAACTTTCCCTCTGAAAACTGCCAAAGGAAAAATAAGTATTACGTTGTGGTTTCTGTGAATCTATCAATCTAGTAAAGAGTAAGGTAATTTGATGCTGTTCCAATGCTGTTTATTTAAGCAGGAAAGCTGCTTAAATAAAAAAAAAAAAACATTAAATAAAATGTAATTGATACCATGTGCATTTTAGTATTTACCTTCTGTACTTTTTCAAATATTACACAGCAAGTTCCAGTTTTCATTTATGAGCATGGTGTTTTCCCTGGACAAGTTCAAACCCATCATGAGCAGTGATGTTTCAGCATTTGATTAATGAACTTTGTAGACTACCCACTCAAAATGTTTTAGACATTAAGATAACTCCTTCTATAATCTTGTCAGGTTATATTAATCACAGTTGTCATCAGTCATTATGTTTCAGATGTGTTTGCTAATAAACAGGTTTTCTTATTATAGGTTCAACAGAATCAAACATTTGCTGTAAAAAAAAAATTCCAGTATAGGTCATGATTCAGTTCTCCATGGAATGTCCTGATTTTATTTTCTACAATGTCCTCCAGTCAGTAAAAGTACCTCATGAACTTAGTGTGTAATTTTATGTTTTGGTAAAAAAAAAAAAAAGTGAAAAAAAACAAGCAAACAAAAAAGCCAAAACAAAAGCAGTGGACCTTATCAGCTTATGTAGACTCATATTCTGTGTACTGCTGGAACAACAAGTCTGCAACAGCCAAGCATATTTTTTGCTCCTGTTATTTGCTTTGAGATATTCTGAGGCATACTTTCAAAACACTTAGCCTTCCAAAGTTCCATAGAAACCTATGGAACTTTGGAAGGCTAAGTGCTTTGAAAATGAGATAATCTGTCACCTATATTGTTTCTGTATCTGTTTGTATGAGTTTACTGCATATATTCTTATTTAAAAAAAAAATCCTACTTCTGTCTTGACTTATCCACTGTTTCAATCTCTTGTTCAAGTACTATATTTTAATTGCTGAACTGTAGAAAATTTCTGCCTGCTCTATTTCTTTACTGGCTTTTTGACAAATAAAAGATTAGGATTTGTTTTTCTACCAGGTCTACAAGCCCTAACACTGGAAAAACTTACCCACCCTGCTCGTCATCTCATGCACCCCAGGATAGCTTCTCCTATATAACCTTCCTCGTCCACAGACTATTTGCTTCCATTTTCTTCTCTCCTATTATCTCATTATTACATAACTGCTTTGTGTCCAGTCAGATCCCGTATCTACTTGTGTATAAGTCAAGGACAGTTTTAGGACTAGAAATGACCAAAAATGCTGTTGTGTTGTGTGTTACTCCTTCAGACAGCAGTGCCCATCCTTGAATTTCTTCATGTGATTGACTACAAGATGTTAACATATATTACATATAATTGATACAGTAGTGTAAAACAGTTTCTTTTATACACTACACTTCTGGAATATATCAGACTCCTGATGCAGGTCATACAGCTGAAACACTGCTATGTCGAGTCTTCATTGAAGTGAATAAAGTTTGCTGCACATGATTGGTGACTTTCTTTTTATTGGTCCTCTCCACTATATGTGTGCTTAGAATGGTGGAGATCAATTTTTTTTTTTTTTTTTCTTTTCAAAAGTGCTATCATCTATGTGTAGGTTGAGGCTGGGTCCCATATTGCTCCCTCTGTCTCCCTTCCACTGCTGGGTCCAACATTGCTCACTCTCTCTCCCCTCCAGCATCTCCCCTGCCTTTCCCAACCACCCCCCCACCCCTTAGCCCAGAGCTTCACAGATTTCCACAGTGGTCAGAACAGACTGCTTCCTTCTGGCTATAAGCTAAAGCATCAGATTTTAGAATGTGAGGGTTATATTTATTCCTCAATGGTTAGTTTTCAATTCCATTTTATTATCACTTTCTAAACTTTTTCAAGTTCATTAAAGCAAAATGTTCTAGAAAAAATATTTTTACAGCTCACTCACCTTTCCTATCCAAGGAGAATGTTTTATTTAGGAATCAATATTTCTCACCCCCCCCCCCCCCCTCCAAAAAAAAAAAACCCCCAGGAATCAGAATTTCACTCACCAGCTCTTTCCATACCAACGCTCTCAGCTAAAATTCCTCTTTGAACCTACTGCTTGAGCCATCAGCCAATCAAATGGCTTTTAGCTGCCTCCAGGTCACCTGATAATTGTCATGTACACTTTACTGCAGGTATCTTCCGCTTAATGTATATTCTCAGCCTTAATTTTCAACCAGCCAGAACATTTACAGATTTAAAACAATCACTATATTTATTTTTATCATACCCCAGTATCACTTTCACACCTCCTTCAAACCTCTTCTCTTTAATTTGAACAGTGTATAGGCTCACTCTGATTCTTTTTGCACCAGGGACATATATAGCATCTTCTAAAGTAACAGCACAGCCAGAGTCTGTCTACTTATAGTTGTGTGAAGTTGACGATAGCAAGAGTACTATGGCACTGATGAGAATGACCCATAGATAAGATGACCCTGGATTACTAAATACAAGTATATAACAATCATTTTGTTGTGCCTTAATTTCAAGAGAATCAATGTAGAGACTTTAATTGGAGACAGATGGGGCAAGCCGTATCTGCTTTCAGGAGAGAGTTGACTCAATTGAGGGTCGAAGCCCACTCCTGCTCATCCTTATCTGGTCATTGTCTTTTTCAGGATGTAGACCCGTAGACGGCTGCCTTCCTATTGGCCTTACTTCCCAATTACTGGAATTGCCATTTAAGCACTACTCCTGCCCATCATAGCATGTCTGAGCAATGTGGTCAAAGTTTTGTTTTGATTCCATTCTCTTTTTATATAGGGATGATCTGTTTGTCCCACACATTTTTGAAACCTACACAGGAGTGGGTGGACTGCATGGACCATGCCGGTCTTTATCTGCTGTCACTTACTATGTTACTTGTACATGGAGCTGGTCCCATTTTACAAACCTGCACAGCTAAGTGCCTCCAATTTGGTAGCAAGACCATAACCTATTTTGGAAACAAAAACAAACTCGATTATTAATCCTTGGTAAAAAGCCCTGCATGAAGTTAGTTTAAAAAAACAAATCAGTAAATCAGTACACGCCTCTGAGGTCTATAGATGTATATTTCCTATATAAGGTGATGAAAACAGGTGTAGATTTTTAACTAGCCAAGCAATGCGTAAACTACCCAACAATACGGTGTGAGGAAACTGAAGATGAAGCCAAAGCAGGACGGTGTAAATAAGTCTTTGTTGCTTCCAGAGTACTGTGAGTGTATTGTTGAAAGACTTGACTCGGCTGTTTTTTGGCTGGCATGCCTTCGTCAGGAGCCTTGACAAACTTGGTGCAACAGATGTAGCAGTTAGGGAAGCTACAATAGTATTGGTATCAAACTCAGCTGTGCTTTGCAGCACCATTTGTCAGCAGACTGGCAACCATACTCAAGCCACATCCAATGAAATCTGTTCCTCTCAGTGAGCTCAACATGTAGTAAGCTTTCTGAAATCACAATTTACACAAGTACATTAAATGATGCTATTTACATGTGGACATGCTTATTAAATAGAGATTTAAGTGCCCTTGTATGACCTCTAAAGTGACTGACTGAGTTAGAAATTCATTGAGGGTGGTTGTAAATGGAGTTCATTCTGAGGATACGGGTCTTAAAAGTGTGCCACAGGAATCAGTCTTTGTAAGTAATATTGTGAAAGAGCTGTTGGGAACAGTTGTCTCTTTGTGGATAATACCAAGATTTCCAACGGGGGGGGGGGGGGGGGTGCATCCTGGAAGGTGTGAATCTAAGTGAAGCTTGAAGAATGTGCTAGAGTATGGTAATTAAGATGTTTGTTTATTATTTAAATTTTCAACTAACAATCACAGGAAACAAACCCTGCAATTTTCACACTTATAAGGAAGAAAAACAGGATAATTCAATTTTACAATTAGTCCACAATAAAGGAGCCAAGAAACTGGAAATGTAAACTCAAATTAAGTAAGAGCACATCCTCCACTGAATTCCACCAGCCAGCCCTCAACAACGGATATTAAACCTTAGCCCTCAACTCTTCTTTTGCCACAACAAAATCCAAGAGTGATTTAGGATCTATAAATAAATAACTTTTACCCTCAAATAGCAAAACATTGACAAGGAAATTTAACACAAGGCTCTGGGTCATAATGCCAGAAATTCCTGGCATCTCTTTTATGTGCCTCTAGAAAGATCAGGAAAAACGCATACTTTAGATCCCCCCAGAAATCTCATTCATAAAATGAAAATACAAATGAATATTATTTCTGTCCAGTTCTAAAGCAAAAATCACCAACAAGGTTGTTCGGGTAACACCTTTGTGGCAACTAAGATTTAATACTAAATAATTCAGGGTCGTATATTTGGACTGCAAAAACCCAAGGGAGTAGTACACAGTATGGGGAGTAAAACACGTCTGTGCAAGAAAGATGAGCAGGATCTGGGGGTGATCATATTGGATGAGCTTAAGGTGACCAAAAAGATATAAAAACTAGAAAGGTGCTTGAATGCATAGGGAGAGGAAGGGGCCAGCAGGGAAAAACAGGTGATGCTGTCTCTGTCTAACGGCCCTGTTTACTAAAGTGTGCTAGAGTGTGCTAGTGTTTTTAGCGCACACTAATGCTGTCCAGGTCAGGAGCAGATAATCAGCAGCACTTAATCATGGTACTCTCTGGTTAATGTTGAGGAGGAACTGGAAGGTCTCCTAGGACAAGCAGGATGGGTCAGTCACATTTAGGCACATAACATAAACATTGCCATACTTGGACAGACTGAAGATCTATCAAGCCCAGTATCCTGTTTCCAACAGTGGCCAATCCAGGTCACAAGTAACTGGCAAGATCCCAAAACAGATTTTATGCTGCTTATCCTAGAAATAAACAGTGGATTTTCCCAAGTCCATCTTAATAACGACTTAAGGACTTTTAGGAAATTATCCAAACATTTTTAAAACCCTGCTCAACTAACTGCTGTTATCCTGTTCTCTGGCAGTGAATTCCAGAGTTTACACTTTGAGTGAAGAAATATTTTCTCTGGTTTGTTTTAAATTTACTATTTAGTAACTTCATTGTGTGTTCCCTAGTCCTAGTATTTTTGGAAAGAGTAAATAAACTATTCACATGTACTCATTCCACTCCACTCAGTATTTTATAGATCTCTATCATATTTCCTCTTTGGCCGTCTCTTCTCCAAGCTGAAGACCTCTAGCCGCTTTAGCCTTTTCTCATAGGTAGGTCATCCCATCCCCTTCATCATTGTTGTCACCCTTCTCTGTACCTTTTCTAATTGTGCTATATCTTTTTTGAGATGCAGTAACCAGAATTGCACACAGTATTCGAGGTGCAGGCTCACCAGAATCTGACATGGGAGCTCATTCCAGAGCTTAGGACCAAAATAGCTAAAAGCAAAATCTTGAGCACTGGCGAAATGGATAGAAGAGGGCGGTGGTAAGGAAAGAAGATTATTATCAGCTGATCTAAGACAATGTAAAGGAGAGTAGGGAATAAGATAGAAAGGGGCAGAAGGGGACCTAGATTTGTATACCAACAGTAGAATCTTTAATTTTATTCAGGAGGAAATAGGAAGCCAATGTTCAGAAATCAGAAGAGGAATGGCATATCAAAACATGCATTGTAAAGTAATTTGACTGCTGTTGATTGGATGAGTTGTAAGCGTTTTATAATCTGTAAAGGTAGGCCTGCAAGAAGGGAGTTAGAATAGTCCAAATGAGAAATAACCAGAGCATGTATAAGTGGCCGTGAAAATGTGGCAGGAAGGATGGACTATATTTTAGTATGATTGTCAACTGCAAACTGCACAGATAGCTATGATGTGCAGTATATCAAGCTTTAATAAACTTGGAAAGGTTATGGCACAATGTGGTGTGTCTGTCCTGGGAAATGAGATCTGACAAGATGGGTAGCTAGATCAGGGGTGGGAGGACAGGCAAAGTAGATACAGGAATCAGAGGTGCCAGGGTTAGAGGTGATCAGTACTCACTGGGGCCCTGTCATGCGGTATCTTCTGAAGAGTCTTGGTTATCAAAAGTAGGTGGGGGGGGGGGGGGGGGAATGCACAGAGCAACCCCTCAGTGCAAGGGATCACAAAGGCATCTGAGATGCTGGTGCTGAAATGATCTTTTGCAGCAGAAAGTGGGGTATTTCGAGTTTTGCTCACTGGCAAACTGGTATATCGTAGCAGTTCTTACTGATGGAATACCTTCTTTCCAATGATTTTACTGAGGGGTCTAGCTACTTACTTGAGGCATCCGCCCTGTGTCCAGCTCCCAATCAGATAGGTGACTTGGATGATGCAATCAATGAAGCTGGTGAACATCTAGATCTGGCAGGCCTCCCTGCAGAAAGAGATCTCAAACTGTCTTAATTGTTTTTGTAGAACATGGCAACTTGTTGTTTTTACAAGTAAGGCACAAAAAGGTGCCCAAAATGACCAGAGGACCACCAGAGGGAATCGGGGATGACCTCCCATTAATAGATTTTCAGAAAACTTTTGATAAAGTTCCTCATGAGAGTCTCCTGAGAAAATTAAAGCGTCACGGGATAGGAGGCAATGTTCTAGTAAGGATTAGGAACTGGTCATTTCAGTGGCGAAGGGTGAACAGTGGAGTGCCGCAGGGATCTGTATTGGGACTGGCGCTATTTAACATATTTATAAATGATATGGAAATTGGAACGATGAGTGAGATGATTACATTTCCAGATGACACAAAACTATTCAAGGTTGTTAAAACACATACGGATTGTGAAATATTGCAGGAAGACCTTAGGAAATTGGAAGACTGGGCATCCAGATGACAGATGAAAATTAATATGGACAAATGGAAGGTGACACACATTGGAAGAATGATCCGAATCATAGTTACCTGATGCTAAGGTCTACCTTGAGGGTTAGCACTCAAGAAAATGGTCTAGGTGTTGTAGATAATATGCTGAAATCTTCTGCTCAGTGTGTGGCGGTGGTCAAAAAAGCAAACAAGATGCTAAGAATTATTAGGAAAGGGATGGTGAGTAAGACCGAAAATACTATAATGCCTTTGATTCGTTCCATTGTGTGACCACACCTTGAGTATTGCATTCAATTCTGGTTGCCGTATCTCAAAAAAGATATAGCAGAATTAGAAAAGGTTCAAAGAAGAGCCACCAAAATGATAAATGGGATGGAACGCCTCTCATGAGGAAAGACTAAAGAGGTTAGGGTTTTTCAGCTTGGAAAAGAGACAGATGATGGGAGATATGATTGAGGTCAACAAAATCCTGAATGGTGTAGAACAAGTAGAAGTAAATCGATTTTTTTTCCTCGTTCTAAAAGTACAAAGTCTAGGGGACACTCAAGGAAGTTGCATGGAAATACTTTTAAAACAAATAGGAGAAATATTTTTTCACTCAACGGATAGTTAAACTCTGGATCTCATTGCAGGAGGATGTTGTAACAGTGGTTAGCGTGTCTGGGTTTTAAAAAGATTTGGACAAATTCCTGGAGGAAAAGTCCATAGTCTGCTATTGAAACAGACACAGGGAAGCAACTACTTCCCCCTGGACTGGTAGCATGAAATGTTGTTGCTAATTGGGTTTCTGCCAGGTACTTGTGTCCTGGCTTGGCCACTGTTTGGAAAACAGGATACTGGGCTAGATGGACCATTGGTCTGACCCAGTATGGCTACTCTTATGTTGTCATCACAACGTATGGAGTCATCAAGTGTAAGAAAGCCCCTGGTTCTCAGTACTTCAGGAGGCAGTTTATAGGCCTACTGCTCTTGACTCAGAGAACAGATTTGGTTGCCAGGCCTTTACTGACAGGAATAGAGTCTCTAACAAATGGTATCAAAGATAGGCTGCATAGTCAGTTCATGTAGCATCAATATTTCCTATTATAAGTACATAAGTACATGCCATATTGGGAAAGACCAAAGGTCCATCGAGCCCAGCATCCTGTTTCCAACAAATACCTGGCAAGATCCCAAAAATATACAAAACATTTTATACTGCTTATCCCAGAAATAGTGGATTTTCCCCAGTCCATTTAATAACGGTCTATGGACTTTTCCTTTAGGAAGCCCGTCCAAACCTTTTTAAACTCCGCTAAGCTAACCGCCTTTACCACATTCTCTGGCAACGAATTCCAGAGTTTAATTACACGTTGAGTGAAGAAACATTTTCTCCGATTCGTTTTAAATTTACTACTTTGTAGCTTCATCGCATGCCCCCTAGTCCTAGTATTTTTGGAAAGCATGAACAGACGCTTCACATCTACCCGTTCACTCATTACTTTATAGACCTCTATCATATCTCCCCTCAGCCGCCTTTTCTCCAAGCTGAAGAGCCCTAGCTGCTTTAGCCTTTCCTCATAGGGAAGCTGTCCCACCCCTTTATCATTTTCATCGCCCTTCTCTGTATCTTTTCTAATTCCACTATATCTTTTTTGAGATGCGGCGACCAGAATTGAACACAATATTCGAGGTGCGGTCGCACCATGGAGCGATACAAAGGCATTATAACATCCTCATTTTTGTTTTCCATTCCTTTCCTAATAATACCTAACATTCTATTTGCTTTCTTAGCCACAGCAGCACACTGAGCAGAAGGTTTCAACGTATCATCAATGACGACACCTAGATCCCTTTCTTGGTCTGTGACTCCTAACGTGGAACCTTGCATGACGTAGCTATAATTCGGGTTCCTCTTTCCCACATGCATCAGTTTGCACTTGCTCACATTAAACGTTATCTGCCATTTAGACGCCCAGTCTCATAAGGTCCTCTTGTAATTTTTCACAATCCTCCCACAGAACTTCCTCTCTGGACCAACTAGAATAATAGGCTTCCCTTTAGGCTTTCCAAATATGGGCAGTTTCCTGTTAGGCTTCCCCAGCCTTCCAAGTCACCAATTATCTTTTAGCTGGGCTAGTTTCTACGTAATCCTCCTCCCCTTCTTGGGTTCATGGAGTTCCCACCTCCATGCCAAGCCCTGTGGGGGTTGTAGTTTACTTTTTCATAAAATAAAACTACCATTTCCTTTTTTTATGTTTAAATCTGTTTATTAAAATTTCAAGATATAGACAAGGAGCAACCACAGAGCAAATAAAATCATGTTACATGAGGCAAGATACAAATCCCCAAAATATACCGCCAAGGGCCTTGTTTCTTATAGCCCTTCGCTAAGCACCTCTGTCATGAACAAATTTAATGATGGTTACAAAGTACTCATAGTTTGTCATCAATTGCATAGTTAAGTTTTTAAGTGTTAATACTGTGGGGTGTATAGCACCTGGACCAAGTGGCTTACTGGTACTCAACCTGTCAATCAGGCTGAGTACAACCTGATTCACAGAGATTTATGCCATCTCATCTGTATTGTCACCCTTAGTTGAAATCAGTATTACCTTTTCAATAGCTGCATTGATGATATCCCAATCCAATACATGTACTCCAGTGACCAAATAACAACTTTGAAGTCTTATAACATATGAACAATCAAACAGCCTGTTATTCTATCATCAAAAAAAATTTTCCTCTCTTTTTTTTTCTTTTCCTCCCTCCCCTCCCCCACCTATTACCCTAAATAATGCATACTTCCAACCACCCCCATGCAGAACTAACTTAGCTCAAACCCCCTCCACCCCTCTATTCCCCTTCCCATCTCCCCTTGTCACCATGATATACAATTTAAGAATTCAATATTCTACTCCATGCTACTGGGGTTAAAGAGTCCCAAAATGGTGACCACCTCCGACAATATGCTTCTCCCTTAGTCGAGGAAAGATCTCTCACCCCCTTGTGCTCCAACGCACACAAATAGATCATCCTGGACTGCCACTGTTGGAAAGTAGGCGGCTCCACTGCTATCCATTGTTGAAGAATTACCTTTTTCCCCATTAGAATTGCCCGCTTCAAAAAGAGTTTAAGCCCTTTTACCCCTAATGCTGAAAGTTTAAATTGATCAAACAATTGCGATGATTGAGGCATCCAAGTCACTCCACAGAGAACCGACACATGCCCATACACCCGTGTCCAGAACTCTAAAACGCGGGCAATTCCAAAACATGTGTCCGAGATCTGCTGGGGAGTGAGCACACTTGGCACAAATATCATCTTCCCGCATTGCTGCCTTTATCGCCCTATGTGACGAAATACATAGAGGCATATTTTCAAAGCACTTTGGGAGGCTAAGTTCCATAGGTTTCTATGGAACTTTGGGAGGCTAAGTGCTTTGAAAATGAGCCTCAAATTGTAACATAGTAGATGACGGCAGAAAAAGACCTGCACGGTCCATCCAGTCTGCCCAACAAGACAACTCGTGTGCTACTTTTTGTGTATACCCTACTTTGATTTGTACCTATGCTCTTCAGGGCACAGACCGTATAAGTCTGCCCAGCACTATCCCCGCCTCCCAACCACCAGCCCCGCCTCCCAACCACCGGCTCTGGCACAGACTGTATAATATAAATTCGTGTTACAAACTTATGAAGAGTTTCCCTCAGCGTCACATTCTTTGTTACCTTTTGAATACCCAGAATATAGGTCTTCAAGTTCTCACCCCGAAGGCCAATTGACAACTCCCTATTCCACTGAATTGCTAACTTTTCATAATCCACCTCCCCCAATTGTTCCCTCAAACACAAATGATAGTACTTAAGGGGGACTGCCAACTGCGCATCCAGTGCAAATATAGTAAGCAACTTCTCCCATACCACCGGAGTCAGCAAAGCGGCCGGAAGCGACCGAATATAATGCCGCAACTGAAACCATGCGAAAAAGTCCCCCCCCCCCCACTACATTCCCATACTCCGACTGCCAATCTTCTAATGACTTCAATGTACCCTCCTCCGTATATAGCTGGTGCAAATAGTGAACCCCTCTCACCGGCCAGGCCACAAATTGGGTGGAGGTCGAGCCAGGTGGAAACTCTGGGTTACCCTGTAACAGCAGTAGAGGAGAGGATGTCAACGAAAGCCCAAAGAAGCGACACACCCATCTTCACGCCCGCCTCAATGGCAGAAATAAAACCGCATATGCACCTGGCTTGTGAAACTTATTCGGGGGCGCAGGTAACCACGCACTAAAGTGTGTCTACCCCAGCAACTGCTTTTCCTCCTCAGTACAGGAAAAATAACTCGTATTTCGGAACCAGTCTGAGATATGTGGCATGTTATCCACTACTGACAACAACTTAACATTCAGCAATCCCCATCCTCCCTGAATCCGAGGCAGAAAGAGCTGGGATGCCGCCACCCGCGCCCTCTATCCCTGCCAAATACAACACGTCACCAATCTAGTCACCAATCGCTCATCTCTTCGGCTAAGCAGTATGGGTAGCATCTGTAAAATATAGGTCCACTTTGGCACCAGCATCATATTATAGAGGACAACTCTACCCATAGCCGACAACGGCAGCGACTGCCACACCTGTAGCATAGCTCTCGTACTTGCTCTTAAAGGCTCTAAATTCAACTCCGACAGGATCCACACCCCCAGATATTTTAACGGACCTGAAGTCCAGGACAAGGGAAACTCACCCTCCCAAGTCACCTTTATTTGCTTTTGAATCGGAAATGCCACTGATTTCTGTAAATTGAGAGTAAATTCAGAAAAATAACTAAACTCCTCAATTTCACCAAGAAGAGCAGGAACTGATTGTTGCGGCTTTTTCAGAGTCACTAACACATCATCAGCAAATGCTAAGGTCTTCATTGAGAACAAAGAAAAGACCACACCTGAAATCTCCATGTCCCTTTGAATGGAGCGCAACAGGGGCTCAAGATAAAGAAGAAATAATAAGGGGGACAGGGGGCATCCCTGCCGAGTGCCACAAGACACTGGAAACGAAGCTGTAAGCACTCCATTAACCACTAAAGATACCCTAGGCTGCTCATATAACGCCCCCACTGCTTGCAAGAACCATCCCGTAATCCCTACAAATTCCAAAACAGAAAATAAATAATCCCATCGCACTTTGTCAAACGCTTTCTCTGCATCTAGACTGACCAAAAGCAACGGCTCGTTATTAAAATGGCTCTGGGCAATTGCAAGACATACTTTCCACACATTCAGAGAGGAATGCCTACCCCGTACAAATCCCACCTGCCCCTCTCCCACCAGCAATGAAATATGTGGTGCCAGTCGGTCTGACAATACTCTTGATAAAATCTTCAAATCAACATATATAAGGGAGATCGGCCTATACGACCCCGGACAATCCACTGGTTTACCCGGCTTGGGTATTAAGATAATCAAAGCTTCATTCGAGTACCTGGGAAAAGCCCCCTGTAGGAGTGAGGCCTCAAAAAATTCCATCAAAGGGCCACCAATCTGTGGAAACATACTCCGTCGCGTACCCCTCTTAAGCGACTGAACCACCCTATGAATCTTCTTCCCACCCAACGGGGCATTTAATTGCACAGTAGCTGATGCCAAAAGACGCAGAATACCCAAGCACTCAAGATAATCAGCCACCGAGGGCCCATCTCTCAAGTCCGGAGAAGCATACAGGGCCGCATAATAGTCATGGAAAATCTGTGCCACGCCCGACACCTGAGTTACACACTTGCCATAGGCACCACCAGAGATGGGATGAATCTATTACCCTCCCCCTCCCCAGGTTTTAGCAATCCTTGCCAGCAACCTACCCGACTTATTACCAAACCGATGGAACGAAAAAGAGCAGTAAAAAAGATGTTTCTTAGTGCGTTCGTGAATCATGGAATTTAAGGCTGTCAGAGTCGACAACATCCTTTCCCGGTTCTGCGCCGACGGTACTGCCAATTGAGCTTTCTTGGCCTCTTGGTATTTCCACTACAACTGTATAATCCCCTGTGAAATCCACTTTGAACGCACACACATATATGATATAATATCACTGCGTAACACAACTTTCGACGTTTCCCAATATAACCGTGCATCCGAGGCATGACAAGCATTCGCGTCAGCAAACATTGACCACCTTTTTTCCAAATACTCCTTAAAGTTCTCATCCTCCACTAAATATGATGGGAATCTCCACTGTCGCAATCGCACTTCGCCCAGGTCTATGTCCACCCAAATTAAAGTATGATCAGAAACTTCCAATGGACCAATTGCTGTCTTCTCCACCTGTGGAAAAAGCAGTGCTGACACCAATATGTAATCCAGACATGACCAAGTACCATGAGCGCAGGACAAGTGGGTATAATCACACACACACTAGGGTTACTCAACCGCCACAGATCCACTAAGTCTAAAGCTTTACACAAGTACGGTAAACCCTTCCCCCCACCTATTGCCGTCCCCGGGGTCGGGGCCGACCTATCCTGATGCCCATCCAACACCTGATTGAAATCACCTAAAACAACCCATGGGGCCGTAGCGTGTTGGATCCCTAAACGTACCAGATGCTGGAAAAAAGAATGGTCATACACATTACGCCCATAGACATTTAAAAGAAAACTTTTTTGACCCATAACATTCAAATGTAACAATATATAATGTCCATTCTCATCCCGAGCTACCACCTGGGATTTACATTGCAAGCTTTTATGAATCAAAACCGCCACTCCCCCCCCCCCCACCCCTTGCTGATGCAAAAAAGCAGCCCCCCACCCAGCGCTGCTTTAACTTTAAATGCTCTGCATCCGATAATTTAGTTTCTTGAAGACAGGCCAGTGAAACTTTGTGACGCTGAAGATTAGACAAAATGTTTGTACGTTTAATAGGAGAAGTGATGCCTGACACATTCCAGGAGATTAGTCTAGGAACCGGCACTTTATCCAGTGTCCCAATTCCAGATCGTACCAGAAAAAGGCACACATGAGATGTCCAGAATTCCCGGGTGCCCAGCCTTCACCCCGGAATCCAAAACCGGATGACATCCCTCCAAAATGTCAAACCCCTGTACAGCACATAAAAGATTTACGTATATCATGGAAACCCCTACACCCCACAACTTCTGCCCCCCCCCCTCCCTCCTCATCCAAAACCTCCCCCTCCCCTCCAACCTCCAAAGCCGGCCCTCTCCATTCTGCCACAGAGAGACCTACTAGTGAACACATAATAACGCCAAAGGGCATCCCCTCCTCATGAATAGTAAAACATCCAAACCCACCTCTTAATAAACTGTCCCCTCCAACACCTTCGCCCACTCCCCCCCAGAATCATACCCCACAAGCCCACTTCCCCCACCTCCCTCCCACCCAAGACTCATACTCCCAACACCAAGCACCCTGCACAACCCCCACCATCACCCTTCACCTGCTGGCCCCCCATCCCCCCGTATAGCCACTCACACAAACCCCCCATTGCCTCCGTTGCTTGCTACACCATTGCATCCATACCGCTCACCACGCACTCTCATCACTCAATCTAACCCCAGACTTCGCACACACTACTCTGTGCCCCACTCTCTCCCCCACACTCACACCTCCCGCTCAACCCATTCAAACCCATTGCGCTTGCACTCTACTAAGTCTTACATTCTTCAGCCCAGTAATGTCCAAACCACATCAAACTCCACTGTGAGAACCTCAAAGGGGCCTCTGCTGGAGTCTGTTCCGCCATCAACCTCTATCATGCCTCCAAACTTAATCCCCTTACGCCTGGCTCAAGGGGACTCCATTTAACCAGTCCATCACGCTTTCCGGGGTCTCGTAGGATCGCCAATGTCCATTGTCCCAAATCTTTAAGACTGCAGGATATCGCACTTGAAACTTGTATTTCTGCTCCACCAAATGGGCACACACTGTGGAATACTGCCGACGCTTCGCCAAAAGAGCCGCGGAGTAATCCTGAAACACATGGATATGCACTCCCTCGTAACATATTTCCTCCTTATGGGCTCGATAATACTGCAAAAAGGCATCCTTCTGCGCTGAGTTGTGGAACTTGGCGATGACCATTCTGGGCCGTTTCTCACCCACTGATTTTACCCCCCAAGCGGTGCGCGCGCTCCAGGCGCACCGGCTCCGCATCCTCCATCCCAGTTAACATAGGGCTCAGCCAGCGCTCCAGCAGCTGATGCAAGGACTTCTCAGGCACCGTTTCCGGGATTCCCAAGAACCGAAGATTGTCTCTGCGCGCCCTGTTTTCAAGCTCGTCAAGCTTACACTGCTGGGTATTAACCAACCCGCTCACCTGCGCGCTGTCCTCTAAATCCGAAACTCAGCACTCTAATTTGCCCGTTCTGCGGGTCAGCTCCGAGGTAAGTTGGGACATTCCCGTTAGCTGTTCCGACAGTGGTTGCAGACACGGATCCAGGGCCAGCACTACTGCATTGGTAAGCTCCGCAATCGCCGATTCCATGCATGTAAGCTACGAGGCCTGCACCTGGTCCGCCATCTTGTCTTCTATGTGCTTACTGCGATCGGGCCCCTTTTTCGCCAATTTTGCTGCCATCCTGTTTACTGGAGTCAAATATCTGTCCATAAAAGGCTCCAATTCACAATCCAAGAAGGCACAAGCTTTTTGTGGGTCTTGCTAATACGCTGTAAAAAGATTGAGGAGAGGATCCCCAAGCAGCGCCAGACACGTCTGCCTCTCCTCACCGCATCACGTGATCTCCTTCCTTTTTTTATTTTAAACTACAAACTAGTAGTCAGGGAATCAGAACTTCCTCCCTATGACAGGGCCCAACCTGTACTGTTCAGAACAGAAAGTGTCTCAACCAACTTTATTAAAAAAACTTCCAATAATAATCTCATTTGTGGACAAGATAATAAAAGAAGATCAAGAAAAAATTGACGAAGCTCTTGCAAGAGAAATGTACTGCATATTGTTTCATGTGGATTTTTTTTTTACAGTTAGATGATACTCTTTCATTCCATGTTGTGAAGTTTAATTGAATATTCAATTTTACTTCTAGCTAACACTGTAATTTGTTACACTGACAGTCACGGAGTGTGGGTTTTCTTTTTTTTTCAGAAGGACTATTATGGCAGTCAATAGAGATCTCAGAGGATAATGAGTTTCTTCTTTTTCTAATCTAAATTATGCTGACTGCAGGAAGATTGCTTCTAATTTCAGATGATAAAAGTTACCTTTTATTTTCTAGAGTAATGATTCTTATTTTCAACTGGCAAAATCTCAGATCTGTTCAGATACTCAGATTGCCACAGTTTGTAGGTTCATCTCCAGCACTGGATATATCTATAATAACTGGTGTACATTTAGAAGTACAAATAAGTTAGTTTAATATATTTTTTAAAGTGCTAACTGAGCTGTATGTAAATCATCTTGAACCAGTAAATTACTGTGTTTAAATATTATATGAACTTAAGCATTGTATGTATTTCAGCTTTTCTTAACATTTAATGTTTTTACAACCTTCACCACCACCAGCAGAAAAAATAAATACATTTGTGGAAGTTTTACCTCTCTATAAAGGAGGTTCTCAACACAGTACATACACAAGACTTCAGCAGGGTTATGCAGTCCACCTTCCTCACCTCCCTCCTACTAACACCCCCACCACCACTGCTGCTGCTTTTCTAGACCAGCAGCAGAAGTGGCAAAAATAACCTGAAGTAATCTCAGGGCTATAGTTTGCATGTATGCACTGTTGGCTCTGCTGGTCCCCCACCCCCTCCAATGTTAACTTCCTGTTTTGTGGCAGAGGATTGGCAGAGCTGACAGCAGGCGTACAGACTGCAGCCCTGAGACTCAGGTTGTTTTGTCACTGCTGCTGCTGCTCTGGAGACACAGCAGTGACCCAGGGAGAACAAAGCTGCAAGGGTAGACATGGGAGAAGAGGAGAGATGCTGGCTGGGACGGCTGAGAGAGAGAGGGGAGAGGCTGGATGGGAGGGCTGAGAGAGAGGGGAGATGATGGATGGGAGGGAGGGGAGATAGGAGGAGGGGCTGGATGGAAGGGTGAAATTCTGGATGGCAGGGGGAAGGAAAGATAGGAGATGCTGGATGGAAGGGGGGAGAGGATAGAGTTAGTGAAAGACTAGGGAATAAGAGGAGTGGGAATAGGAGAGCCAAGGTGAGGGAAATAAATGGAAAGCTGTAAGTAGACCCAGTAATGGAAATTGAAGACTGGTTAGTAAGAATGAATTAAATATGGGCATACTGAAGAAAAATAAATTGTAGAAAGCTTAAAGTAAAAGGAGGACAGAGAAGAATGACAAGAGTTAAGAGAAGATGGAGGAAAGCAAAAACCAGAGCTTGGACCAACAGAAGTAGAAAAATAAAGCGACCACACTACAAATACGGAATTTTATTTTCCAATTTGTGATTAGAACATGTCAGGTTTAGAATGTCCATTTCAAAATCTCTGCAGATTGGATCTTAGGGGTGCTTGCTTGAAATTTGTTCAACTTAGGGGGTACTTGACTTGAAGTTGAGAAACACAGCTCTAATCTTGAAGGCAATAGATTAAACACAGTGGCAGATTTTTCAATAGGCAGAATATGCAAGTAGTTAGTAGGGCTGGGCAGAGGTTTAAAACAAATATCTTCACTGTTTAGAGTGTGCACTATGTGCATATAGTGCCCACTTTTCTTAAAGAACACATACTATTTTGCATATTGTGATGTATGGGACACCCTCCTGGTCTCCCTTTTGTCCCTTCATGTCTTATTGCCATGTAAATTCTATAAGAAGGGAGAGGAATTTTATCTGGATAGCTGGCTGTGCATCACTGGAAGGCTTGCAGCAGGAGAGGGGCAAGTATAATTACAGAGAAAGCAAATTTCCCCAGGTTCTATTCCCTTCCCAGTAGGGCTTAGTGAGGTCTTTCTTGGGACAGACACAACCCTGGAAGGGAGAAAGCCTGGCATGGCCTCAGGAAGGGAGGTGCTCCACACCTGTAGTACTTTCCTGCAGGGAAAGGAGTCAGGGCTAGATGCACTAAATCTTAACAACCCTCTAACAACCCTTTAATGAAGGAAATTCCTAACCGTTGCATGCATTAAAGGCCTTTTTCCTACGAAGCAAGCAGCTAACGAAAACGGAATGCAAAGGAGAAACTACCATTGAAATGTGGACAATTCGGAATGCACTAACCATACCGATGATTGCAACGAATCATTTACCATCAGAAATTTTACGTGTGCTCAGACCTGTCTTTAAGGCCTGAGCTACCATCTCTCCGCTGCCCCCTGCACCATAAAAATCCAAGCCAACATGTTTAAAAAGAAAAGTGAGATACAAACACAAACACGTGGCTCTCCGCTTTCCCCTGCATCATTACAAAACAAAACATACTGCTTCTCCCTGCAGCTTAAAAATCCTGTCTCTCCCCTTCTCCGATCTGACGAAGAAGGGCAACCTTCGAAAGCTAATCAAGAAATGTATTAAGTTATGTCCAATAAAAAAGGTATCTTATTTTCTTTTCCATGTTTTATTTTGTTTGATTTCTATTGATAACCAACAGCTTTGAGAATTAACATCCCCTAAAGCCAATTTTCCCAGTACTGTAAACAAACTGCAAAGAGGTCTTTTGTTACAAAAGGGGATTTACGAGGGTCGAGGGTCGTTCTTTTTAGAGTTATCTTCAACTGCACTCTTCTGCTAGATCAGACAGCTAAAAGGCTTGCAGGTCGGGATCCCCCCTCGCACGCCCCAGTCTGACGTAAGCAACCTATGTAGGTTTAATACGTTTGTGGCTGCTCTGCGCATGCTTAAGGAGCAAATTAACGACGGGGATAAGGTACGCTTGATACATTGTACTTTTCAATACCGCACCGAACATTTCTGAGCTGTTTTTTTTGTGCATTCTTCGTTGTTTCAAATTCATTAAGCACTTTTAAGATTTAGATTTTTTAACGTTTGGTTGATGCATCTAGCCCTCAGTCCTTAGGGACATACCAGGAGGAAACACAGAGATAAAAAGCCTGCTGTGACCAAGACAAAGGAGAGAGAAAGAGAGGAACAGCAATCTGCCTGAGGGGAGGCGGAACCTTCCGCACAGAGAATCGGCTGCAGGGAGTAAACAGGCTATCTAACCCAGGCAAAGATGCACTTAAGTCGTCCTTAGAGCTTTTCCCTACCGAATTCCATAGCGAATCGGTAGGGAACAGCTATGCTTGAAGGAAAAGGAATGCAAATGAGCTGCTCGTTGCAGCTCATTTGCATTCTCTAATCCCTCGTAAAACTGTCGGATAATCGGCCGGTAGAGCATGCGCAGAGCAGCCAAGCGTTATGCTGGCTGCTCTGCGCATGCCAAGGATGTAAAAAAAACCCAAACAAACACGTCCTTTATGGACGGCTTTGCCCCCCCTCTCCCCACCCGAGGTCGCCGCCGCTCCACGCTCCCCCCTGCATTGAAATCAGAACTTTACGCAGCCTGGCCCCTCTCCCTCCTTTCCTTCCTTCCTTGAAATGACAGCTTCTCCGCCATCCTCCGCCCCCCATGCCCCCACCCCCACCGCCCCCCCTGAGGTCATCGCCGCCGCCACTCCCCCTCCTCCCGCCCCCCTCCATCTGCCACCGGGCCCTCACAGCGCCTCTCACCTCCGTGTGAAGGGGCTGCACTGGCAACAACAGCTGATCACCTCTTCAGACTTCCCTCCTTACCTCCCTGGCCCGCCCTCGTCTGACGTAAGTAACTTGTGGAATCTAATTCTGTGTGCTGAATAAAAGCTCTTTATGTTGAGGGGGAGGAGTCAAGATGGTGGCACGAGCTGGAGACTCCGCGGTTAGCATGAGCTGAAACTCTGCTGTTCAACCTTATTTTACTTTTCCATATGCCGCATACTAAGAGGAAGGGGGTGGTAAAGGGTTTACTACCGCCAGCCCGATTACCTGCCCCCGGTCAGCAAACGCTTCTGCGTTATGTCTCCAGCACCCCAGCGAGAACCGGTGAGAGGGACCCCGCATTTGGATATGTGGAAGGAGCGACATCTCCATTAGGGGTAGAAACATCGTTATCCCCACCGGACCTTAATCCACCGCTTTGTCCTGCAATCCAGCGGTCGAGTATTGAGGACGCGAAGGAACCGGAAGTCGGTGACCGAAGGCCCTCAGACGGAGGTACTCTGCCCCAGGAAGCAGACGTTACAACCATGGAACATGCGGTTCCCCAAGCGGTAACTCTACAATCCATTTGGTCAGCCATTCAACAACTAACGACTCTGGCTACAAAAACCTCTCAGGATATGGCTTTGCTGGTAAATAAAATAGATGCTTTAACGTTAGCTCATGAGGATGTTAAAACAGATTTGTCTATTCAAAAAACTGAAATCTCATCTCTGAAAGCAGTAACAGATACTCTGATAAAAGATAAAATTAAGGTTTCCTTAAAATTAGAAACTCTTGAAAACTATAACAGACGTCTGAATCTACGGATTTTAAATTTCCCTGTTTCACCTGGAATCGCCCCGATTGATTTCTTGAAAAAATACTTGATGGAAGTTTTGGCTTATCCTCAATCTGCAATTCCACCGATAAATAACATTTATTATTTACCTGATTCTAAACAATCTAAGGCGAATCCAACAGAAAAGATACAGACACCTGAACTGAATTTACAAGACTTATCAGTATTGCTGGAGGAATCTATATCAGAAGTATCAACTCGAAGAACGCTTTTGGTGTCATTCGTTTTTCAGCAGGATATGAATGCCTTATTAAGACTTTAAGAACTCAAATAAAGAATTTTGTGGTCATAAAATCTGGATCTTTCCAGACGTGGTTAGATCCACACAAGATCGTAGAAAAGCATTTCTTGCCTACAGAGAGGAGGTTAAAGCAATGGGAGCTTCTTTTGTATTGGCCTATCCATGCAAATGCTGTATTAAATACCTGGGAAATAAGTACATCTTTTTTGAACCAGATCAGCTTAAAACGTTTATAGATAGTAAGAAACTGTCCAGATAGTGATTGATGAGTATTAAGAAATAGTATATAAAGCTGGAGGTATACGAGCCAGGCCATTTACGATAATGTATTACTTTTATGTTTCTCCTTTAACTAGATGTCTCCTCTCCCTATAATGATTGTGGTCTAAGAAAGCGATTTATCTTTTCTTTTTTATGTTTATTTTACCTATTTTTAGAGAAAGCATATTAGTTGTGGAGATTAACATTATTTTTTTCCTCTTTAGATATTGATGAATAATGCTATCTCTCTAATTACTTCGCTGTATTTCTGATTTATAAGTATTATCTTGTAAATTTTGAAAACTTAATAAAGAAATAATTAAAAAAAAAAGCTCTTTATGTTTTGGAACCTTTTTGCTATGTGAGTGTCTGAGCTGCAGAGATGGAAAACCTGGACCGGAGCAGGAGCTGGATCAGGGAGATTTTGCCTGACCTCTTCCAAGGAAAGTGTAAGAGGGAGAAAATCTGGTGACACAGACTATGCCACGACCTGGTGGGACATTACAAGATAGGGTGCATTCTTTCCCAAGGGGTGTGCATGCACGAACTAGTATGCATGTGTAAACCATTGCTCATATGCACCCTCTCAGGAAACTGTGTGCACTACCCCTCGGATTCTATATATGGCACCTGAAAATCCATGCAAAAACTGAACATATTCTATAACAATCCGTAAAACTTAAATAGTTAACTGGCTAATCAGTGCTATTAATTGGATGTTAAGCAATTATCAGCATTAATTGGCACACAACTTGCTAAATGTATTCTATAACAATCCCAAGTAAAACATAGCCTAAATAGGCACAACCAAATTTAGTTGTGTGGCGAGCCACTCAATGTAATCTATATGCCACACAGAAATTTAAGTCTATTCGATAAAATTTAGGTGTAGGCGTAATTGTTTTCTGTGCGGATTTTTCAGATGCCACATTCGGAATCTATCCCTATGGGCATATAAGACTAGATTCTATATATAGATTATATAAAAAGTCAGCACCAAAAATATTTCCATCTAGGTATATTCTGTAATACACTTAGGTGAGTTTAGAATACACCTAGTGGCCATGCCTGCACCTAACCCTAGGCACATCCATTTACGCCAAGTAAAACTTGGCATAAATACCAGCGCCTAAGCTAAGCATACAGGGTATTCTATAAACCTGCATGTAGATTTTTGGAACGCCTATGGCCCAGAATATGACCGGATTTGCACGCACAATTTCAGTCGTGCTATACAGAATCTGGGGGATAGTATGCTGTTGTAATAGCATTTGTTTGCCAATGGAAAAGAAATCCAAACATTAACACAAAAATGTTTTGGATGCTCATCCCTAGTAGTTAGAGTGAGGTACTCTAAAGGGGCACATATTTGGACCTATTCTATCAAGGAAAATAGAAGACCTATTTTTCCTTTAGAGAATACTAGCATAACCGGGTATATATGCACCCAAATGTGTTTAGGTACAAGCATTTATGTCAGCCACAGAGCTGGTGTAAATGCTAGTACTTAGATTACAGAGATGTACATGTGTACAACTATAAGTGTAAGCCCTGACCATGGTATGTCCAGGCTCAACCCATGTAAATTCCCACCTGTAAAGTTTGTACTATGTACAGAGTAGCATGTAGAAAGCGAAAAAGATAGGGGAGGACAACTCTAAGACCAACACCTGGTAAAATATAAAACATTTTATTGATGAAATGAGGAAGACTCCACGCAGATCTGCGCCTACCTCAGGAGTCAATGTTATCTACAAAACGTAAACCAAATATAGACAAACAGATATGCATATAAAAGAATGGTATGTACAGTCAGACATATTAGAAGGTTAAAAGATTTAAAAGTTAGTAAAACACCAACGAATCAAAAGCATATTGTAAAAAACAATTGATAAATACATAAATCTATAGTTTATAAATAAATGATATATAAAACAACGAATAATGCTACAAAACATCACACACACACATAGGCAAAGCTAAAGGAAATAAAAAGAATGATACCAATAAACAGTAAAACATACCCGTATGACTGGTCTTAAGTGGCAAAAATCCTTAATTTCATGTATTGAAAACAAAGACACACTAAAAAGTTAAAAATAGAAAACACAAATGTGATTAAAAAATGAATGAGGATAAAGAAAGGGCAAATTCATATGCACCAATGCAATAGTCCAAATACGTATGTAGATGCATATATGTGAGTGAATAAGTTTAAAGAGAAAGAATGTGTCATTTCCACGCATACATGATCATGTATGTGCGTAAACAACCAAATCGAAACACAACTAAAAATACTGGGAATCATCCTAGATCAAGAAATGCAAGCTAAGAAACCAGAAGTTACTTACTTCTCCATCTACCCAACTCCAGAAACACAACATACAAAACCATCTACACAGCAGGATTTAGCAACCTGGGTTCCAAATGGTGGAACTCAATACCAAAAGCCATAAGAAGTATCGCTGACTATCTACAGTTAGGAAAAGAACTGAAAACCTACCTACAGCTAACCATTCAAGCTATCGATGACCTCCCTACGCAATAAATGTAAAACACTAATGTAATTTCACCTAAATGTAAACTGTAAGCCACTTTGAACTGAACCCTGTTTTCAGATAACTGTGGGATACAAGACTGCATAAATAAATAAAATAAAGAATACCAGCATTTACATGCATACTTGCAGCTCCTTATAGAATTATCTCCTTAGAACTTATGGGAAGCCACCCAGCTTTGCGCGTCCTTTCCATCATTACCTGTAAGTTAAACCCTCTTGATGGGAGAAGGTCACTGGCTATATGTCCTTGAGTAGCCAGTTTTATAAATGCACAGAAAGTGTGCCTATATTATTTGGTATTCCTATCAGAACTGTAAGTATACTTTAGATATTTAGGGGCTGGTATTGGCTCCCAATTGATGTTTGAATATCAGCTTAATAAAGTGGTAAGAGATGGATTAATGATATTAAGAAAACTACCTTCATTGAGATATTTATTTATTGATGCAGCACTACACACTGTAGTGCATGCATTACTCATTTCTTGACTTGATTACAGTAACGTTATTTATGTAGGCTTGCCAGGATGTTCTTTTAAAAGATTACAAACCCTACAAAACACAACAGACTATTGGGAAGTAAATGGTACTAAGACATGTTGACTACTGCAATGGAATTTATGTGGGATGCAAAGAACAAATCATAAAGAAACTTCAGACCGCTCAAAACACAGCAGCCAGGCTTATATTTGGAAAAACGTGATTCGAAAGCGCCAAACCCCTCCAAGAAAAACTGCACTGGCTCCCAATCAAAGAACAAATTGCTTTCAAAATCTGCACCCTGGTTCATAAAATTATCTACGGCGAAGCCCCGGGATACATGACAGACCTCATAGACCTACCAACCAGAAACACAACAGGATCAACACGAACATACATAAAATAAATCCAAGCTCAATCTTGTTATTCCATTGTTTATACTTTTCTCTTGGTTACCTGTCTTGTACAGGATTTGTTTTAGTATTGACACACAAGGCTTTTTATGAATTGCAACCTCCATACTTAAGTACATTAGCAATACTTTATTTGTCAGCTAGAGTACTTCGCGCTATCCAGGATTTTAGAACAGTGGTCTTTAGGGGTCGTTCCCTGGATCTCACCTTTGGTAAGCCTGAGGCCTGAATACAACATGAACCATCTTTTCTGAACCAATATGGATTCTGCAGCCAGAAGCCTGGTTACAACCTGAACCATCTTTTCTGTGAGTAAAACAACATGGACTCTGCATGTGTTTCATGGCACAGCTGTGCTAGTGACTTCATTCAAGAACATTGTGTTTTCTCGGTCTTACCTTCCAGTTTATCTCCTGGGAAGGTGCAGAGGAGTGAGCTACAGATACAGCGTCTCAGGTAACATCTGTGAATCATGGAGGGAATTTGGCACTGTGAGACTACCACTGATAAGATGTTCATGCTGGAAGCCCACAAGGCCCCTCATTGCTATGTCTGTATTTAACTTGTAGTGCAGGGGTATGCGGTGATTGGTCCCTGATTGTCACCTGTGGATCCAGAAGAAAAAGGAAAAGAAAGAACAAGGAGAAGAGAAGAGGACCTGATGGTGTGCACATCTCTCTGAGAAAGCCTGGATTGCTAGAAAACCTGTGAACTGTGTTTCTGTGTGCCAAGTGTAGCCAAATCCAAAATCAGGAGCTGACCTGGCTTCAAAGACTGGCTGTGCTGATCGAGCACCAGGAATGATTTGGTAGCTGATTTACGGCTTCCCTAACACTGAACCTCCGGTTGCTTTTCAGAGCAGAGACATGGACTGAACCCTAATGATATGGGCTCGGCGGAATAGCTGAGCTCTGAAGAGGATCCACATCAGCACCATCTATAGAGGACGCTGAGGACTAATGAGGGTGAGAGACAAACGGTTATTCCTCTATTGCTCAGGATTAGTATCTGGTCTTTGCTTGTGAAGGACTTGTTGTCTCAGGACCTGTGGTCATTAACCTAACTTTGCTGCTAAGTTGGCAATTTCTTCTCAGGATCCACCTTCGCATTATTCCTTCACTGTGGACAGCCTAGTTGGAACCAGAAGGCCAAAACTTTAGGCACTTTCATATCCCTAGCCAATCGTGTCCAGTGTAATTGCTATTTGAGGGGTTTTTTTTACTAAGGCACGCTCACGTTTTTAGTGCGTACTAAAATTGGGCACGTGCTAAATGTTAGAAATGCCAATGCATTCCTATGGGCGTTTCTAACGTTTAGCACGTGCCCAATTTTAGCGCACGCTAAAAACGTGAGTGCACCTTACTAAAAAGACCACCTGAGTGATTACCTGTCTCTAATAGTGTCTAGTGCAAATAAAGTAAGATGGGAAAGAACGAGAGAGAGATGAGAGAGAGAGAGAGAGAGAGAGAGAGAGAGAGCGAGAGAGCTTTCTATTGTTTAGCTCCCCATCTTTGAAATGAGCTGCCAAAGGCAGCTGAGGTAAGCCTGATAAAGTTTAAAATTTTACTTAAAACTTTTTTATTTCACCAAGCATTCAATCTGTCTGACAATGGGATTGGGAAGATTTACTGAAGTTACTGTAATTAAAGAAGTATAAACCTTTGTCTATGTGCGAATGAGCTTGAATGGATGGGTCAGATCTTTCTTATTGAAAAATGGCTTTCTCTTCTAAATTTTGGGGTTATTTTACTAAGGTGCGCTAGCGTTTTAGCATGTGCCAAGAATAAATGTGCACTAAATGGTAAAGACGCATATATTCCTATGGGCATCTCTAGTATTTCGTGCATGCTAAAAACACTAGCACGCTTTTGTAAAAGACCCCTTTTATGTTATTGTACTTTGTATTTTATAATTGTTAACCACCTAGATATGGTAAAGCATGGCAGTATATAAAGTTTTAATAAAACATAAATCTAACACTGGTTACAGGATGCTAGGCAACGTGGAGGGGCATAATCGAACATGGCCGGCCATCTCTCAGGCCGGCCTAGGGAAGCAGCGGAACAGACCGTATTATCGAAAAAGATGGGCGGCCATCATTCGTTTCGATAATACGGTCCGGCTCACCCAAATCCCAACATTTAGGTCGACATTAGCGATGGCTGAACTAGTTTTTCGCCGATAATGGAAACCGAGAGTGGCCATCTCAAACCCTGCCAAATCCAAGGCATTTGGTCATGGGAGGGGCCAGCATTCATAGTGCACTGGCCCCCCTCACATGCCAGGACACCAACCAGGCACCCTAGGGGGCACTGCAGGGGACTTCATTAATTGCTCCCAGGTACATAGCTCCCTTCCCTTGGGTGCTGAGCCCCCCCAAAACCCACTCCTCACAACTGTACACCACTACCATAGCCCTTATGGGTGAAGGGGGGCACCTACATGTGGGTACAGTGGGTTTCGGGTGGGTTTTGGAGGGCTCCCATTTACCACCACAAGTGTAACAGGTGGGGGGGATGGGCCTGGGTCCGCCTACCTGAAGTGCACTGCAGTATCCCCTAAAACTGCTCCAGGGACCTGCATACTGCTGTCAGGGAGCTGGGTATGACATTTGAGGCTGGCATAGAGGTTGGCAAAAAATGTTTTTTTTTAGGGTGGGAGGGGGTTGGTGACCACTGGGGAAGTACAGAGAGGTCATCCCCAATTCCCTCCGGTGGTCATCTGGTGAGTTGGAGTACCTTTTTGAGGCTTGGTCCTAAAAATAAATGGACCAAGTAAAACCGGCCAAATGCCCTTTTTTCCATTATCGGCCAAGAGTGGCCATGTGTTAACCACGCCCCAGTCCCGCCTTCGCTATGCCTCCAACATGCCCCCTTACACTTTGGCTGCTCCTGTGACGGACTGCAGTTGAGGCCGGCCAAAATCGGCTTTCGATTATGCCGATTTGGCCAGACTTGAGAGAAGAGCGGCCATCTCCCGATTTGTGTTGGAAGATGGCCGCCCTTCTCTTTCGAAAATAAGCAGGATAGTTTCACAAAAAGAAAATCTTGCTAGACAAACTTTGATTTCTTTATGGTGAGTAGAATAATAGATTGGCTGCAGTGTGGAATACAACAATAGATGTGGCCTATCTGCATTTCAATAAATCCTTTTCTTTATGGTGAGTAGAATAATAGAGTGGCTGGAGTGTGGAATACAACAATAGATGTGGCCTATCTGCATTTCAATAAATCCTTTGACACTGTTCCATGTGGAAGCCTGTTGAAGAAGCAAGAAAGTCTAGAAGTTGGGAGAAAATGGGTAAGAAGTAGAATGAGAAGCCTGGAATCTGTGGTGGTCAATAAGGTCTACAGTCATCATTGCTTTTTAGGTTTGCCCTCTTGAGTGAATAATGGGAGAGATTAATTTGAAGACAAAAAGAAAGTGGAACTGTGGAACTAGAGGAGAGTCAGGTGAGCCAGCAACAAGAAGCAAAAGGAGAAGAGAATCTGGATTAGTGAGCAGAGTATTCTCTGCTATTTCAGGCTCACCTGCTTCCCTTTCCTTCCCTGCTCGCTGGAAGGGAAGGGCTGGAACAGAACACTCTTACTGTTCTGGAGTCTGAAAAGAAGTGGCAGAACTGCATTCCAGGCTGTTCCCCCAGAAATTAAGCCCTGTGGAAAGGTGAGCCAGCTGATGTAGCATGTGACAGAACAGTGTGTTTTAAGCTTGTAAATTGCCTAAATTAATTCTGAAGTGTACTTCTCTTGTTTGGCCAGCAGGTGGTGCATGTTTATACTTAAAGCCATTATAGAAAATGGAATGCCCTCTTTTAGTTTCACTCAGTGAAGATATGAATCTACAGTACTGTGAGCAGTATACTTTTAAAAACTTGTTGACTGGGCTCTGATTGGCCTGGAGTTTTGAAATTACCCAACAGTTGCTGGCTTTTGCTACAGTTTCAGCCCAGAAGATATAGAGAGATCTCTTTGCTGAAGCTCTGTGAACAGCTGTATGCCCTGATCTCCCCAGGTACTTTCTAGGAAGTAAGTGTCACGGTTGTGGCCGTGCCCTTATGTTCAGACCTACTGTTTCTCTGTATCTAGTTCTGTGACCTCTCCAGTCTGCCTTTTTCCCCCCTGTTGTTCTTCATCCTGTTAGCCAAGCCCCGCTTTGGTGTCCCTGAAGCCAAGCCTCGTTTTGGTCTCCCTGCTTCTGCTTCATTTCCTACTTGTGACATTATCAGCCTACTCCTTTATAAGGACCCAGGGAGCTTTCCTGCCTTGCCCTTGCAACAGGTCTGTTTTCCCCTTGTTGTACTGTTGTTTGATTCTGAGGGAACTGGTCTTCTTGATAAGCTGTATCTCTGGGCACAGCCCTGAGCCCTGTGTGTGTGGTTTTGGTTTGAATCTGTATGGATTACTTTCCTGTTAGGTTTGCTCTCAAGCAAAGCCCTCTTCTGTTTCCCTTTGTGTGTGGTTCTGGTTTAAACCTGTATGGATTACTTGCCTGTTAACTTTGCTCCCAAGCAAAGCTTTGTTCTGTTTTTCTGTGTGTGTGTGTGTGTGTGTGGGGGGGGGGGGGGGGGGGGTTCTGGTTTGAACCTGAATGGATTACTTACTTCCTTGTTATCTAGGCTCTCCAACATAAGCCTGTTCTGTTTCCTTGTGTGGTTTCCCTTGTTACTTTTTTTTGTTCAGCGAGCCAGTTGTTGCCAGTCCAGCTGCTTTCCCTGATTCAGCGGAGTATCTGCGCAGGGCCACAGGGGCCTGGGCCCCCGCAGATTTCACCCTGGCTCCCCTCCCGCCCCCAGCCCTCCCTCGCTGCCGTTTCTTACTTTTGCGCCGAGGTCCGCTTCCTCCTGCACCTTTAAAAATATTTCTTCAGCTGGCGGGGGACCCCAACCCCCGCTAGCCAACCCGAGATGACGTCTTTCAAGTTCTTCATCCGCCATGGCCGACGTGCTGGAGTTGAGCGGTTGAATCCAGTTCGGAGTCTGACGTCGTGCAACATCAGACTCCGAACTGGATTCAGCCGCTCAACTCCAGCACGTCAGCCATGGCGGATGAAGAACTTGAAAGACATCATCTCGGGTTGGCTGGCGGGGGTTGGGCTCCTCCGCCAGCTGAAGAAATATTTTTAAAGGCGCAGGAGGAAGTGGACCTCGGCGCAAAAGTAAGAAACGGCAGCGGGGGAGGGCTGGCGGTGGGAGGGGGTGGAGAGAGTCGATGGTGGCGGAGGGAGGGGGTCCGGTAATGGCGGCGGGGAGGTCGGTGGCAGTGGGGCTAAAATGTGCCCCCTTCCTCTGGCTCTGGCCCCCCTACCGCCGGAGGCCAGATACGCCTCTGCCCTGATTACCTTGCATCCGTGAAGCTGTGTGTGCTCAGTCTCTGCCTGCCTTTCCTTTCCCTACCTGGCTGTGGGTGCTGTCTGAGTTCTGGTAAGAACACAGTTTTTCCCTTTGTTTGCTTTAAATTGTTGACTGCAGTGTAAGCCCTGCTTCTTTCTGACTTGTATATTAGAAGCAGCTCTTCCCTTTAGCCTACTTTTTGTCTGCTGTGTTTGTCTCCTGATTCTTGTGAGCATTGCTCCTTATTTGATTTGAGTATGTAAAGGCAGCTTTCCCTGTTTGCTTGCTTTTCCCTTTGTCTCTAGTGTCTGTTATTTGACTCTGTGGCACAGCCTTGTGTATTCCTATCAATGGCTTCCCTTTAGCATTGAATGCGGTGTGGCACAGGCTTGTGTATTCTTATAAATGGCTTCCCTTTACCCTTGAGTGCTGTGTGGCCAGCCTTGTGTATTCTTATAAGTGGCTTTCCTTTACCTTAGACTCCTGTATGGCCAGCCTTGTGTATTTTTATGAGTAGATTCCCTTTACCCTTGAGTGCTGTGTGGCCAGCCTTGTGTATTCTTATAAGTGGCTTTCCTTTACCTTAGACTCCTGTATGGCCAGCCTTGTGTATTTTTATGAGTAGATTCCCTTTACCCTTGAGTGCTGTGTGGCACAGCCTTGTGTATTCCTATAGGTGGCTTCCCTTTACCCTTGAGTGCTGTATGGTACAGCCTAGAGTGTTCCTATGAGTGGATTCCCTTTTCCCTTGAGTGCTGTGTGGCACAGCCTAGTGTATTCCTCTGAGTGGCTTCCCTTTTTCGTTGAATGCCTGGTGGCACACCCTTGAGTATTCCTTTGAGTACTTCCCTGAGTGCTGTATGGTACAGCTTAGGGTGTTCCTTCATGAGTGGCTTCCCTTATCCTTGAGTGCTGTGTGGCATAGCTATGAGTGTTCCTTTGTGTGGCCTTGTCTTGAGTTTTCCGTGTGTGTTTTCTGTTTGAGTTCTCTCTGTGAGGTTTCTGGTTGTGTTTGAGTGGGTTGCTTTTTCGTTTAGCTGTGACTACTAGTGCAGCCTTGAGTGGTCTCTTTGTGTGGCATGAATGGGCCATTCTTCCATTTAGCTGTGCCTACTAGCACAGTCCTGTGCATCCTCTCTGTTTGATTCTGTTTGAGTGGGTGGTTCTTGTTTGCTGTGTCACGAGTGGACAGCTCTTCTGTTTAGCTAGGACTACAAACTCAGCCATGAGCTACCTCTCTGTGTGATTTCTGTTTGACTTGGTTAGGTTTATTCATTTATAGCTGTGGTTCTAGCACAGCCCTGAGCGTCCTCTCTGTTTGGTTCTGTTTGTGTTTGAGTGGGTGGTTCTTTTGTTTGCTGTGATTATTAGCTCAGCCTTGAGCTGCCTCTGTGTGGCACAAGTGGATGGCTCATCCGTTTAGCTGGGACTACTAACTCTGCCCTGAGCTACCTCTTTGTATGATGTCTGTTTGACTTGGTTAGGACTATTCATTTATAGCTGTGGTTCTAAGCCCAGTCCTGTGCTGCCTTCCTGTGTGGTTTTCTTACCTTTTACTTGTGGTTTCTACCATGTGAGTCTAAGTGGGGTTGTCAATTCCCCTTCAGTTTCTTTGTGCCTGTGTGAAAGGTCTTTTGACCCCTTGTTTGTGTCTCTGTTTTAGTGCAGAGTGTGTACATTGCTTGAGTAGTACTTGCTCTAGAGATTCCATTCTGTTTCTTTTCCCTTCCCTCTGGTATGATTTGGTTCCAGTTTGACCGTGAGACCCGTACGCTTGGATTCTGTACGAGTCGATTCCGGATCGGCCTTGCGGCCCGCCTGAGCGCTCTATTTCCCTTTTCTGGTGGTGCTTGTTGTTTGTCTTGAGTGTGCTTTGTCTATTTGCCATGTCTGGTATCTTGTTTGTATTCAGTGCCTGGTTCGCCTCTGTTCTGTGCCTCCCCCGAGGACTTGACTGGTGCAGCCTCACTGCAGCCCAAGGGCTCACTATCCCGGGTTGCGTGACAACCCTAGGCGGGTGGCTAGGCATTTTGTGACATAGCATATTTAGATTTTCAGATGGAGTTTCACAAGGTCAAGGTCATCATTGATTGGCTGAGGTGGTCTTAGGCACTGTTTTAAACAGTGGCCCCATTTTGAAAGAATTTAGTCATTGAAACAAGGGGGGCCTTTAGCCCTTGTCGAGGTTGCAAAGTTTGTGAAGCATGGAATACATTGAATTAAATTTTTCACGCTAAAAGTCTTCATATAAGTAATTTTAATTTTTTATTCCAAGTGCACTTTTGTGGAATGTTTTTTTTTTTGAGTTTTTGACTTTTTCATTACTCTTAACACCAGTTTGGGACAGTGCAGAAGTAATGTACATATTGATTAGTGTTTGTGCTTGAGAATGATTTTTGAAGCAGTGTTTTTTTTCTTCTATGGAAGTTTTTTCACTGCTGTTTTTCCAATCTCAGTAGAAGCCAATGACAGGAGTCCATTTAATGGTTTGTTAAAAGTCTATAAGTTTCCCTGGACAGTTGAATCTTCATTTATTTATATATAGTGTAAATTTCAAATGTCCATGCTTTCAGCTCTTTCTCAAATGGTGTATTAGCAAAATAAGGTTGGATTTTGAGAGGTGTTTCACAAGGTCCCTCATAAGAGGCTCTTTTTGAAACACTGGCCTACAGTTTTTTTAGAAGTCATCTACTTCAGAGATTATGGGGGAGATTCTATATATGGCGCCTACAAAATCGGTGTTGAAATCAGTGCCGACTAAGGCCCAGATGCATCAACCATACGTTAAAAAATCACAAACGTAAAATCCTTACCGAATTTGAAAGAACGAAGAATGCACTAAAAACAGAAGTCCCACATGTTCGGTTCGGTATTTGTAAATCAAATACATTACAGAAGTGTAATCCCCGTCATTAATCTGCCTGTAAAGCATGTGCAGAGCAGCCAAGCATTATGCTGGCTGCTCTGCGCATGCCACAAACGTCAAAACCCAACACAACAAAAAAACCACGTGGAAAATAAAAGGGGCAAAGGCGCTCATCAGGGCCCCCCCCCCCCCGAGGTCGGCGCTGCTCCCCGTTTCCGCATGTGTTAAATAAAAGTAAAAACAAAAAAACAAAGTTTAGCAGCCCGGTCCCCCTCCCTTCCTGTCTCTGTTTTTCTTCTTCTCCTAAGCTCCGCCTCCCACCATGCTCCACCCCCTTAGCTCATCGCCGCCGCTCCCCCCTCTACCGGACCCTCCCTCCGCTTTTCCGACCCGTGCAGCGCCTCTCACCTCTGTATGAAGGCGCTGCATGGGCAAGAAGAGCTGATTGGCGATCAGTACTGCCTTCTCCGATGTCCCTCTGTTCTTCCTGGGCCCGCCCTCCTCTGACGTGGAGGGCAGAGCCACAATAAAATCCATGGAGCTAAGGGATCACACATATGAAGGAACAAGCAAAGGTTGGAGTAACCCAGATAATGGAGAATGGGGGTTTTGGCTTGTGCACAGACTACGCATGAAGAAACATATTCCTTGACATCTTTGAATAGAGGGCCACCAATTCCTTGACATCCCTTTGCATAGAGGGCCACCATACTGAGCGGTTCATTGAATATATTGTTTTATATACCCCTGGATGCTCTGCTTGTTTGCTGCCATGCATTTCAGACAGGACAAACTGACAAAGGATCTTAGGGACGTAAAGGCAATGATCAGTATTACTGGGGGCCAACCCCTGAGTTTGTTGAAGTTTAGTAGCAAACTCCATTGTTAATGCTGCTACAGTATTGGTCTCTGGTATAATAGGTCCCTTCGCTTGTGTTGCAGAGGTGCTGGCGGTAAAGCTGTTGGAAAGAGTATCAGCTTTACATTCTTTGCCCCTTTCAGTAAATTACAAAGTTGAATCTAGTGAAGGATAACACCCACTTGACATGACACAGACTCAGTCCTTGAACAGATTGTATTTATTCCAAATTTACAGGATGCCCCCCTCTAGAAGATGCTGCCACTCTTCAACTGCCCATTTACATAACTTCCAGTTCCCAATGTCAAAATTAATCTCTGGTGGAGAAAATTTCCTTTAAAAAAAAAAGGTCGGGGGACGGGGGACAGCAGAATTTGAGGTTCTGAAATGCCTTAACTGCATCAGATGACAAGTGCCAGGGATTGGTTCTCTTATACCTAAGGGAGGTAATGGGTGCTATAACATAGAAACCCCCATAATATATTGTCTATAATAATTAACAGCCCCCCTCCCCAACTGCTGTACTGCCTTTAAATTCTCATTTGGTGCCATTCCATAACAGCTGACACCTTAGTGGGATCCAACTCTAACCCAAAAAGGGAACCCTAGTGACCTTAGGCACTTCTCATTTTAAGCACACAGAAGGTTATCCCTGAATCTTTAAAATGCATTATTGATGTGTTACCTGTAAAGGGCAAGAGTCAAGGAGTAAATAAGAATGCCCATCCAAGCAAATTGCAGCATTCTGGTCCAACATGTGACAGAACATAGCACTAATGTAATCTGGAACACAGTGGGGACATCACAGAGTCCAAAGGGCACTGCTAATTACTGGCATTCATACTACCTATCCTGGATGTTGATGAACATTGTCTTCCATTCATCCCCCCCCTTCCCTAATGGGGATCATATCACATGCCCAACAGAGATTCAATTGGAATAATTTGGATGCACTTCACCTGGTCAAACAACTTAGACATTAAGGTAAGAGGATAGCAGTTCTTTACCATGATTTTATTACAGACCTTGTAGTCAATGAAGGTCCGCAGTCTCTCATCTTTCTTTCCCTACAAAAAATAACCCTCCTCCTACAGGAGATATGGAAGAGTCTAATAAACTACAGCTGTTTGATCAAAATTTAATCAGAGGGGAAGGGGGTTAGTTTTCCCAATTCCTCCCTCCGAAAGAGCTTCCTCCAGGAAGAAGCCTCCTCCCCCAAAGCATCCTAAGAACAATGGACCTTTATGGTGCCCCCCAGTCTCACTTCTATTAGTGACTTCTTTTCAGTAATAAAGAATTATTTGCTAGGCTAGTGTGAACTTCTTCACAGAGGCCTGATGCTTTTAGCCAGTTAAGATATCTGGCAGCAAATAGAGGAAACCAAGATTCTAGAAGACATATTGAACATGTTATAAGCTGAATGTATAAGATGGGTTCCACATTCATCTGCTTATGTCAGAATAGCAGCTAGAGTCTGACTGAAAACAAAACTTTGGCCAGTTTTCGGCTAAAACTGAAAATGTGGCCAAAAACTAGGGCTTGATTTTGGCCAGAACTGAAACAGTAGAAAAATGTGGTTGTGTGGATGTGAAAAAAATTAATACTACCATATTGCCCACAGCAGTACTAGATTGCTTGAAGCTGGAATACGTAAGAGAGGCTGTGCTAAGGTAAATAGGCTGTTTGAAGGGAAGTTGTTCGAATTTTCAAACTGTTTTGCCAGTAAATGTATTGAATTTGAATCTCTTTGGATCTGAGTTTTGTTTGGTATTATTCTGATACACTGATTGCACTCTCAGGGCCATTTACAGAATGTTAGTGTCTTGCCAATAGCAGCAGCAGTTAGAGCACACTTTTTTTTACTTCTGGAGGTGAGCTTCTTTTGCTACTGGAGTTGAACTGCTGCTGCTCCTTTTGCTGCCAGAGCCAGTGAGCTGCTTCTTTTGCTGCTGGAAGTGAGCAACTCTTCCAGGGCAGAGGAGTGGGACGGGGTTTTGGCAACCACCGAAAACAAGAGACCAGTTTCAGCTGAAACAAATACCGTACAGAAAGTTTTTTTTGCAGAAACAGAAACTTAGCGACAACAGCTTTTCAAGTCGGTTTTGACACCGGAACCAAAACCGAATTTGGTTGGGCTCTAGCAGCCAGTTCATACTACAAGTGGTGCCATTTTTCAAAGGGTACAAAGCTTGTCATCCATTCATATATTGAACCATGGGCTTCAATTTGATCTGATAACATTGTGCCTCAGAATACTTTCTTGCCCAAGTGGTCCAAGAGCCTAGAATCTATCTGGCAGTGAATCAGAAATTTTTCTGCATTTTTTGTGCCTTCATCACCACCAATTCAGCTACCACTGATAGATGTGAAAGTGGGACTGAATTCAGATGCGGACTGAACTGTATACTTTAAGTCCATTTTTTAAAATACAGGTTGAATAGTTAATGAATTTTGTTATATATGAATCTTTTCTTCCTGCAGAAGGCACTGGACTGGAATGGCCACAGTGGCTTTTGGTGCCTGTATGATTTTTCAGAAACTAAATATGTCTGAATGAGGGTCTGTGGTTCACATTGGGAGTGATATGCACAGGGAATAAATGCACACAACATTGTTTTATACTTTTATATTTATAATAATGTTGTTTAATTATTTATATAGACTCCTGAGGCAGGAACATTGGTGCCGAAACATGGTGCCATGTTAAGCCATCATTAAGAATCATAAATAAAAGTTTTATTTTCACATTGAGTGTTCTTTGGTCTATGTTTGGAGTTACTGGATCTGTCTCCCACTCTTGCTTCCTGCTGTATTCCTCACCTCCCCCCCCCCCCCCCCCCCCCCAATAAAACATTTTTGCCCTATAAGGTATGGAATATGGTATGTTGATGAGTGGGAAAAAATCAGCATTTAAATGCATGTATATCTGATGCACTGACTCTACAATATGTGAAAATGATTCAAGGGAGTGCAGACTTTCTATTTGTAGTAGTAGTAGTATAGTCACTGTATATATGTAGATAAGAAAATGGCAGCTTGATGGTACATTACAACGCTTGCTTCAGAGGAGATTTTTGACCAGTTTTATATAGTAGTAAATATCTTAAAACATTAAGATGTAATTTGGAATGGTTAGGCACCATTTACTGTATACATGTGAAATGCTTATTTACAACTGTAAATGGGCATGTACAGGTAAATAGCGATTTTACAAAAGCTGCTAGTTATGCGCATAAATGAGGCATGCATTGATTTTAAGAGGGCATGTTCTAGGTGTGGTTTGAGCAAGCAACAGAAATATATATGTAGTCCCTGTTTTGCAATGGAAATACATATATAGTTCAAAAATTTCAAGATCAACATTTATACCTTCTCTGAGTCACTCATAACTGTCTGCTAACTGCTTGCTTGAACATGGGGTTTGAAGGAGTGAGGGTGTGTGTGTGCTTATATTTCTGTGTAAAATAAAAAAAATAACACTTCACAAGGTAAAAAAATAGAGGAGGTCTTTTACTAAAGATTATCTGCATCAGGGCCCATTTTATTCCTAGGGGCCCTGGTACAGATAACTCAAGCTAAGCTTTAGTAGAAGACTCCAGAGTTTGGAGCTTGGTTTCTTAATTGTCTCTACCTGGAGGTGCAGTTTTGCAAAATTCACCACTTACTTCTAACATTAGGTAGAAACATCTACAGCTTCTATGTGTAAGTAACACTACTTACATGTACAAAAGCCGTAAGTGATGCCACTCGTTTTCTGAATGTGCTTTTTGCAAAATGGCTATTTCTATTGTACATGCTAAGACCGAGGAAAAATTATATGTATTTAGAAAAGGTTCCGCATTTAGCGAACCTTTTGTAAAATACCTTGCAAATTGTGAAAGTTTCAACTGGGATTCCATTGTCCAACTTACAGGACTTTTACGAAATTGGGCTTTAAATCTGAATTTGTAAGCTCATTAATCCTTACATAAACCATGAATTCATATCATCATTAACTTGATCCCTACACTGATATACCTCTATGGTGTGCAACACTTCATAAACTATCAAAACCATGTAAAAATAGTATACAAAAAATTTTTTTAAAATCCCCTATTAACATAAAATGGGCCAGAAAATGTTTTATGCAACAGGAGGGGCATTTTCAAAATTCTTTGGGCAGGTACAAAAACTGCATATACTTTTTCCTATACATTTTGCATCATATTTTATAGGCCAAGTATGCATGCACTTTTCTTTTGAAAATTACCCAAGAAAAATGTATTCACAAAAATTGTACCTTCTTTTTCTGCAGAGAATTGTTTTGATAAAAACAAACGAGAATACCTTAGAAAAATACAAAACTATGCATGTTGATGTTTTCCCAACCTAACCATCCCCAGAGAATGTATGCAAAATATGTGGGTAAAAGTACCCATATTATAGGGAAGTGTGCATACTTTCACTGTACACAGGGCTTTTTGCTCACCCTATTATCTCAATAAATAACCATTTACAGGGTTAAGGGATGAATTCATCAAGCAGCGTTATGGTCTTAATGCATGCAAAAAGCCCATAGGTATAGAATGGGCTTTAGCATTTAGAATGTGCCAATTCCTTTAACACGTTAAGGCCATAATGCCGCTTGATGAAATCCTCCCAAATGGCCTTTGAAAACTGCCTCCCCAATGATTAAACACTACCAAACAAATACATTTTAAAGCAAAAAAAAAGAGAGACATTTTAAAAATACTTCTTCAAGCCCATCTAAAGAGTCTGGGGTTCTCAAATTTCTATGAAGCATCCATTTATATACTTTGTAAAGAAGTATTCTATTTCAAAAATACTCAGTTGACAGAGTGATCGTTGAACTGACACATCTATATACAATGAATAACTGGGTGTTCTGCTTATGAATATTGTCAGAAAAACATAGTTCATAACTAAAATCTATTTCTGTAAAAATTATTTCATGACAATAAGAAACTTCATTATATTTTTCACATTAAAAGTTACTCATTGGAATAATTTCACACAACTTTCAAATAAATCCCACAATTTCTCTTCCAACATCTAAAAATGAAAAAGTAGAACTTAGTGGCTTCCTAATTGAATACTGTCATTCATCCATGTGATATTGCTGTTTTCTAAAAATTCAATAATGTGTGTCAAATTGAAAATGCATTGTAGAGCAATGAGAACCAATTCAATATAAACAATCTGTGTGGAATAATTATGCTCTTACTCCACTTTAAAAGGATCATCTAGAGGTCGTTATTGGCACTATACACCCCTGTAATATATTGAATTTAAAGTGTGTGTGTATATGTATGTGTGTATTATATCTATCTATCTACAGTGGTGGAAATAAGTATTTGATCCCTTGCTGATTTTGTAAGTTTGCCCACTGACAAAGGCATGAGCAGCCCATAATTGAAGGGTAGGTTATTGGTAACAGTGAGAGATAGCACATCACAAATTAAATCCGGAAAATCACATTGTGGAAAGTATATGAATTTATTTGCATTCTGCAGAGGGAAATAAGTATTTAATCCCTCTGGCAAACAAGACCTAATACTTGGTGGCAAAACCCTTGTTGGCAAGCACAGCGGTCAGACGTCTTCTGTAGTTGATGATGAGGTTTGCACACATGTCAGGAGGAATTTTGGTCCACTCCTCTTTGCAGATCATCTCTAAATCATTAAGAGTTCTGGGCTGTCGCTTGGCAACTCGCAGCTTCAGCTCCCTCCATAAGTTTTCAATGGGATTAAGGTCTGGTGACTGGCTAGGCCACTCCATGACCCTAATGTGCTTCTTCCTGAGCCACTCCTTTGTTGCCTTGGCTGTATGTTTTGGGTCATTGTCGTGCTGGAAGACCCAGCTACGACCCATTTTTAAGGCCCTGGCGGAGGGAAGGAGGTTGTCACTCAGAATTGTACGGTACATGGCCCCATCCATTCTCCCATTGATGCGGTGAAGTAGTCCTGTGCCCTTAGCAGAGAAACACCCCCAAAACATAACATTTCTCTTCCTCCAAACACGGCGAGTTGAGTTCATGCCAAAGAGCTCAATTTTTGTCTCATCTGACCACAGCACCTTCTCCCAATCACTCTCGGCATCATCCAGGTGTTCACTGGCAAACTTCAGACGGGCCGTCACATGTGCCTTCCGGAGCAGGGGGACCTTGCGGGCACTGCAGGATTGCAATCCGTTATGTCGTAATGTGTTACCAATGGTTTTCGTGGTGACAGTGGTCCCAGCTGCCTTGAGATCATTGACAAGTTCCCCCCTTGTAGTTGTAGGCTGATTTCTAACCTTCCTCATGATCAAGGATACCCCACGAGGTGAGATTTTGCGTGGAGCCCCAGATCTTTGTCGATTGACAGTCATTTTGTACTTCTTCCATTTTCTTACTATGGCACCAACAGTTGTCTCCTTCTCGCCCAGCGTCTTACTGATGGTTTTGTAGCCCATTCCAGCCTTGTGCAGGTGTATGATCTTGTCCCTGACATCCTTAGACAGCTCCTTGCTCTTGGCCATTTTGTAGAGGTTAGAGTCTGACTGATTCACTGAGTCTGTAGACAGGTGTCTTTCATACAGGTGACCATTGCCGACAGCTGTCTGTCATGCAGGTAACGAGTTGATTTGGAGCATCTACCTGGTCTGTAGGGGCCAGATCTCTTACTGGTTGGTGGGGGATCAAATACTTATTTCCCTCTGCAGAATGCAAATAAATTCATATACTTTCCACAATGTGATTTTCCGGATTTAATTTGTGATGTGCTATCTCTCACTGTTACCAATAACCTACCCTTCAATTATGGGCTGCTCATGTCTTTGTCAGTGGGCAAACTTACAAAATCAGCAAGGGATCAAATACTTATTTCCACCACTGTGTATCTCTCTCTCTCTCTCTCTCTCTCTCTCTCTCTCTCTCTCTCTCTCTCTCTCTCTCTCTCTCTCTCTCTCTCTCTCTCTCTCTCTCTCTCTCTCTCTCTCTCTCTCTCTCTCTCTCTCTCTCTCTCTCTCTCTCTCTCTCTCTCTCTCTCTCTCTATATATATATATATATATATATATATATATATATATAATGCAATGGTAATAGAAACGATGTATTTTCCAATATTTGATTTACGTTTGCTGGAACTGATAGAAATTGGTGGGGAACTAGATTCACACGCTTGATATTCAGTGAAATATTATCAGATATAGGGGTATGCACACTAAAGTGCACTAGTAAATGGGCTTAGCACATGTTAACTGGAGACTTCACTGTGCATTAAGATCATTTGTAGCATGTTTAAGAAACAGAGCAATTTCCAGTATTTCTTTTTCAAGTTGATGGGGGAGCACTTACCACCTCTAATTTAAGAGGTGCTAAGAGCTCCTGTGTTATAGATATGCTAACCAGTTCATTTGTGATAATCAGAACGTGCTAGTTGGATAGCGTGTCCAAGCATATTCTCTGCCCCTGATATACTCCCTTCAGAAAATAAATACAAAAAAAATAAATACCATGTACTTAGCACACACAAACAGGTTATTTACCACACAATTCTTTAACACACTTGGTGATAAGCATTTTCACGCATGCTAAGCACACATTAGGGCTTAATATCCGTTAGTAGACATACCCTATAGTGTATGGAAAATATTTTCACTAAAGTAGCATAAAACAGACAGTAGAAGAGGCAAAATAAGAAACCTTCATAACCACATTCAGAAAACAGCAGCTCTTCATTTTCTTCTGGCCACTTGATCAGAAAGGTATACAAAATATCACAGGTGTATATGTGCTTGTGATTTGTTTTAAATAATAAACATTCCATTAACATATTAATACATATAGTCATTATCTTCATTTATGGAAGGGGTAAACAAATTAAAATTTTAAACAATTATTATAAATTATTTATTTGGAGTATGTACTTATCTTTTCTTTCCACACTCTTAACAATATACAAAAATAATACTACAAAAACATAAATCTGACCTATTCTAGCTCAAGATACAAGTCAAAGCCTTGAAATGAGAAGTTCTCCAGTCTTATCAATCATCACCATAGATGTCCCCTGCAAATGGCAAGTGCACTTGGCTGCCTGTGACATTAGGAAGACGAGACAGGTCAGGTAGATTCTGAATACGCAATCTTAATTCTTTTCGTACTTGAGACACTCTAGCCAACTTGCGCTTGTATTCCTGCAAAATAATTTTTTAAACAGGAAATTAAACACATTTTTAAAGCTAGGTACTTGTTTGATTCAATGCATAGTTGGGGATGCCTGAATTCTTAAATGCTAGAGATGCCAAGGGGGAAAAAAAAATCTGAGTTCTTAACAGCACACAGACTGGGTAAACATTTTGAACTAAGCAACATAATAGATGTCAGTGGCATTGTTTGTACAACAAAGTCCATGTATACAAAAAGGTAATTGCTAAAGCAGATTTTTTTTTAACTGAGACCAAGTAATATACATACTTTAACAAACTATTTACATAATTAAATCAGCTAATAGGAAGCACTTTTAAAACAAATCAATGTAAAGATGTGGAATTTGTACCGGAAAATGTGGTGAAAACAGGTAAAATGACTGGGTTTAAAAACAAATTAAGACAAGTTATTGAAGGAAAAATCCATAAACCATTATTAGCCACATAAAACTGGGAAACTGCTGATTATCCCTGGGTATAATACAGCAAGAAAGGATCTATAATGCAGCAACAAAGGATCTACTTGGGGATCCTGCTAGGTATCTGTGACCTGGATTGCTCACTTTTGGAAACATGATGCTAGGCTTGATGAATGTTTGATCTGACTCAGTTTAGTATTTCTGATGGTCTTACTTTAAACAGGTATTTTCATTGAATTTATGTCAAAACACTTGTTATCGCCATGCTGCTTAGACAGTTTATCATTACATTTACAAAAATATTAGATTTGCATCCCAAGCATTGGCGAGTCAAATTGAGAATACCTTAAGCTTGGAGCTTTGGAGGCAGTTCACAGTTTGTGGCCAGTTTGACAGTTGATAGGAGAAAAAAATATAGCAGTCAAAAATTAATGTAATGGACATAGTACCTTAGCTAACATAATGGTGAACTAAAAATCATATAAGGCCTGATATTAGGTGACATCAAATCGGGGTTGTAGCCAGACCTGACATTTTGGGGGTCCCAGAGACATATGAGCGTGAGTAGTGATTGGTATACTCCTAAATAATGCCTTAGAGTGCACTTGATAATGGATTTCTAAGTAAAAAGTTTGTCCTGCATAAACAAACAACATGCACACTTATGGAAATCTTGGAAGCACTGACATTTTTAAATGAAGTTGCATTATCCCATAACTTAAACTTTACTTGAGTCTGGTTGTCCTCTCAACACACATCACAGTATCCTGGAAAATAATTACTGCAGTGGCACATATCCCTCAACTTTACTTTTCTACTGCTTTTCCTCTCCTTTCTGAAGCTGACATGAACCAGTTCAAGTCCCTGGAGTTCCTGACAGTGTTCCTTCCACCCTCTTCTCCTTACGAAGGAGCAGACAAATAAAGGATTGTATGCCAAATTACTTTGTGAAGTAACACTAAATCCTGCAAAGAAGCTTCTCAGAGCCTATGTGTCTTGTTTGGAAGATTTTCGTGAGCTCTTGAGTCCAGCTGAAGGACCGAGGGGTATGTAAACCGTAGTCCTCCAAAGGACAGCCGACCAACCCACAGTCTTCACGCGCAGCGACCGCCGTTCACCGGGAGTTGAGCCCCCAGCAGCAGGCGGCCAACAGGACTTCAGGAACCGTGGGGGTTGACGGACTGACCAGATGGAGAGAGGACAGGGAACTGGAAGCAGACTGGCTGGCAGGCAAGCAAGGATGGTCAGGAACTCAGCAGAGGTCGAGGCTGGCCGCAAGCAGGGATGGTCAGGAACTAGCAGAGGTCGAGGCTGGCAGCAAGCAGGGATGGTCAGGAACTAGCAGAGGTCGATACCGGTCAGGACAAGAAGTAGAGAAGTCTGGAGACAACACACGCAGCTAAGTCCTCAGAAACGAGAAGCCGAAGCAAGGATCATGAGAAATGCTGCTCCTTAAATAGCCCTCCCCATCAGGGAGCTGAGAATCAGCTGGCGAGCGCGGGGACCACGGGAGACGTCATCCAGGAAACCTCCAGGATAGGTGCATCGTCAGGCCTGAGGCGGAGCCCCGCTGTAACCAATCACTCCGTAAAACACAAGGCGTAACCCTGCCTCGCGGGCTCCATGTCCGGAAGAGAAGCCGGCCATCGAACGCCGGCACCATCTTCGGTGACTCCGTTGTAGCGGGCCCAATAGCCAGCGATCGGGAGCAGCGTGGCCATAATGGCCGGTGTTCGGGGAAAAACAACGAGACAGGCCGGCTAAGGGCACGCGGGGAGGCGGCCAATTCCAGAGCGCGTCCTCCGCGGGAGCGGAGCTACTCAGGTGAGGAACATGCCCAGCGAGGGACGTGACACTACGTAGCAAGCTTAACAGCACCAATTGTGAACACACAAATATCAGTAACTGTACCTTTAAAAAGGAATCAGTGAATTTACAGAACCGCACTATGCTTCCTATTGTTCAATCACCCTTAGGATTCACCTTTGGGTTTCAAAAGCAAAACCACATGCATGTAAGGACTGGATAAACAAATTAAAACAAAGTTTAAAGCACATGCCCTTAATATGTAATATTTTGTAGCAATAATGAAACAGTGATGGAATATTTACATAGCAAGCAGCCTCAGCCAACACCTACCCAACGAACACCTACCCTTCTGGAAGCTGCTGAAAACTTACCTCTTCAAACAAGCCTATCCAAACAACCTAACTTAATTTACGAACAACCCACACCACTAATATTACCCATGCCCAATTCTTCCCCCCACATCTTTTCTTCTTGTTCCACTCTATACAACGGTGTTATCTCTGTGACACTTTTGTACCCATACATTGTTCTACTTTATACAACTATGTTATTTCCGTGATACTTTTGTACCCATACTTTGTAAGCCGCACTGAACCTGCTATTGAGCAGGAAAGAGCGGGGTATAAATGCTACAAATAAATAAATAAATAAATATTTTCCACTGAACATAATTAACAGGAAAAAAAGATGTTCAGTGCTCCCAGGTCTCAACCTAATTGTTTTTTTTTTTTTAATTGTACTAATTGTACTGATTGTTAAGAACCTGATTCTCATAACATGATGTCTGTTTTGGTGGCCCTTTACTAGGTGAAAACATCTCTGCGTGAATACAAGCGGTCCTTACAATTTAGAACTAATTACTCAGCACTTCCCCTTTGTACATCCGCATGTTGCAAAGCCAGCACGTTTGAAAATATAAGCAAGATCAAATAAAAATGTTACCACCAATAAAGGACAACAACGTGGATAGAGCAGCTTATATGTTTGCTTGCTTGGTTTTAGGTAAATAGGGATGACTGACAGCTGCGCGGAGGAGAGGGAAAGGGAGACCAACCTAACTGGCTTCACCTTTTTGATGTCTCCTGTTCTGGCTCCTTGCAATGCTGTCCTTTACTGCTCCCTGCATCGCTGCTCTTCTTAAATTTTCTGGGCCGCCGGCAGAGTCAGTGAGGTAAAGAATAGTTGCTTACCTGTAACGGTGGTTCTCCATGGTCAGTAGATCATCTAACCACATAGCTGAAGTGACTCCCCAGTGTCATCACTGACTTGGCCCTTCCAAAGCACATAAAACTCAAAAAGAGCTCTCTTCACATGTCCCTGACTTCCCACCGCTGGTAACCACTATATATAACATACACTCAGCTCTCCCACCTCAATAAAAATTCTGGTGGCAAATCTTGGTGGGAGGGTGGTTCTGTGTGGCTAGATGATCTACTGTCCACGGAAAACCACTGTTACAGGTAAGCAACTATTCTTTCTCCATGGACAGTTATCTCGCCACAAAGCTGAAGACTCCCAAGCTGAAAAACAGGGAACAGTCATAGCAATAATGATTAAAGAAATAACTTTGTATATTCTTGTGGACTTTTTCCTGGTATTGGAGTAGGAGGAGAGTTGACACCTCATAGGAAAGATAGCAAACAGTCAATCTAAAGATTAGAATCTATTGAGGAAGGAGCCACTACAGAAAAAAAGTTACTTAAATGCGTGTAAAGAAGCCATCTTTACTAGTTTGCAGAAATGTAATGGAGAAAACTCTGCAAAGATGAACCATTGTAGTGACTAAAGATCAAAAACAATGTGTAAGAACTTGAGAAATTTGTGTAAAAAGTTATTGAGTGGCTTGGTGATAATAAAATAAATACCTGTAGCAACCCACTTAAAATCCAAGATAGAAATATATATGAGATGGTCTGGTTTAAGATCATGTATTGGCATGGTAAATCCAAAACGCACAGGTATAGACCAAACTAATCAATTGGGGTTCACATTCAATGATAAGATGAAAGAAAAATTGGGGAAATAAGAGACTGACGGATATGGAAAGGAGACACCACCTGAGGGAGAAATTTCAGATGGAGACAAAAGTGGTATCTTGCCCAGGAAGATTTTAAGAAGAGTCCAACTTTAAGAAGAGTCCAACGTGAACCAGTGTCTGAATATCATTGAAAAGTTAAGCTGATGTGATGGTAATGAGAGAAACAGAAATCTAGGTTGGAAAGCTAGGTTGTGCCAATTGGATAGGGGCATAAGGAAGAGTAATAAGAAAACGTTTATACGAGATTCTAATTTCTCACTAATAGAGACGACTGAAAAGGAGGGTGAAAAGATATCAAACCACTGAAACAACGTTTTATTACAAGATGCTTGAAAACATATATACCAGAACAAGTTGTACTTATACAGTTGAGAAAAAAAATCCAGTATTTGGAAAGATAGATTGCTACACCGTTCTGACTCAGTCACTTTGATCAATATTTAAGACTACTAGTGATGTGTGAGAACGATAACAGTTGGAAAATTGTGAATTTCCACTCTTGGGATAGGATAGAAAAATATGTCCTTGATGTAGCAGTCATAAAATTGAAAAGTTTTAACTTAGAAAACCAGGGAGAGGCGCAGAGGGAGGCAAGGTAGTATGACAATGTAATTGTTTCCCTGCACAATAGTTAGAAGCCTGTACTCCTCTTTATGATCCTTGATCCCTTCCCCTAACCAGCAGATCCGTGTAGTTGGAATCCATAGGAGAAGCTGACAAGACTGGACCTTGCTGCCTTTAATTGTGCCTCCACCCCTATTCTAGAACTGTATGTAGTTTATTCTGATGCTATATTGCACTGCTTAATGCTTCTGTGTACTATATATGCTTAATGTGTATATTCTATTGCTATATTGCACTGCTGAGTTTTCATATATACTATATATGCTGTTCGATGTTTATATCTTGTCACGATTCCTAGCTCTAACCCCAAATCTGACCATTTGTGTTTATTTATTGCTACATACTGTACCTTGCATGATTTCTAGCTCTGCTCCCCAATTACATAATTTTCACCACTTAATCTATTGCCTCTTCTGCCCTCCTGTTTCCCTCTAATTCTCATATCCCCCATCTATCAGTACATACCACCAACATGTTCCTACTAAAAATACTTATCATCCACTCATTCACGATCATTCACGCAACATTCACCACCCCCCCATCAGAATTCAATGTTATACCAGTTCTCCAACACCACAAATGATCACCCAAGCTATCCACATCCTCACGTACCAACAACAACCAGAGAAACCAATCTCCATGCAGACAACCATCGCTGAAATCAGAAACAATCTCACCGAAACCCAAAGCATCTATAACAAGAAAACTCATCCATATCCGCTCATCTGCCCTGACTGATGAGCCTTACCTAACCTTCAGTGTGGGATACATCAATGCAAGATCTGCTATTAATGGACCCATAGCCACACCATCTTCATGGACTTCATATCCAACATGTGCATTAATAACCCTAATGTTACATTACTAGCAGGCATATTTTCAAAGCACTTAGCCTTCCAAAGTTCCATAGGACCTAAATCTACATTTGGAGGACTCTAAATCAATACATTCCCAAGATTGTCTAGACCTCTTTGACATGTGTGACCTTATTTTACCTCCTCCACAACCCACTCACACAAAGGGTCACTCGCTAGATGTTATTTCGTATAAAATTTCTGATGATCAAAATTTAATTATGTCTGATATTGTCTGGTCTCCTACACCATGGTCCGACCATGTCAAAGCACTCTTAACCTTACAATGGCGGAAAAAGGACCAACCTAAATTACAAGACCCCAAAACGATTTTCACCAGAGGAAGAATTGACAATGATACTTTTTGGAAACATATCTATGCCTATAATTGGTCTACATTACCCAATTATGACCTCTTCCTCACAATCTGGGATGATAGATGCAAAATGATCTTAGACGAAATTGCACCACTACGCCCCCAAAAATTACGTACTCACAACCTTCCACCGTGGTTCAACAATTTATTGAAAAATTTGAAGTCACAAGCCAGAAAACTTGAAAAGGCATGGAGCAAATCAAAAGATCATAGTAGCTTCAATCCTTGGAAGCAATCTCAAAGAAGTTGCAAACATGCCATCAAGCGTGCTACAAGAAGCTACTACACAAACAAAATCACAATGTCTGGAGCAGATATAAAAAAACAATTTCAAATCATAAAAACCCTCTTAAATACTGATCCAGTTACTTCATCACCTTCAAACTGTCCTTCTGCTAACCAATTAGCCAAGTACTTCAACGACAAAATCATTAATCTTTGCAAGTCGATCTCCCAAGTTACTTCCACTGTAGACTATTTCCTTGACGAACTGGACCCTAACCCAATTGAAGTACCAGCAGACCGATATTGGACCACTTTTACCCCTCTTACTAATGAAGAAGTCTCCAAGACCATTTTGCAAACTTTCTAGGTCTTATTGCCAACTTGATACCCTTGTCCCAACTACCTTCTGAAAAACCCTCCAATACGTTTCATCGCTGACCTCACCACTCACTTAAATTTCCTACTCTAACGAGGCTCCTTCCCCACCAGTCATGGTTATATATTACTAACACCAATACCTAAGAACTCCAAGAAACTTGCAAACGATATTACCAACTACCGGCCAATTGCCTCCATTCCCCTAATTACAAAATTGATGGAAAACAGAGTGATTTCGCAGCTTAATGATTATATTGAGAAATTCTCTATACTGCATGAATCACAATCAGGCTTCCGTTCGGCCCACAGCACAGAAACAGTCCTTACTACCTTAATATCCAAATTCAAACAAGAAATAGCTATAGGGAACCATATCTGTAAAGACTGTAAAGAGTTCCTACAACAATGGGATCTACAAGGACAAAACACGCAACCAACACACAAAAAAGAACACACATTAGACATCATAACATACAAATTTGACCACGACGCAAATTTTACATTAACAAACACTAATTGGTCACCTATATTGTGGTCAGACCATTACAAAGCACATATTACCCTCCTATGGAGAATGAAAGACTTACCCAACAAACAAAAACGAAAAACCTACACCACAAGAGGAAAATAGATCCGGCTAAGTTCTGGCAACAAATATACATCGACAGATGGACAGCAAAGACAGACACAATCCAATTCCTCTCAGAATGGGATAACAGATGTAAATTAATACTAGACAACATTGCCCCAATCCAAACCAGAACCTCGCACAGAAAGAACTGAATACCATGGTTCAATGAAGAATTGAAAAAACTTAAAACACAAGTAGGAAACTAGAACGTGCATGAATAAAAAGAAAGATGATCCTACTCTCAACGCTTGGAAGCAACTCCGAAAGAAATATAAATATACCATAAGACAATACTACAAAACTGAAATAGGCCCAAATTACAAAGACACATACAAACTCTTCAAACTCGTGAATAAATTATTAGATATTACCCCAGTCACTAACAACAGCAAAGACACGCCAGGAGCTGACGACTTGGCGAAGTACTTTAAGGAGAAAATCATACAACTGCGACTTAAAATACCTGTCAGCCCCCATCGACTACACTGCACTCCTAGAATGCCTAGACCCAGACCCTGGAGTTTACCCAGCAGACAGGATCTGGACTGAATTCACAATACTACCGGAAGACCTCATCTCACAAACACTTAAAAGATTTGCCAAATCTCATTGCAAATTAGACATGAAGTCAGCCCCTCAACAATTTATAACGGACCTAACAAACCATGTAAACTTTATGCTACAAAACGGACTCTTCCCAGTGGAGAAAGGTAACATTTTACTCACCCCCATACCCAAGGATGCAAAGAAAAATGCCAGCGAACTAACGAACTACAGACCAGTAGCATCCATTCCTTTAATTACCAAAATAACAGAAGGTATGGTGACCAAACTCACAGAATACAAGTTCTCAATATTACATGATTCCCAGTCAGGATTTCGCGCCAATCACAGCACTGAAACCGTATTAGTCACACTCATGACAAAACTTAAACAACTGATTGCAAACGGGAATAACATACTACTGTTACAATTCGACATGTCAAGTGCATTTGATATGGTTGACCATGGAATTTGATTACACATCCTTGAATACTTCGGCATCGGAGGCAACGTTCTCAACTGGTTTAAGGGGTTCCTAACTACACACTCTTATCAAGTGACATCAAATTCGGCTACATCAGCTACATGGACACCTGAATGCGGTGTTCCACAGGGATCCCCTCTCTCACCGACCATATTCAACCTAATGATGACACCCTTGGCCAGACTACTATCGAATCAGAACTTAAACCCACATATATATGCCGACGATGTAACAATCTTCACCCATTCAAACAAGATCTAAGGGAAATCTCCAAGGAAATCAAGCAAAGCCTACACATCACGAATTCCTGGGCAGACGCATTTCAGCTGAAACTAATTCACCACCATCAACACACCTAAACTAAACCTACCAGTTTCGGACACCCTAAAAATTCTTGGAGTCACCATTGATCGACACCTAACACTTGAGAATCATGCGACAAACATAACCAAAAAGATGTTTCACTCAATGTGGAAACTAAAAAGAATTAAACCATTTTTTTCCAAGGTCCGTCTTCTGCAATCTGGTACAATCACTAGTACTCAGTCATCTGGACTATTGTAATTCACTATACGCTGGTTGCAAACAGCAAATACTTAAAAAACTCCAGACATCCCAGAACACAGCAGCCAGATTAATATTCGGCAAATCAAAATATGAATGCGCGACACCCCTACGAGAAAAACTACACTGGCTCCCACTTAAAGAACGCATCACATTTAAACTTTGTACCCTAGTCCACAAGATCATCCATGGAGACGCCCCAGCCTACATGTCAGACCTAACAGAACTACCACCCAGGAACGCAATAAAATCTTCTCGCACATTCCTCAATCTTCATCCTCTCATTTGTAAAGGTCTGAAATACAAATTGTTGCATGCATCTACCTTTTCCTATATGAGCGCACAGCTATGGAACGCACTACCACGCAACTTGAAAAAGGTCCATGAACTGGCCAATTTCTGCAAACTACTGAAAACTTATCTCTTCGACAAGATTTATCACAAAGATCAACACATGTAACTGTATAATCTTTAATATATATAGGAATTTCTTATAACGCCTTTTGCTGTAATACAACCATGTACTTCTCCACCATGTAACCCAAACCCTCCATAAACCAAATGTATATTCTTTCTATTTCCAATATCCACGACGAATTGTAAGCCTCATTGAGCCTGCAAAGAGGTGGGATAATGTGGGATACAAATGCAATAAATAAATAAAATAAATATCCTCCTTCTGCAATTCGACTTATCCAGTGCCTTTGATATGGTTGATCATACCATCCTAACGAAACTCTTGGACAAACTTGGGATAGGTGGCAATATCATTAACTGGATAAAAGGCTTCATCACTACAAGATCTTACCAAGTCATAGGACCAACATGTCATCTCCATGGCTATCGGAATGTGGACTGCCACAGGGATCTCCGCTTTCTCCAATACTTTTTAACCTAATGATGATTCCTTTGGCCAGAGCACTAGCCAAATATGGCCTTAATCCCTTCATTTACGCTGATGACGTCACCATATTCATCCCTTTTAAAACTGACCTATCTGAAATCTCCGATAAAATTAACACAGGTATGATCACTCTAACCTCTTGGGCTGATGCTTTCAGGATGAAATTAAATAAAGAGAAAACACAGTGTTTGGTCCTTTCTTCTCAATATTCTACACTCATCCCAACTACTCATAGCACCCCAGAGGTTAAACTTCCCATATCAGACAATTTGAAAATCCTTAGCGTAACGATTGATAGTCATTTATCATTTGAAAACCATGCTAAAGTCATCAACAAGAAGATGTTTAATATAATGTGGATTTTGAAACGAGTGAAATCATATCTTCCCTTAGACACCTTCCAGAACCTAGTACAATCAACTGTACTTACACATGTAGATTACTGCAATAGTGTTTCTTTAGGTTGTAAGTCCCTAATATTGAAAAAGCTCCAGACTTCCCAAAACACGGCAGCCAGACTTAATTTTGGCAAGTCAAGATTCGACAGTGCAACACCTCTTTGAGAGAAGCTTCACTGGCTCCCCATCAGAGAAAGAATTAACTTTAAAGTTCATACAATGACTTACAGGATATTACACGGAGAAGCCCCCACTACATGAATCACCTTATTGACCTCCCAACCAGAAACAGTTTGTCATCTTCCCGTACTTACCTTAATTTACACCTCCCAAACTGCAAAGGTATTAAGTACAAATCCTTCTACGCATCCAATTTTTCATTTTTAGGTAGCCAGCTTTGGAATGCTCTACCAAGACCTATCCGTTCCATTAACGGCCTTTTGCCCTTCAGAAAAGTACTGAAGACCCATCTTTTCAAGATAGCCTACCCTAACGATTCAACCTAACCATAACTTGCCTGAAATGTCAAGTAGTAGTAGTAGTAGTACACGATTCTTACTGATAATAGTTCAACATTGACCATGATTCTTACTGACAACAGTTAAACATTGACCATGTTTCCCACAATCCTTTTTGCTTCTCCTTATCCATTCCTTTCCATCTTTCTATGCCTACCTCCCAACGCTCATTTCCCTTTCACCCTATTCCTCCTATGTTTAACTTACTTATCCATTAACCCCATTAATTTTGCGTTTACCACAAACTGTATTTTCTTTCTACAACTTTGTAATTCTTTTATTGTTACTATGTAAGCCGCATTGAGCCTGCCATGTGCGGGAAAGCGCGGGGTACAAATGTAATAAATAAAACTGAAATCCTCACAGATTGGATTAAATCAGACAATCTTGACCTTTTATTCATCACAGAAACATGGGTCCCTGACCCAAAAGATCCTATCATACTCAATTTATGCCCCCTGGCTATAAAATCTCACATTGGACCAGAAAAGAAAAAAAAGAGGTGGAGGCATAGCACTCATTAACAAGTCAAGTTTTTCCACTGAAACCATTTCTGAATCCATCACACCTCAACTTGAAATCGCTTCAATCAAACTTCATAGTCCTGCGTTATATGACCATCTAACTTGTATCCTATTTTATAGACCTCCCACTAACTGGAACAACAATTAATCCACCCTCATGGACTTTATATCTAATGCCTGCATCAATAATTCCAATGTACTATTAATTGGAGATTTAAACCTTCATTTAGAGGATTCCGACTCTGCCTATACCAACGAATTTAAGGATCTCCTTCGCCTCTGTAACCTTGACCTCCCTCCTATACAACCTACACACAGCAAAGGTCACTCGCTCAACATCATTTCTTACAAATTCTCAACGGACCAAAACATATACATATCCAATATCAACTGGTTTACCACCCCCTGGTCGGATCATCATAAATTGACTTTATCCCTGCACTGGCGGAAATAAGGCCAGCCTAAAGCACAAGACCCTATAAAAATCGCTACTAGAGGACGGACTGACAAGGAAAGATTCTGGCAACAAATGTACAACAATAACTGGTCTATACAACCAGACTCAATTCACTTCCTCACAGAATGGGACAACAGATGCAAACTTATACTGGACGAAATAGCCCCATTACGCACTAAAACTGTACGTAGACGCAACCCATCACCATGGTTTAACGACCTACTAAAAGACATAAAATCACAAGCCAGGAAACTAGGAAAAGCATGGAGTAAATAAAAAAATAACCTCACCTACAACACATGGAAGCAATCACACAGGAATTACAAAATGCCATCAAACGAGCCAAAGATCCTACTACACACAAACAATTTCTACTAGCGGCACAGACATTAAAAAACAATATCAAACCATAAAGAATCTTCTTAATACCAACCCAATCACATCATCACCCTCAAACTACCCATCTGCTAACCAGCTGGCCAAACACTTCGATGACAAAATTAACAATTTGTGCAGCATGATTCCCCAGGACTGTACAAATATTGACTCCTTTCTTGATGAACTGGACCCCTATGCAGATGAAATTCCAGCTGACCGCTCATGGACAAATTTCACCCTCCTCACTACTAAAGAAGTTTCTACGACAATCACCAAGCTCTCCAAATCTCACTGCCATCTTGACTCATGTCTCAATTATCTAATGAAAGATGCCCCTTAACGTTTTATAGCAGACATCACCTCACACCTAAACTTCCTGCTACAAGGTTCTTTCCCTACTGAACATGGCAATATATTACTTACACCAATACCTAAAAACCCTAAGAAACCAGCGAGTGATGTCGCCAACTACCGCCCTGTCGCCTCCATCCCTTTGCTAATTAAACTGATGGAAAACAGAGTGACCTCTCATATCAACGAATATATACAAAAATTCTCCATTCTACATGAATCACAATCGGGTTTCCGTCCAGGCCACAGTACTGAAAGCGTTCTACTCACTCTAATATCTAAATTTAAACAGGAAATTTCATTTGGAAACAACATCCTTCTTCTACAATTCAATCTATCCAGTGCATTTGATATGGTAAATCACAATATTCTAACCAAACTACTGGATAAACTTGGGATCGGTGGAAACATCATTAATTGGATAAAAGGCTTTATCACCTCAAGATCTTACCAAGTTAAATCAACCTCAACTATCTCATCTCCCTGGTCACCAAACTGTGGCGTACCTCAAGGATCCCCTTTATTCCCGATCCTCTTCAACCTTAAGATGATCCCCCAGGCCAAAGCTCTATTCAGACATGGTCTCAACCCTTTCATCTATGCTGATGATGACACCATTTTCATTCCCTTCAAATCTAGTATATCAGAAATTTTCGACAAAATATCCTTGGGCATGAACATCTTAACCTCTTGGGCTAACGCCTTCATGATGAAAATGAATAAAGAGAAAACACAATGCCTAATTCTCTCATCCCAACACTCTGCGCTCCTCCCTATTAATCTTATCACCTCCGACATTACAATCCACATATCTGATAACCTGAAAATCCTTGGAGTGACTTTAGACAACCATCTCTCGTTCGGAAGTCACACAAAATCCACGACAAAGAAAATGTTCAATATGATGTGGATACTGAAACATGTAAAACTTTATCTCCCCCTGAATACTTTCCAGAACTTAGTACAATCCACAGTACTCACCCACGTTGACTACTGTAATAGTATTTTCTTAGGCTGCAAGACCCACATCCTGAAAAAACTTCAAACTGCCCAAAACATAGCAGCAAGACTTATTTTTGGCAAATCTCGATTTGAATGCGCAACAGTTCTTCGCAAAATGCTTCACTGGCTCCCTATCAGAGAACGTATCAACTTCAAGGTCCATACATTAAACTATAAGATCATCCACGGTGAAGCTCCGAGTTATATATTTAATCTGATTGACCTTCCCACCAGAAACATGTCTGAAACTTCACAATTTACCTCAATCTACATTACCCCAATTTCAAAGAACTCAGATATAAAACCTATTTTGGATCAAATTTCTCCTTCTTAGGTAGCCAACTCTGGAATGCCCTCCCAAGACCTATCAGATCAATCAGTGGCTATCTACCCTTCCGGAAATCACTAAAAACCCATTTGTTCAAGCAAGCCTATCCTAATGACCCAAACTAATTCTATGAATCCTACTACCCATCACATATCCAGGAGACAACGACAATGACCTTGGCTATCTTTCCAACCAAAATTCCATTTGCTTATCCTGTACCCATCCCCCTCCTGCCTCTTCTACCCTTGCTTACACCTTTCCTACTCCTTCACCCCTGTCCTTCTTTACCTACCTATCACTTTAAATTTTATTTTCTCATCAATATCCTGTAATACTTATTACTATGTAAGCCGCATTGAACCTGCTTTGAATGGGAAAGCGTGGGATACAAATGTAATAATAAATAAATAAAATAAATAAATACACCATCCAGTCTGTCCCAGAATCACTTTTGGTAGTAATATGGAGGAGGAAAAATGTGGAAAAGGTGCTCCTAACTTAAACGTGATAACTGCATTGTCAACAGCTGATTGAGATGTGACCACTAATCTCTTAGGTACTAGAGCAATTGTCATATGTGAAAATAGACAGAGGTAAAAAAAAAAATGTAGTGTTGTCACCATGTTGCTGAATAATAGGAGAAAGACTGATCTTTGGGACTTCACAGTTTGAATCTGTAGTGCAAATGAGCTGATAGTGTGCACTGGTAATTGTGCCACAGGCAACAAAGTGAGGATATAATCTGCCATACACTCCAGTTATTACACTGAATGAAAAGTTAGTGAACAATAATCTGGAATGCCTGAAAGGTATCCATCAATATATGGTTCAGAATTAACCAGACATCGAAATACAAGAATATTACTAGTCTACTGTGATCAAGGTAGGCCACTGTCGTGAGCACACCTATAATAATACTTGTAATACTAAAGTCAGATTGAAAATGGAAGTACCCAGCAGTGTTAGCGAATTGTATTCAATATTTTAAATAAAAACCTGCTTTGACACTTGAGGAATTGAAAAATGAGGATATATATGATGTAAATTTGTATTTCTCCACTAACATTGTAAGCCAAACACATAGAATCAAACTCCTCTTCTTCTTTGGTATGAGGAAATATGTGGATTAACATCCAGTATTGCTTTGCTTTGAATGGATGAACTGATTGCATCGTGTATGCTGGTATGATTTTTTTTAATCTAAACATCTGAAGGATGTATTTATTCTAATAGAGGAATGAAACCGATAGTATCTGTGATGATGAGGAATGAATGAAGGTGAGTTACTATCTATTCTGAAATTTAGTGACTTATTTCCAAAGAAAGATTCCCTCTTACAGAGAGCAGGTTTTACTCTGTTGTAGATGGATACACTGGAAATGGTTCAAAGTAAGATAGATGTGTGATCCATACTGTGATAGGTATTTTTAATTGAGCAAATTAGATGTTTGAACAACACTCAAAATTGCTGTGAACCAATATGAAGAAGGTTTAATTTCTTTTGGTAATTCTGTAATAGAATGATGAAGATTATTTCTGATGTTGAATACGCCCTCATAAATATGGACCATAATAGAAGGACGGAGCAGTGACCTAATGCATATACATGCCTACTGTGAGCATAGTTTGCAGGTGTTCAGTAGGCAGGTAAGCTGAACAGCCCTTAGACAGTTTATATGTCCTTAATCATTGATCTCACCACCAGAGTAGTAGTAAACGATCAATGTGTACCATGCCTGAAAAATATAATGAACAAAGTATGTAGTATTTAGGCTGCAGATAATCAGGCTAATTGTGGAAGGGTTTGACCAAATAGTATTTTTTTTTTTAGTATTCCAACCATTGGCAGTGTTATAGAGGCACTGATAAGATGTAAATACTTTAACACTGTACATTGGGTACCCTTTTTGTATGTAATTGAAAGACATAGAGGGGCATAATCGAATGCAAATGCCCATCTCCATGGGCGTTTATCTCCGAGGGCGGGTCCATGAAGGGGCGGGCCAGACCGTATTTTCGAAAAAGATGGGCGTCCATCTTTTGTTTCGATAATACAGTTTGTGTCGGGCAAATGCATCACATTTGGGCGGATTTGTGCTGGGCGGTATCGGTTTTCAGCGATAATGGAAACCGAAGGCGCCCAGCTCAAAAACGAACAAATCCAAGGCATTGGTTGTGGGAAAGGCCAGGATTCGTAGTGCACTGGTACCCCTCACATGCCAGGACACCAACCGGGCACCCTAGGGGGCACTTGTAACAATTAAAAAAAAATTAAATAGCTCCCAAGTCCATAGCTCCCTTACCTTGGGTGCTGAGCCCCCCAAATCCTTCCAAAACCCACTGCCCACATCTCTACACCATTACCATAGCACTTATGGCTGAAGGAGGGCACCTAGATGTGGGTACAGTGGGTTTTGGGGGCGGTTTGGAGCGCTCCCATTTAGCAGCAGAAGTGTAACAGGTAGGGGGGATGGGCCTGGGTCCACCTGCCTGAAGTCCACTGCACCCAGTAACAACTGCTCCAGGGACCTGCATACTACTGTGATGGAGCTGGGTATGACATTTGAGGCTGGCATACAGGCTGGAAAAAAAAGTATTTAAAGTTCTTTTTTTTGGTGGGAGGGGGTTAGTGACCAGTGGGGGAGTCAGGGGAGGTCATCCCTGATTCCCTCCAGTGGTCATCTGGGCAGTTGGGGCACTTTTTGGGGACTTGTTCGTGGAAAAAAAGGGTCCAAAAAAAGTGACCCAAATTCTCGCTTCTGGCGCCCTTCCTTTTTCCATTATCGGCTGAGCGCGCCCATCTCTCCTCGGCCGATAAACACGCCCCAGTCCCGCCTTCACCACACCTCCAACACGCCCCCGTCAACTTTGTTCGTTCCCGCGACAGACTGCAGTTGGAGGCGCCCAAAATCGTCTTTCGATTATACCGATTTGGGCGCCCATGAGAGAAAGGCGCCCATCTCCCGATTTGGGTCAAAATATGGGTGTCTTTCTCTTTCGAAAATAAGTGGATAGGGTGATGAAATTCATCACTAGAGCAACTTGCTTAGGGGTCACAATAGGACTCAGAAACAAACAACATGCTCTCTAGAGAAGGAATGAGAAATAAACCATCACAAATTTGCAAAGGAAGCCTCATTTAGTCAATTGATTTTGCTTAGAAGAAAAAAAAAAGAATCTCCACAACAATACTGGAAAGTTGAGAGATGACAGAAGAACTTGAACTGCCAAAGTACCAAATCTACTTAGGCTCTCAATTCTCAGTGAAAAGTATTAAATGTTCCTTTATTTTGGAGCTGCTGCTGCTTTTGAAATGAACTTAGTGAGCAACTGAATTAAGTCCATAGAATAACAAACTGCATCTTAGAAATGTGAAAAAACAGAGAGAGAGTCGCAGCAGAGGTAGACTAAACTTCAAAAATATATATACTTGATTGAATAACTAGGGTAACTTTCCCAGAGGAAGCCCGTAATTAATTCCAACTTCAGTACCAATAGGCAGAGCAATAAATATGAAAACGTTGATATTGGCATCGAAAATGCAGTCGAGACCGAGACAGTGATACCATCCCTAAGCAGTTAGGTGCAATACCTCAAAAAAATAAGTGAGGTATGACAGAAAAAACCCCATCTGCTTTACTTCCTCTGAATTTGCAATACACAACTATGCCAGAGTCCTGCATAGTGTCAGGAACTAATTGATTAAGTGCTACACATAATTATAAGTTGGTTCCATACCTCTGCAGTGCCGCATGAGAGAGTGAGGGAAACATGCACTTAGTTTACAAAGCTGGTTTGCTAAGGTAAAGTGATTTGTGTCAAGACCTCCCAAGAGGCACAGAGAATTGATTTGCCAGTGACTGAGCCAAAAGGATTGGTATCGAAGTCTGGCCATCGACACCGATGAGTGACTCCTGACACGTGCATATGGTACCAAACCTTCCCTGGATGCCACTGTAAAGTGCAAGGAGGTTAAATTATAGTCTGTGCTCATTTCTTGACAGCAGGAGTTTTGGCATCGATAGCTCCATATCAACTCTGACTGGCTCCAGGAGTAAGGTGTAGTTGTATGTGTTGACATCAACAGAAAACTGGGCACTGAACGTGCTTAGGAGCTTCTGAATCGAGCATATGTTCCACAATAGCTCAGTGCCGAATCTGATGATTCTCAGGACTTCCTGCATTTTAGCACAGAGTTTACACGGAGAGTGCAAACCATCAGGACTGAGACATGCAAGGCACCCGAGTCATAGACATGGTCCTTCCACACCACAAACACTTTTTGAAACCGCTAGGTTTCTGGGATATCGAAAAAACAGCTGAAGCAAAATCAAATGACTCAATTGTAAGGGAAAAGAAAAACCAGTATCCCCCTCTTTTTTTGTTGTTATTGTAAGTGTGACTGGAGGTTTGGACCTAAGTGGGCCAGGAGCTGCAGAAATGAAAGCATTAACAGATACTCTAGAAGGCACAGCAGGGCCCAGTTCAGTCTTCATTCCTACCTTCCTCCTCAGCTCCCACCCACCTCTAGCTCAACTATTCACTTATAGTCAATTATTCTAATTAGGACAACAAGAGGAGAGTTTTCATTAAAATTTTAATTACATTTAATTAGTTTCTGAGAAGCAAACACTAAATAAATTACATATTATACTATATAACCTTAAGGCTCTTTAAATTCATCTGATATCCCTAGTACCTTAAGAAGTTTTAATTAAACAACTCTATAACACTAAGATGCAGACAGAAGTCCAGCACTAAGAGGAGTGCTATCTAGTTTTTTGCATTGAGTGTCACATGTATGATTATCTCACAGTTGGTGAGAGGTTATATATGTATGCTTGATGCAAATAGCTCCTAGTTCTCAGAGAACGAGTCCGTTCTCTTGAGGCTGGAGTAGCAGAGGAGCTGAGGGAGAAAGAGTGGTATATAGATGAGGCCAACAGGGACTTGTAGAGAGGTCCCACCTCCAATCTGGCAGCCCCTGTGCTGCCTTGGAGGAGGGAGATCTTCTAAAAGGAGGGCATCACCTTGGTGAGCTGGAAGTAATCCTGTCCTCTTGCACCGAAGAAGTATCTCCAGCAGTTTCTGGCCAGGAGGTAAGGGTTAGGATGACTGTTGTAGTTGGTTATTCAATTATTAGGCATATAGATAACTGGGTGGCTGGTGGATATGAGGATCGCCTGGTCACTTGCCTGTCTGGTGTGAAGGTGGCAAACCTCTCAGGTCACCTAGATACGATTTTAGATAGTGCTGGGGAGGAGCTGGCTGTCTTGGTACATGTGGGTACCAATGACATAGGAAAATGTGGGAGAAAGGATCTGGAAGCCAAATGTAGGTTCTTAGGTAGAAAGCTCATACCCAGAACCTCTAGGGTAGCATTTTCCGGTGCTTCCCATTCCACACGCAGGGCCCAAGAGAAAGAGCTCCAGAGTCTCAATGTGTAGATGAAGTGATGGTGCAGGGAGGAGGGTTTTAGATTTGTAAGGAGCTGGGCAACATTCTGGGGAAGGGGGAGATTCTGGAATGATGGGTTCCATCTTAACCAGGGTGGGACCAGGCTGCTGGCATTGGCATTTAAAAAGGAGATAGAGCAGCTTTTAAACTAGAAACTGGGGGAAGGCCAACAGTCATTCAAAAGCGCATGGTTCGGAAAAAGGCATCTTTCAAAGATATCACCAAATCAGGGAAGATAGGTTATCCTGATAACGAGGTTGCAATAGAGACCATTGTAGACCAGGTATCTTTAAATAAAAAGCAGACAAAAGATTGCAAATTATCAACTGATGAGCAAGATGAAAATAGGAAAAACAAACACAGTTTGAAATGTCTATATGTGAATGCCAGAAGCCTAGAATATTTATTTATTTAGATTTTGCTCACAACTTTTTCAGTAGTAGTTCAAGGTGAGTTACATTCAGGTACTCTGGTTATTTCTCTGTGCCAGGAGGGCTCACAATCTAAGTCTGTACCTGAGGGTTAACTGACTTACCCAAGATCACAAGGAGCAGCAGTGGGATTTGAACCGGCCACCTCTGGATTGCAAGACTGGTGCTCTAACCACTACTAGGCCACTCCTCCACTCAGATGGGAGTATATATTGCACTAAATGAAAATTAGATATAACAGGCACCTCTGAGACCTGGTGGAAAGAGGATAACTAGTAGGACACAGTCATACCAGGGTACAAATTATATCGTAGTGGTACGGTGGACCGAATTGGTGGAAGGGTAACATTTTATGTTAAGGAAAGCCTTGAATCAAATAGATTGAAAATTTTGCGGGACACAAAACACATCTTGGAATCCCTATGGATTGAAATTCCATCTGTAAAGGGGAAAAGGATAGTGATAAGAGTGTACTACCATCCACCTGGCCAGGATGAACAGACAGATGTAGAAATGCTATCAGAAATTAGGGAGGCTAACAAACTGGGAAATAGAATAATAGGTGATTTCAATTATCCTGATATTGAGTGGGTAAATGTAACATCGGGGCCATAGGCAGTAGGTGGCCCAACTGTTTGGGGAGGCTAAAGGGGACGGGGTTAGGGGTGGAGCCAGGGGCGGAGCTTAAATCAACAATGGACAACACACAGAAAAAAAATAAGTAAAAATAAAATAGTCACAATTAATACATTTTATTAAATGTAGATATTAGATATATATGTCAAAGAATAAAGTGGTTGCTCAAAGCATATACTAACCACAATCGCTCAACTGTAAAACACTATGCACAAATTTGTGCAAAAACACACTCAGAACCTTACTATACCATAACACTAGGCAGACCCTAATACACCAATATACCACCCAAACGGAAAATGCAGACCATCAACAATATGAAACAAGGGATCATAATATCACAATTCTCATGTAGAGCCACAAAACACCCTTTTAGGGTGGATAGTGTTCACAATGACCTCCTTTTATTAACAACTATATGTAGATCCTTCAAGAGGTAGTGTGTCATGATTTAGGCTCTAAAACCCTTTCTGATGTTTTGGTGCCACCTCAGTAAGGCCAATACACAATCTCTCCACTGCAAAACACTATACATAAACTTGTGCAAAAACACACTCAAAACCTTACCAAACCATAACAGCACTTTCCAAGGTCAGGACGAGCTACAACCTTATGCATGGAAAGGCAGCACTGTAATTACACCGGGCTCTAAAACACCAGTACACAACCTAGTGAAACAAAACAAAAACAAAAAGGGCTGCAAATACTTCACGCTAGCAGAATACTGCATCTTGATTACACATGAAAAACACACGACACAACAGATGTGAAGGCAAAACTGGAAAGTTACCTCAAGAAGTTAGACTCAGCATGCAGCAATACTAGAAAAATTGAAACTTACATGCAAAATACCACAGATGCACATTTCCAAAAGCTGACATATTCCAGTTAATAAATTCTGAATAAAATACTTTTTTCTACCTTTGTTGTCTGATCATTTAGTTTTTCTATTTGCTTTGGTCCCAGTGTCTTCTTTCCATTTGATATTTTTTCTCTCAACATGTCCACCATCCTCCTGTGTCCTTATGCATCCTGTCTACCATCTATAGCCCTGTCCCTATCCTTTCTTCAGTTTCAGCATCTGCCCTCAAAGTGTTCCGATGCAGCCCTTAAATTCAACAATTTTCCCTTCATCCATATCCAGCATTTCTCCCCTCCATCCATGTGCATGTACTTCCTCTGTCTTCCCTCCCCTCCATCCATGTCCAGCATTTCTCCTCTCTCCCTTCCACTCCGTGTGCATCTTCTTCCTTTGTCTTTCCTTCCCTCCATCCTTGTCCAACATTTCTCCTCTCTTCCCTGCCCTCCACTCCATCCGTCCAGCACCTTCCCTCTTTCTCTCCTACCTTTCCATCCAGTGTCATCCCTCTTTCTCTCTCCATCCTTCTACCCATTACCCTCTCCCAATTCTTCCATCCATTGTCTCCCTCTATCTCCCCTTCCTTCTAAACAGTTCTCTCTCTCGACCCTTTTCCATTCAGCATGTCAGCTCTCTCCCCATCCTTCCAGTGTCTTTCCTCTTTCCCTCCCTACCCTTCCGTCCAGTGTCTTCCCTCTTTTGGCCCCCTTCTTCCAGCATTTTATTTATTTATTTATTTCAGAACATTTATACCCCGCCTTACACCACTTAAAGCAGCCTCAAAGCGGCTTACAATGAACTGTAAATCAAGTACAATGACAATAAAGAGGGCTGAAGAATCAGAGGGAGAAGAGAAGGGGAAAATGCACTGGAAGGCTGTGGACAGGTCAGAGGGGCTAAGGGTACAATGAAAACAGAAAATAGATTAGATAAAAAGAAACAAAAAGGAAGGGTGAGAGAGTCCAAAATGGGCCATGAATATGATGGTAGGAAGGACTTCAGATGAGAATTGGAGGTCGAGATGTAGGCCGAACCTCCCTTTGCTGCCTGCAGAGAGCACAGTGATTGAATAGTGAGTGAGATGATGATGAGATATGAGCGACCTAGGAGTGCTTGATTGAGGCTTCATTCACAAGGATGGCAGAGAAAACATCCTGTTGCTTTAAATCGCTGTCTTGTGCCTCCTGAAACTCAGTGCTGGATAGGTGATTCAATTGGACCCCTTGGCTGTGCGCTGTGGCTCCGTCAGGAACCATGCGGCCTGCCTCTTGCACCATCAACCGACACTCCACTTCCGTTGACAGGATTGCAGCTCCGCGGCTGACGGGGCACCTCCTGCAGCATGGACAACCGGCCTTCCCATGTCACTGCAGAGTTAAGTACGACTCAGGAATCCCACGCTGTGCCCGACTCCACCATCAACGTCTCTCTCCTGCACGAGTCAGCCGCTGTAGAGGTGTCCTGCGGGCCTGATCTCCAGCCCTCCCGTCTTCGGCCGCTATCAGTGACGCTCAGCGACGCAGGGAACCTGCCGAAAGGCGACCAGCGCTCCGTGGCAGCCCACGAAGCGAAAGGCAAAGAGAGCGGACCAGATCACGGCCAGGCGACGGATGGCAGCAGGAGCCAACGGCTCCTGCGTCAGCTAAACGGCGGCCATTTTGTACATGCATCCATGCACACCCTCTCCCCCAACCCTGACCCAGGGACTTCCTCCCAGTCCCAACCCTAGCACCCTCCCTTTTTTTTTTCCATTCCACCAATCCAAGTGCCTTCTTCATTCGCCATTCCACTCAAACCCAGTACTCTTCACTTCCTCCACTCCAGCACAATCTTTCTTCCCTATTATCCTCCCACATTCCTAGATGAATCAGACTGCCTTTCTCTGGCTATCTGGTCAAAGCTTGGAATTTCCTCTCAGCTCCTGCCTTTTCCCTCTTTCTCCCTCCTTTCATTCAGCATTTCTCCGTCTGACAGCTAGAGTCTCCCCCAGTTTCTCCCCAGCAGCTTCTCTCTCTCTCTCTCTCTCTCCTGCCCATGTCCCCTCTTTCTCTCCCCATCTTTCCACTCATCTCTCTCTCTGTACCCCTCTTCCATCCAGCATCTTCTATCTGGCTCTCCCCTGCTCTTTTCCATGTCCCTGGCTCTCCCCTGCAATTTCCACTTTCTCTGTCTCCTCCAGCGTCCTCACTTCCCTTACCGTTTCCAGCCATGTTCTCTCCCTCCGGGCCTCTTTACAGCACCGCTGACACAAGAACAAAAAGAAGCGCGGGGCTGCAGAAGCCTTCAGGCATGCGCTGTCGGCTCTGCAGGTCCTCTGTTCCCGGAACGGGAAATTGACGTCAGTGGGGGCACAGGACGGCAGAGTCAACAGCGCATGACTGAAGGCTGCTGCGGCCCCGTGCTTCTTTTTGTTCTAATGATGGTTGTTCAGAGAAGCGGCGGCAGCGGCTCAGTGAGGTGCTTGTTCCCACCGCTGCTCAACAGAAGCAGCGGCAGCATTCAGTGGGACAGGAGTCTTGGCAGGTATGCTTATCGGGACATTTGGAGGAAGAGGCAGGCGGGGAAGGTCACAGCTGGCCAGGCGGACGGTAGTACACTCCTATCACTATCCTTTTCCCCTTTACACATGGAATTTCAATCCATAAGGATTCCAAGATGTGCTTTGTTTCCTGAAGAATTTTCAATCTATTTGATTCAAGGCCCTCCTTAACATACAGTGCTACCCCTCCACCAATTCAATCCACCCTATCACTACGATATAATTTGTACCCCGGTATGAGAGTGTCCCACTAATTATCCTCCTTCCACCAGGTCTCAAAGATGCCTATTATATCTAATTTTTCATTTAGTGCAATATACTCTAACTCTTCTATCTTATTTCTTAGGCTTCTGGCATTCGCATATAGACATTTCAAACTATGCTTGTTGTTCCTATATACATCATCATGCTCAGTACTTGACCGTATTTGAAATCTTTTGTCTGATTTTTATTTGACACCTGATCTATTATGGTCTCTTTTGCTACCTATCGGGACACCCTATCTTCCCTGTTTTGGTGATATCTTTGAAAGATACCTTATTCTGAACAATGCGCTTTTGAGTGACTGTCGGCCTTCCCACAGTGTCTAGTTTAAAAGCTGCTCTATCTCCTTTTTAAATGCCGATGCCAGCAGCCTGGTCCCACTCTGGTTAAGGTGGAGCCCTTCCTTTCGGAATACGCTCCCCCTTCCCCAGAATGTTGCCCAGTTCCTAACAAATATAAAACCCTCCTCCCTGCACCATTGTCTCATCCACGCATTGAGACTCTGGAGCTCTGCCTGTCTCTTGGGCCCTGCGTGTGGAACAGGTAGCATTTCAGAAAATGTTACCCTAGACGTTCTGGATTTGAGCTTTCTACCTAAGATATACTATCTGGTAACACATTTGCTTATTTCCGATCTGACGAAGAAGGGCAACCTTCGAAAGCTAATCAAGAAATGTATTAAGTTATGTCCAATAAAAAAGGTATCATTTTATTTTCTTTTCCATGTTTTATTTTGTTTGATTTCTATTGATACCTAAGAGCCTAAATTTGGCTTCCAGAACCTCTCTCCCACATTTTGGTATGTCATTGGTACCCACATGTGCCAAGACAGCCAGCTCCTCTCCAGCACTATCTAAAATCCTATCTAGGTGACTTACCTTACTTTCCATCACCTTCGCACCAGGCAGGCAAGTCACCAGACGACCCTCACGTCCACCAGCCACCCAGTTATCTATATGCCTAATGATAGAATCACCAACTATAACAGCTGTCCTAACCCTTCCCTTCTGGGCAGAACTTGGAGACATTCTCGGTACAAGAGGATAGTACATCCTCTGGTGGGCAGGTCCTAGCTACATAAGTACTTCCTACTTCTCCAGGGCGATGCTCTCCTTCTAGGAGACCTCTCTCCTCCAAGGTAGCACAGGGGCTAACCAGACTGGAGGTGGGACTTCTCTACAACATCCATGTAGGTCTCCTCTATGTACCTCTCTGTCTCTCTCTCAGCTCCACCAAGTCTGCTACTCTAGCCTCAAGATAACGGACCCATTCTCTGAGAGCTAGGAGATCTTTTCATCGGGCACACATATCTTACCACAACATCACCCTGTATTTGTTCACACCGGAGCCTGCAAAGGCCTCTCCGGTACTATGTAAGCCACATTGAGCCTACAAATAGGTGGGAAAATGTGGAATACAAATGTAACAAATAAATAAATAAATAAATAAGTAAAATAAATATAACCGCTCAACAACTGGGAGATAATCATACATGTGACACTCAATGCAAAAGACTGGATAGCACCCCTCTCGCTGCTGGACTGCTGACTCCATCTTAGTATTTTTCAGTTCTTCAACAAATTAAAACTTGCTAAAGTATTAAGGATATTAGCCTAATATGAAAATGTCTTTTAGTTTATCTATATAAATAATTCTCATCTCCAACATTCTAAAGCTCACTCTGTGGCAGGGAAACACTGAAGTGTCAGCACCACTCACTCTCACTCATGCACCACTCACTCTCACTCATAGACCCGCCCTCAGCCACGTCCATTCCGGACATAATTCGCTACCCCATCATTCTAATGAAGCCTCAGAAATTTCCCAAAGTTGTAGTTTCTAGATCGCAGTGTGTCTGCCCCGCCCTCGCGTCAAACGTGATGACGTCGAGGGCTGAGCACTGACACTCAACGAATCAAGGAAGCCCATTGGTTAATCTGTTTCCACTCCACAATGCTCCCGTCATTCCCATACACTCAAACCAAAGAACATCGCCGCTGCACCCCTTCCCCCCGCCCACAGACCCCTGACCCACCCTCCCGCAGCCGCTCGCTCACCGTTCCGCCGCACACCCTCTCCTCTCCTCCGAAATATTTCCCCTGAAGCCGTCGCGTACCTCTGCTCACCGATCCGAAGTTCTGTTGTGGGCTGCGGGGCGTGGCTTCATGAATGAGCATGTGTTGAAGTCTCTGTGCGTGCGTCTGACATCAGACGCACGCACAGAAACTTCAACACATGCTCATTCATGAAGCCACGCCCCGCAGCCCACAACAGAACTTCGGATCGGTGAGCAGAGGTATGCGACGGCTTCAGGGGAGGTATTTCAGAGGAAAGGGTAGTGTCCAGAGGGTTGCGGTAGGGGGGTCCAGGGGTCATTAACATGGAGGGGGGGTTGTTTAAATCTGAGGGAGGGGGGAGTCTGCAACTCGGTGGGAGGGGCGTGAAGAGGAAAACCTTGCTAGCGCCCATTTCATTTTTGTCAGAAACGGACCTTATTTACTAGTATGATATATTGTGTGATTTATTTAGTGTTTCTTTCTTAGATGGCAATGAAATGCATTTAAAACTCTGTAAGAGCACTCCTTGCTTGTTATCCTAATTACAATAACTGACTATAAATGAAGAGTTGTGCTAGGGGTGGGTGGGATGAAGACTAAACTAGGTCCTGCAGTGCCTGCTAGAGGCTGTGTGTTAATGCTGTGGTATAAAGTTCAAGTTTTAAAACTAGAGGGAAAAGAGTATAGAGATTAGTTGATAAAGTTTATATTTTTATTCTGCCTATCACTAACCTACAATTCCTCCTTTAAACCCCAATCTTTAAATTCCCAAAGCACAAAGTAAAATAGTGTTCACTTACCAGAGAAATGTCCTCGTCTCTCAGAACTTCTCAACATATTTATAAATGATCTAGAGATGGGAGTAACCAGTGAAGTATTTAAATTTGCTGACAACACAAAGTTATTCATAGTGGTTAAATCACGAGAGGATTGTGAAAAATTACAAGAGGACCTTGCAAGACTGGGAGACTGGGCGTCTAAATGGCATATGACATTTAATGTGAGCAAGTGCAAAGTAATGAATGTGGGAAAGAGGAACCCGAACTATAGCTACATAATGCAAGGTTCCACGTTAGGAATCACCGACCAAGAAAGGGATCTCAGTGTCATTGTTGATACGTTAAAATCTTCTGCTCAGTGTGCTGCGGCGGCTAAGAAAGCAAATAGAATGTTAAGTATTATTAGGAAAGGAATGGAAAACAAAAGTGAAGACATTATAATGCCTTTGTATCAGTCCATGTGCGACCGCACCTCAAATATTGTGTTCAATTCTGGTTGCCACATCTCAAAAAAGATATAGTGGAATTAGAAAAGGTACAGAGAAAGGCAATGAAAATAATAAAGGACTTCCCTATGAGGAAAGGTTGACATGCCTAGGGCTCTTCAGCTTGGAGAAGAGAGAGCTGAGGAGAGATATGATAGAGGTCTATAAAATAATGAGTGGAGTGGAATGGGTAGATGTGAATCGTTTGTTTACTCTTTCCAAAAATACTAGGACTAGGGGGCATGCGATGAAGCAACAAAGTAGTAAATTTAATACGAATTGGAGAAACCTTTTCTTCACTGAACGTGTAATTAAACTCTGGAATTCATTGCCTGAGAATGTGGTAAAGGCGGTTAGCTTAGCAGGGTTTAAAAAAGGTCTGGACAGCCTCCTAAAGGAAAAGTCCATAGACCATTATTAAATTGACGGGGAAGATCCACTGCTTATTTCTGCTATAAGCAGCACAAACTTTATTGAGTTTTCTGGGATCTTGCCAGGTATTTGTGACCTGGATTGGCCACTGTTGGAAACAGAATGCTGGGCTTGATGGACCTTTGGTCTGTCCAAGTGTGGCAATACTTATGCACTTTTACATTCTAATTGGAAAGCTCAAGAATGTGTCAGTTTCTCCAGAACAGACATTTATATCTGAGGTCCCTATTAATTTTTATACATATAAACTTTATAAACCACTCAATTCCAGCCTCACTGTTCTGAAAGGTGTTTTTTTTTTAAATGTCGGGATTTTTTTTGTCACTCCTGGGAATGGAAAGATAAGATGAAACAATACAATTTATGTATATGTCATACAGTTAGTGGTATAGTGAAAGTGTTTTCGGATAATCCCATGAGTGTTTTATGTATGTTGTAATGTGAATGTGTTTTTGAGAGGACTATTTTATTGTTGTAAGCATGCATTTGTTTAATAGAGTATAAATTTTAGTGTATGTATATTCTCCAAGGACAAGCAGGCTGCTTGTTCTCACATGTGGGTTGACGTCCACGTCGGACCGGGAATCGGCAATTTTGCAAGCAAAATATAAAAAATGTTTTGCCAGAGTCTTCAGGTGCACGTGCAGCACGCACCGTGCATGCGCGGCCCGTCTTCCCGCCCGTTGCGTGAGCATTCCCACTCAGTTATTTTTTTCTCCGTGGTGAGGTGCGGTCAAGTTTTTCCTCGCTCCTCGCAGGCCCGGAAAAGAGTTTTCTTCCATTTTCTTTTCGACCTTCTTTCTTTCTTTTTTGTAGTAGGATTTACAGTTAAAAAAAAAACCACTCCCATAGTTTTCTTATTATTTTGCCCCATTTTAAGTTTCCTTTTATGCAGCTGGCTTAGGACGCACGGTTGGGTTGCTCCCTTCTTTTCGTGTCCTTTTTTTCTTTTAACAGGCACGATCACGTTTTTTGATTTCGCTGAAGCCGTTTTTTTTTCCATGTCATCGAAGACACTCAGCGGCTTCAAACGTTGTACTCGGTGCAACCGGGCTATCTTCGGTACCGATACCCATGCTTGGTGTATCCAGTGCCTTGGGCCCGACCACAGCCCAGCCGCTTGTAGTCTATGCCTTCGCATGAAGAAACGGACCCAAGCATCTCGAGAAGCCCAATGAGAGAAGCTTTTTGGGGCTCAGTCCGATCCTTCGACGTCGACATCGAGGGATGCGTCGACGTCGGAAGCGAAGATAATGGCTGCGGAACGACCAACTCGTGCTGGGAGCAGTGAGGCATCGAGTGGGTCTCCACCTGTCTCGAGGCCTCCTGTTATACAGGCCCCCTGGGACCGACCTTTGTCGGACCCGACCCAGAGGAGACGTCAGGATTCCATGTCTTCTCCATCGGTACCAAGGAGTCTCGATGACGGGCGTCGAGCAAAGGCGAAGAAGCACCGTCATCGTTCTGCTTCGACACACAGTGCTGGGAGCTCCGGGGCATTGAGGGATTCGGCACCCGAGAAACGTCGGCGCTGAGAGAAGCGCTCTCCCTGTATTGAGGAGGTGCCGATGCGTCGGTCTAGTAGCCCGGTACCTGCTCCCGAGCCTCGTCAGATTCTGCCACCGGCTCCTATGCCGACCCCACAGCCTTGTCCGATGGCGGCTCTCGACAAGCGCATCAGGGCCCTGCTTCCAGAGCTTCTGGAAGGGTTACTGCGACAGTCTGCTTCGGTGTCAGGGGTGCCTGCACCTTCCGTACCGTCGGCTACAGCGGTTTCTGGCCCTTCGCCTGTAGTGAGGTCCCAGACCTCGGTGGCGCCTGCGGCATCGGTGTCGGCTGCCACCCAGGTTGACTCTCCCTCGACGTCGGTGGAAGAAGCTTCACCAGAGTCTAGGCGGGCGTCGACTTCTTGGCACCGCCATCGAGGATGTCGTTCCTCGGCATCGAAGCAGGCTCATTTTCGGACTGCTCTGAGAGATGTCTTTTTTTTAAATCATTTATTTATATTTTTTCATTTTACAAGGGTCACTTGCAAACAGTAATACAAAGATGACTGCACATTAATACAAAATAAGAAGAAAACAATCCCAACTAGATATATGGATTATATACAATCTTTCAGTAAAAGGAAAACATGGTATTAACCTGATTATCCACAGATATTACTCATCTAATTCATTATTCCACATTGATCGTCTGGTTGGCTTCTTCAAGACCAAATACGCTGTATAGTCAATTCATTTCATTGAGAACATACTTATTGTCCAAATTTTAGTTAGAAATAATACATCTGATTACATTCTCTCTCTTTTATAAACCAGAAATTATTTAACAATACATATAAAGTCTCTAATTCAAATCCCACTGATTAAAGCAATCCCAGTTTTCACAGGCTTCACTCCTTTCGAAGAGATGTCTTGTCCGATACTGAAGATGAGCGTTTGTGGGAGGAAGAAGAGGATCCCAGGTACTTTTTTTCTGACGAGTCTTATGGGATTCCTTCTGAACCTTCCCCTCCAACAGAAAGGAAATTGTCTCCACCGGAGAGTCTATCCTTTGCCTCCTTTGTCCAGGAAATGGCTGCGGCTATTCCCTTCCCTATGGAGGTTGAGGATGAGCCTAGGGCTGAGATGCTCGAGGTCCTGGATTATCCTTCTCCACCTAGAGAGGCTGAAATGGCTCCTTTGCATAATGTACTGAATGAAGTCCTTATGCGAAACTGGTCGTGCCCTCTGTCTAACCCCGTGATCCCGAAGAGAACTGAATCCCAATATCGGATCCACGGGGAACCTGGATTGATGAAGTCTCAGCTACCTCACAATACCATGGTGGTGGACTCCGTTCTCAAAAGAGCCAAAAGTACTAGGGACTATACCTCGGCGCCCCCAGGCAGAGAATCTAGAACCTTGGAGTCTATTGGGAGGAAGGCGTATCAGGCATAGTGATGCTCGCTGCCAAAATCCAGACATACCAGCTCTTCATGAGCATCCACTTGCGGAACTCGGTGAGGCAACTTGTCTAGCTTGGTTGATGCGCTCCCTCCAGAGCAGGCCGAGCCTTTTTGCCAGTTGGTCAGGCAGCAGAAGGCGTGTTGAAAACTCCTGGCCGGGGGTACGTTCGATACTTTTGATGTAGCATCCAAAATCGCTGCTCAAGGTATAGTGATGCACAGACTCCCGTGGCTGCATGTGTCTCTGACCTGGATCATTCGGTCCAGCAGCGGATGGTGGATGTTCCTTGCCGGGAGGATAACCTTTTTGGTGAGAAAGTAGAGGATCTGGTTGACCAGCTCAAAAAGCACAATGATGCTATGGATTCTCTCTCCCGCCGGGCGTCTTCTGCTACTACTTCCTCATCTAGGAGGTTTTTTGGAGGGAAGAGGAGTGCTCCCTATTCCTATGCTTGGTGTAGGTACACTCCTGCTTCTTGGCAGCCTGTCCAGGCTCAGTCCCAGCGTGCTCATTCTAGTCAACAGCGTGCGCCTAAGGCCTTTGCGGCTCCCCAGCAAAAGCAAGGGACAGGCTTTTGACTGACTCCAGGTCAGCATAGCATCAGAAAAGTGTCCATACCGGACGACTTGTCGGTCGGGGGGAGGTTGATATTTTTTCACCAAAGGCGGCCTCTTATAACCTCCGATCGGTGGGTTCTTCAAATAGTCCGGTCAGGATACACCCTCAATCTGGAATCCAAACCTCCAAATTGTCCACCGAGAGCTCATTCTTACAGTTCCCAGCAGAAACTGGTACTTATAGAGGAACTCTCCACCCTTCTACAGGCCCAAGCGGTCGAACCCGTTCCACCAGGAGAAGAAGGGCTAGGATTCTATTCCAGGTACTTCCCTGTGCAAAAGAAAACAGTGGTGGTGGTGGTGGGGGGGGGGGGGGGGGGGGGGGGGGGGGGGGTGCGTCCCATCCTAGACCTAAGGGCCATGAACAAATTTTAAGTCTGAAAAAAGTTCAGGATGGTTTCCCAGGGCACACTTCTTCCCATGATTCAGGAAAACGATTGCCTATGCTCTCTGGACTTAAAGTATGCTTACACCCTGTAGCTGGGTCGCCCATCCAGGACCCAGCCAGGCTCGACCCTGCTTAGCTGCCTCTTCCTCCACACAACTGGCCTTCACTCCACAGCAATCTGGCTCCTCTGAGCCTTGGCTCCAGGCCCTGTGAACTCCCAGGACTTCCTCCTCCCTCCGTTCCTTTCACAGAGGCACATTCAAAGCCCAATGTTTATAAGTAAGAGCTTTTATTTTCTTGCTTCAAATCAACAAAACACCCTTCACTCCAGGTTGTTTAGGCTAGCAGCCCAGAGCACAATTCAGGTTCAACACAGTCAAATTCAGGTTCAAAAACAGTCCATATAACTTCAAACTCAGGTTCAAAAACAGTCCATATAACTTCACTTCACTTTAGCTCAGATTACTTCACTTAGGGAACAGTACATTATCAGAGGGAAAAAACCAAATAGCTTGGTAGGTTGCAGCCCAGACCTTTTTAGTATGGAACAGTTTACACAGTCTTTCTTGCACCTTCTTACAGCATGGTTACACAGCTTTATTCCCACCTGGTTCAGGCTGGGGTTTCAATTGTGCCCAGCTCCCTTTCTCTCCCACAGGCTGCACCTGTTTCCTCTTTAGTAGAGATTTCCCCCAGTGCCTCAGCCTCTCTCCTCCGGTCTTCCACCAGTCTCTCCAAGGTACAGCTAGCCTCCCTCTTACAGCAGCTTTTTGGGTTTGAGCCAGGGCTCCAATCTCCATCTGTTCCTCCCCTAGTCCTTCAGTAATCTCCATTTTATCCTCCTCTTCAACTTCCCCCGCCCCCAATCTCTCCAGCTGGCCCTCATCACCTTCCTCAGAGACCATTTCCCAATCTTCTATTTCCTCCCCTAACTCTTGCACAGCCGGGTGGGGAAGAGAAGGATTCTGGGACTGGTAGTTCCTCCCCTTCTTCCTTAACCCAGCCAACCTCTCTGCCTCCAGTAGCCCAGCTTTCTGAATGTGGGTGTTGTGCACATGAAATCTGCCCCGTTGGGATTCCCCAGTTCCCTGTACCCCCTTTCTTCGTGCCTTCCCGGATCCCCTTTCACCTACACTCTCACAACCCACATCTCGATACCTCCAGCTTACAGGAAGTATCTTCGGTTTCGGCTAGGAACACAGCACTTTCAGTACCGTGTACTGCCTTTTGGCCTGGCGTCTGTGCCCAGAGTGTTTACCAAATGCCTAGCTGTAGTTGCAGCGTCGCTATGCAGACTGGGAGTGCACGTGTTTCGATGATTGGCTGGTGAAGAGCATCTCAAAGGAGGGTGCTCTGGAGTCCATGCAAATGATTATTCGGGTGCTAGAGCTACTGGGGTTCGTCATAAAGTCCCATCTCATCCCAGTCCAAAAACTGGAATTCATTGGAGCCCTGTTGAACACTCAGACAGCTCGAGCTTATCTTCCAGAGGCAAGGGCGGACAACCTTCTGTCTCTGGGGTCCATGGTTCGAGCATCCCAGCAGGTCACAGCTCGGCAGATGTTGAGACTTCTGGGGCACATGGCCTCTACAGTTCATATAACTCCTATGGCATGTCTACATATGAGATCAGCTCAATGGACCCTAGCTACCCAGTGGTTTCAAGCTGCAGGGGATCTAGAAGATGTAGTCTAACTGTCCACCAGCTTTCGGAATTCTCTTCAGTGGTGGATGATTTGATCCAATTTGACAATGGGGCGCCCATTCCAAGTTCCTCAGCCACAGAAAGTGCTGACGACAGATGCATCTCTCCTGGGGTGGGAGCTCATGTAGATGGGCTCCACACTCAGGGAGCCTGGTCCTTTCAGGAAAGAGGTCTGCAGATCAACCTCCTAGAATTAAGAGCGATCCGGAACGCTCTAAAGGCTTTCAGAGATTGGCTGTACAACCAAGTCATCTTAATTCAAACAGACAATCAGGTTGCCATGTACTATGCCAACATGCAGGGGGGCACCAGATCTCGCCCACTGTGTTAGGAAGCCATTCAAATGTGGCTTTGTGCACGCCATTACGGCATGTTTCTCCAAGCCACTTATCTGGCAGGTGTAAACAACAGTGTGGCTGACAGACTGAGCAGGATAATGCAACCTCACGAGTGGTCACTGAACATGGGCATAGTCCACAAGATCTTCCGAGTGTGGGGCACCCCCTTGGTGGATCTTTGTACCACTCAGATCAATCACAAGGGCCCTCAGTTCTGTTGCAGACTTCAGGCTCATGACAGGCTAGTGTCAGATGCCTTTCTCCTACATTGGGAGACAGGCCTCCTGTATGCGTATCCTCCCATACCTCTAGTAGGGAAGACTTTGCTGAAACTCAAGCAAGACTGCAGAACCACGATCCTGATTGCACCTTTCTGGCCGTGTCTGGTTCCCTCTTCTGGAGTTGTCCTCTGAGGAACTGTGGAGATTTGAGTGTTTTCCAACCCTCATCACTCAGAACGAGGGGGCGCTTCTACATCCCAACCTCCAGTCTCTGGCTCTCACGGCCTGGATATTGAGAGCTTAGAATTCACCTCCTTAGGTCTTTCAGAGGGTGTCTCCCGAGTCTTGCTTGCTTCTAGGAAAGATTCCACAAAAGCAAGGCTCTAGATCCTCTTTCTTGTCCTACAGAGACCCTGCTTGAATACCTTCTACACTTTTCAGAGTCTGGTTTCAAGACCAACTCAGTAAAGGTTCACGTAAGTGCGATTAGCGCTTATCACCGCCATGTAGAAGGTAAGCCTATCTCTGGACAGCCTTTAGTTGTTCGATTTATGAAAGGTTTGCTTTTGTCAAAGCCCCCTGTCAAACCTCAACCAGTGTCATGGGATCTCAATGTCGTTCTCACCCAGCTGATGAAAGCTCCTTTTGAGCCACTGAATTCCTGCCATCTGAAGTACTTGACCTGGAAGGTTGTTTTCTTGGTGGCTGTTACTTCAGCTCGTAGAGTCAGTGAGCTTCAGGCCTTTGTAGTGCATGCACCTTATATTAAGTTTCATCACAACAGAGTAGTCCTTCGCACGTACCCTAAATTCCTCCCAAAGGTGGTGTTGGAGTTCCATCTGAACCAGTCAATTGTCTTGCCAACATTCTTTCCCCATCCTCATACACGCCCTGGCGAAAGCAGTTTGCATACCTTGTACTGCAAGAGAGCATTGGCCTTTTATGTGGAGCGGACAAAGCCCTTTAGACAGTTGTTTTTTTTTTTTATCCTAACAGGAGGGGAGTCGCCATCGGAAAACACACAGTCTCCAATTGGGTAGCAGATTGCATTATCTTCACTTATGCCCAAGCTGGGTTGACTCTAGAAGGCCATGTCACGGCTCACAATGTCACAGTCATGGCTGCGTCAGTGGCTCACTTAAAGTCAGCCTCCATTGAAGAGATTTGCAAGGCTGCAACGTGGTCATCAGTCCACACATTCACATCTCACTACTGCCTTCAGTAGTACACCCGACGTGACAGTCGGTTTGGGCAGTCGGTGCTGCAGAATCTGTTCGGGGTTTAGAATCCAACTCCACCCCCCCTAGACCCATTTTTGTTCTGTTCCAGGCTGCACTCTCTCTTAGTTGTTTATGGTTTCAGATCAATCTATGTTAGTCCTCGCTGTTGCAAGTCCCAATTGACCAATGTTCATTGTTTTGAGTGAGCCTGGGTGCTAGGGATACCCAACATGTGAGAACAAGCAGCCTGCTTGTCTTCGGAGAAAGCGAAGATACATACCTGTAGCAGGTATTCTCCGAGGGCAGCAGGCTGATTGTTCTCACAAACCCGCCCACCTCCCCTTTGGAGTTGTTTGTTATTTGCTTTTTGATTAAACTGAGCGGGAACGCTCATGCAACGGGTGGGAAGATGGCCTCGCATGCGCGGTGCACGCTACACGTGCACCAGAAGACTGTGGCAAAACTTTTTTTTATATTTTGCTTGCAAATTGCCGATTCCCGGGCCGATGCGGACGTCGACCCACATGTGAGAACAATCAGCCTGCTGTCCTCGGAGAATACCTGCTACAGGTATGTATCTTCGCTTTCTCAGAGGACAAGCAGGCTGATTTAGTAATATAATTGTATCAACAATAGATATATAGGAATGAAGAAATTGTAGAGGGAAACTGTACTTGTGGTCTATGCTCTTGAGCTGGATAAACTGTGGATATATTTTCCATCTGGCTCTATCACTGTCTAATTTTGGTCTAGATAACTCTTCATGAACACAATCTTCTAAACATCATTTGAGGTCTAACCTCACTTTCATTCCTATACATGTTTGTTGCCCAGCTGTTCATCTATAAGCAGAACAGAAATATCTTTTAAGCAAGTCCATTTTAGCCTTATCAGCTTTCAGTTAGTCCTCCAATTACCCCCGATACTACTTTTGCATTTCTACCTGTTAATAACTGATTTACGTTTTGCCCCTTCTCTCCACTTTACTACATTGACTTTTATATTACATTTGCCTCTTTGCTTTTCTGACTACTTTCTCAGCTTCTCTTAGCTTTTCCAGATAGTATTTCTCTTTCTGCAATCTCTTGTAGTTTATTAGGTTTACATACTTTTTCTTATTTTTCATCTGCTTCTTTCAAGTACCTGGAGAATACCCAAGCCTCCTGTTTTAACGCTAAGATGGGTTCCCAAAGGCTAGGCAAAGAGCTTCAAGCCTACACCTGTCTAGCTTTTCAAGGTGTGTATTGCTTTTTAGTGGCAATATCTAGAGGCCAATTTTCAAAGGTCGACATGAGTAAAATTCGGGTTACCTAAGGAAAAATTGTTTTAGAAAAATGCAACTTATCCTTGCAGTTAAGGTGCATTTGAAACAGTACCTGATCTCCATAGTTTCAGGTACTTTTCCTATATCTATGGATATCTCAGCGTAGTCTGTAAACCATATAGAAATTTAAGCTTATTATTTAAACTATGCTTAAATTAAGGCGCAGTTTATAGAATGCACTTAGGTGAATTTCATTTTGGTACTGAATTTATAGGCATGATATATAGAATCTAGTCCCATGTAAACCATGCCACTAATTCATTAAATTAGTGTAAGAACTAGAGCCTCAAACCCCCCAAACCTTTCAGGTGAATATAGGTTCTACACAAGGTACCTTTTCATATCATCAGTTCCATCTGTGCTCCAAAACTAAAAGCATAAAAGTCTATTGCAAACTTTTATCAAAAAATATATCAAAGAAAAATTTTTGCCATGGTCTTTTTCTCTTGTCTACATTTTTCTTTGATACGTATATTTTTTGAAAAATTTTTTTTTTTTTGCAGCAAATTTTAATGCCTTTAGTTTTAGAACATATATGGAACTGATATGAAAAGATACCCTGTGTATAATTTATATGCAACTGAACGTTTTTGGGGTTTTGAGGCTCTCTTATTCTAATTTAATAAATTAGTGGCATGGTTACATAGGACTAGATTCTATATACGACACCTATAAATTAGGCACCAAAATGAAATCACCTAAGCACATTCTATAAATTATGCCTTAGGTGCACTTTATAGAATAAGCCTACATTTCTGCATGGTTTATAGAATATGGCGAGTGCCTGTACACACGATTAATGTAGTCACGGGCAGTTATGCCAAGTAAACCTGATGTAAAATGCTGAAGCCTAAATTAGGCACAGACTGGGTTTATTCTATAACGTGCATTGATTTTAGAAATGCCCACGACCTCCATTTGCGGATCCAAGATGGCGACGGTCTGAGACGCGCTACCAGACGTGTCTCACTTTCCTCCATACAACACTGTAGCGGCTGGCTCCTTTCCTGACCCTCGCTATGGGGAAATGGAGAGGTAAAGTCAGGGAGATTCCCTCTCTCCCTGGCGGGTCTAGCCAGCTTCGTCAAGCGCGACTGGAAGATTTTGGAGTCGCGCTGGGACCCCGGGAGAGTTTCTACCTTCGTCTGAGGAGGCTGGCACTTTGGGCGTTGGCCCGACACTGCAGACGGGGCTTCCCTGAGCCCCGTCGAACGTGCGGCCCCCCCACAACCAGGAAGTGGAGGCTTTCTCAGAGCCCTTGCGCTCCAGCCCAGAGTGGGAAATCGGAGTGACCAGGGAGGGAGCCTGTTGAAGCCAAGTGAAGAACACTGTGCTGCCAGCCTAGAAGTCCCAGAAATATCACCTTCTCCTGTGCTGTTGTCTCAGACAGTGAGTATTCTGGAGCAGGCTGCTAAAGCACCGCTTCCTGTGTTGACTTTTGGGAAAATGGAAAAGCCTGCCGTAGTGACCTTGGAGTCACTTTGGGACCTAACCTTTACAGCACATGCTTCCCTACAATCTTTGGCGGTTAAAATGCGGGTAATTATAAAATCTTATCAGAAACTGCACTCTCTCAAATGAAAAAGACTGATTCTCAAGCCAGGGAAGTTAAAGCTCCTTACCGAAAAAGCTTCAAAATTGGAACTTGTGGGTCAAGCACTAATTAAAGATAAGAACTTTACTTCTAGACGGCTGGAATATCTCGAGAATCAGTCTAAAAGACTAAACTTAAGGCTGATAAACTTTCCCAGTTCACCTTTGATTACACCTATTCAGATGGTTAAGAAATATCTTATTGAAATACTGGGTATGTCAGATACCTCCCTACCACCAATAACTCGCGCTTTCTATCTACAAACTGATCCACGTAAGGAATCAGGGGAACCTTTTCAGGATGGTAGGGAGTTGAATCTGACTTCCTTTTTGGAGTCGTCTCTTGAGGTTGTAACAAAGTGGGCAACTTTATTGGTCACATTTGCTTTGGAAATGGACAGAGATGCAGTATTGAGGCTCTCATTAAGACACTTGGATTCAAATTTTTTGGGGTCTAGAATAAGAATTTACCCTGACTTATCTAGAGAGACTCAAAAAAGGCGTAAAGCCTTTTTGGCTTTGCGCACAAGAACTTTGGCAATAGGAGCTAACTTCCTATTGAAATTTCCTTGTATTTGTAGAATTGTATTTCAATCTAAACAGTTTCAATTCTATGACCATAAACAATTGGAGGAATTTCTACTAAGTAGGGAAGAAGTAAATGTAGTGGTATAGCCCCATATGTTCACTGTTTAACAGACATGGAGGGAACACCCGGGATACATTTTTGGCGCATCATTTATTTGTATTACCTTTAAAAAAAATTTCTTTTAGATTAGTATATAATCTTGCATCTTGGATTATTTCTTTAATTTGTGGTCAATAGTCAGTGAAACTTGAATTTAAGAATTTCTATTGTTATATTATGTATAATTTCCAAGTAGTGTATTATCACTCATAATTGTAAATTTATGTTTGTTAAAAAGCTTAATTAAATAAAAAAAATAAAAGAAATGCCCACGACCTGCCCATTCCAAGCTTTATTTTCAACTATGCAACGTTTTTTTTAATAGAATACATCTAGACAGTTCTGCACATAAATTCTAATTAATGCCAATTAGTGTCAATAATTGCTTGTTAATTGTCAATTATCAACTCTGATTGGCTTGTTAACCAATTAGGTTATATGCAACTGTCACGGTTGTGGCTGTATCCCATACCTACACTCACCTATCCTCCCGGTGACTAGGCCCTGTGGCTGCTGTGGACTGCTTTCTCCCTGTTTCCCAAACGTGTTCCAGAGATCATTCCAGCCTTGCTTTGGTGTTTCTGTAGCCAAGCCTCGCTTTGGAGTTACGGCAGCCAAGCCTTGCTCTGGGGTTCCTGCTGCCAAGCTTCACTCTTACTCATGACATCATCAGAAAATGCTTTTATAAAGCACCTAGAAACCCTTCCTGCTTTGCCTTTGCAACAGAGGTCTTCAGATGAGTTTTTGTCCGTGGGTGTGTTTGTTGCAGTTCCAGCCCTGCTTGTTCCTGTCCTGCCAGTCTTCAACTTCAGTTCCAACCCTGTTTGGTCTAGTCCTGTAAGTCTTCAGCTTCAGTTCCAGCACTGCTTGTTCCAGTCATCTGCCTTCAGTGTTGGTCCAGTCCTGTCTTTTCCAGCCCTGCCTGTGTACAGCTTCAGTCCTGTCCGCCCACAGCTTCAGCTCCAGTCCTGTCTGTTCCAGCCCTGCCTGCCTACAGCTCCAGCTCTGTTGTTCCAGTCCTGTCTGCCTACAACTTCAGCTCCAGCCCTGTTGTTCCAGTCCTGTCTGTTCCAGCCCTGCCTTGCCTACAGCTTCAGCTCCAATCCTGTTGTTCCAGTCATTTGTTCCAGCCCTGCCTACCTTCAGCTTCAGTTCCAGTCCTGCTTGTTCCGGTCCTACTTGTATCAGGCCTGTCTGTTTTCAGCTTCAATCCCTGTTTGGGTGGTTCGCATGCTGCTTGCCAGTCGCCGGCAGTGGCCCAGGGCTCACTACTCCTGACTCCGTGACAGCATTGTTATGGAATAAGCTTTGATTTATGCACAGAAATTGCAGCATGATATATAGAATCCGGGAAATAGACTTTTAGCACCAATGTTTTAGCAAGCCTTTTCTTTGTTATTTTAGCCTTAGAGCCCTACCATAAATGACTGATTTTTGGAACAGCCTGAAAATAAGAGGAGTTAAATAGATTTCTCTCAGTAAAACATAGGATATGGTGGTGAAACTGCTTGGTAGCAGTAATCACAAAAGCAACATATTTTCATAAACATTTAAGGGAAAATATTCAGCCGATAGCGATCAGCATTTTGCTGACCATCATTGGCATTAAACCTGGAAATTCAATGCTGGGCCATGTCCTGGCTTTGGCAATGAATTTCTAGGTTTCTGAAGCTGACTAATGCATAGCCAGTTAAGTGTGACACCACTTAACCAGCTATGGGTTACCGCATAAAGATAGGACTTACTTTTATGTGGTCCTATTTACTACTACTACTTAACATTTCTAGAGCGCTACTAGTGTTACGCAGCGCTGTACAAATATGAGGTTAACTTTGGTTAAGTGCTGAATATCAACACTTAATTGGCTAAGGGCTAATGCTGCCCCTGGAATGCCCCCAAAATAGCCGGTTTTCAGTTTGGCATTAACTGGTTATTTTCAACGGCACTAGCAGTTAAGTGCCATTGAAAATTGGCAGTTAGTCCCAACAGGCAATTTATCCAGCCGAGAACCATTTTTGGATGGATAAACTGCTTTGAATATTGACCCCCAAAATGCCTATAATAGCATTTAGCATTAAAAAGTTATATAGGAAATGAGCAACCACAAGGATTAAAAGTCTTCAAGCATAGCAAAAAAAAAAAAAAAAAAAAGAAGAGCCTGCAAGGCAGAAAAGTACTACTACTAATCATTTCCATAGTGCTACTAGACATATGAAGGTTGTACACATTATATACAGGTACTTTCTCTGTCCCTAGGGAGCTGACAATTAAGTTTTTTGTACCTGGAGCAATAGAGGGTTAGGTAACTTGTCCAAGGTCACAAGGAGCTGCAGTGGGAATTGAACCCAGGTTACAGGATCAAAGTCTGCTGCAATAACCTTTAGGCTACTCATCCAACTCCATTAGAGGACTATTAGATGAGAAAGTATTAAAATAGATCACAAATGATGATCCCCATAGCAGAACATCAATCTCTTTGAAAGGACTGCAGGGAGGTTTGTGCCAGCTAAAAAAGTGAATGCTATTGTTTAAGAAGAAGTACTGAACAAATGGTAACAGAGCTTAATGAATTTAACAAAGGGAAATTGTTTCTTACTATTTTACTAGAATTATTTTGAAGGTATACCTCAGAGAATGGCCAAAATGTTTATTATGCAAACGTATACTTATTTGGGTGGAGGGAGGCAGCCTCTGCTCCATAAAACCCTTGGCGGTCCTTTGCCACTTCCATCCCTCCCACTCAAAAACATAGTGGCCCAGTGACCCTTTGCACCTCCCACTTTCTTACTGTCCCCCAAAATTTAATGGAGGCCTAATGGAGCCCTTACATCCTCCTCCAACGAAAATCAAAACTCCATGCCACACTGAAAGAACTAATATTATGTGACACACTTGATTGAAAACTTGATGTAACTTCTTATTTTTAGAAGGGTAGGCCGGGCCATAGGGAGAGGCCAAGTGCAGACAGGCTTTGAGAACGGCTGCCGCTGGCCTGAGGGGTTGAAGACCTTGCTGTTTGAAAATGTACACAGAATGCAGGTGGGGAAAGGACCTCATAGAGAGCCACAATCAGGTCCTGGAGGGGATGGAATTGAGCCAGAACCACAGACACCATTGGGGGGGGGGGGGAGGGAATTAAGAGAGAACTATGGATACCATGGGGGTGGGGAGGGAGATGGAACTGAGAAAGAACCTCAGGCTCCATGTGGGGGGGGGGGGGTGGAAGAGAACATGGGGTAACATGCATTGGGGAGGAGAGCAATTGACAGTGAACCACAGGCAACATGGGGGGGGGGGGAATTGGAGAGAACCACAGGCACCGTGGGGGGAGGGGTAATTGAGAGAACCATGGGCAACTGTGCATGGGGGGAATGGAGAACCATAGGCAGGGCCAAAAGGGAGGCAGATGCGCCAGACCATGCGTGGGGGGAGGGAATTGAGAACCACAGAACAGCCAAAAGAGGAGGGAGACACTTGACCATACGGGGGGGGGGGGGGGGGGGGGAGGCAGGGAATGGAGACTGAACCACAGGCAGTGTGGGGGAGGGAGGTAATCGAGAACTGTGGGCAAAGGCCAAAGAGGAGTACGGATGCTAGACTGTGCATTGGGGGGGACAGGAGAAGTACAAAGATGCCAAATTGACAAGAGAGGAGGGAGGGGGAGAGGACCTAGGGTGGACTTAAGGAAGAAGAGAGATTTGACTTGGGGGAGGGGGGATTGGGAGAGATAATGGACCCAGAGTAGAGGGGAGGGAGGGGACAGGGCATGGACCTGCAGGCAGGATCCGGCAGATACTGAATTTTTAATCAGCAGCATAGATAGGGGGTCAGGGCCTTGCAGACCTGCCCCCCCACCCCCTTGGGCTCAGGTCCCATCTAAAGCTGCAGTACCTGTTCAATGGCTGGTGGGGTAGCCCCACCAAAGAAATCCACTGCCTGAGTCACCCTCTTCCTCCTCTTAGGAGCAAGGAAGTCAGCAGCATGCCTCCAGCCACTGATGCCTGCACTCCCCAAGCATACTCAGTTGGTGCATGAACTAAGCATGCTAAGGGAGTACTGGCATTGACAGCTGGAGGCACCCTGCTGACTTCCTTGCTACTGAGGCAGTACAAGGAGAAGTGGGTGGCTTTGGCTCTGGATTTCTTCTACTGGCTTTGGCATCCCCACCAGCAAAGCATGATACCTAATGTGGTGGTGGATGGAAAGGAAATGCTGCCCCCCCCCAGTGGACTGCTGGCTATACCCCAACTTTAATTCAGATTAAAAAATGTTAATCAAAATGTAGCTCTAATTTAAATGTTTTGAATATGTGATAAATGTTTCAGAAGGAATGCCAAGCTGCAATGACATGAATTGACAGAAGAAAATCCTGGAGAAGGACTGGAAAAAGTACAAATGAAAATGAAGTGGATAGAGCACTGTTCACGGAAGAGAGTGTGTATCAACAATTTGAAAAGCTAAAGGTGAAAAAAGCCATGGGACCGGACGGGATACACCCCAGGATATTGAGGGAGCTCAGAGAGGTTTTGACGGGTCCTCTTAAAGATTTATTTAATATATCCTTGCAGACGGGAGAGGTTCTGAGGGATTGGAGAACGGCGGATGTGGTCCCTCTTCACAAAAGTGGTGATAGGGAAGAAGCTGGAAACTACAGGCCGGTAAGCCTCACTTCGGTTATTGGAAAAGTAATGGAAGCGATGCTGAAGGAAAGGATAGTGAATTTCCTGGAAGCCAATAAGTTGCAAGAGCCGAGATGGTTTTACCAAAGGGAAATCGTGCCAAAGGAATTTCATTGAGTTCTTTGATTGGGTGACAGGAGAACTGAATCAGGGACGAGCTATGGACATAATATACTTAGATTTCAGCAAAGCTTTTGACACGGTTCCCCACAGAAGGCTCCTAAATAAACTGGATGGGCTGAAGATAGGACCCAAAGTGGTGAACTGGATTAGGAACTGGATGACAGACGCCAGAGGGTGGTGGTGAATGGAATTCACTCGGAGGAGAGAAAGGTGAGTAGTGGAGTGCCTCAGGGATCAGTGCTGGGGCCGATTCTGTTCAATATATTTGTGAGTGACAGTGCCGAAGAGTTAGAAGGTAAAGTTTGCCTATTTACAGATGATACTAAGATCTGTAACAGAGTGGACACCCGGGAGGGAGTGGAAAACATGAAAAAGGATCTGAGGAAGCTAGAAGATGGTCTAAGGTTTGGCAATTAAAATTCAATGCGAAGAAATGCAAAGTGATGCACTTAGGGAATAGAAATCCATGGGAGACGTATGTGTTAGGCGGGGAGAGTCTGATAGGTACGAACGGGGTGATAGTATCTGAGGATTTGAAGGCGACGAAACTGTGTGACAAGGCGGCGGCCGTACCTAGAAGGCTGTTAGGCTGTATAGAGAGAGGTGTGACCAGCAGAAGAAAGGGGGTGTTGATGCCCCTGTATAAGTCGTTGGTGAGGCCCCACCTGAGTATTGTGTTCAGTTTTGGAGGCTGTATCTTGCTAAGGATGTAAAAAGAATTGAAGCGGTGCAAAGAAAAAGCTATGAGATGGTATGGGATTTGCGTTACAAGACGTATGAGGAGAGACTTGCTGAACTAAACATGTGTACTCTGGAGGAAAGGAGAACAGGGGTGATATGATACAGACGTTCAAATATTTGAAAGGGTATTAATCCGCAAATGAACCTTTTCCGGAGATGCGAAGGCAGTAGAACGAGAGGACATGAAATGAGATTGAAGGGGGCAGACTCAAGAAAAATGCCAGGAAGTATTTTTTCACGGAGAGAGTAGTGGATGTTGGAATGCCCTCCTGTGGGAGGTGGTGGAAATGAAAACGGTAACGGAATTCAAACATGTGTGGGATAAGCATAAGGAATCCTGTGCAGAAGGAATGGATCCTCAAGAGCTTAGTCGAGATCGGGAGGTGGGGCTGGTGGTTGGGAGGCGGGGATAGTGTTGGGGCAGACTTATATGGTCTGTGCCATAGCCGGTGGTGGGAGGCAGGGATAGTGCTGGGCAGACTTATACGGTCTGTGCCAGAGCCGGTGGCGGGGCTGGTGGTTGGGAGGCAGGGATAGTGCTTGGCAGACTTATATGGTCTGTGCCAGAGCCAGGGGTTGGGAGGCGGGATAGTGCTGGGCAGACTTATACGGTCTGTGCCCTGAAGAGCACAGGTACAAATCAAAGTAGGGTATACACAAAAAGTAGCACATATAAGTTATCTTGTTGGGCAGACTGGATGGACAGTGCAGGTCTTTTCTGCCATCATCTACTATGTTACTATGACATACAGGAACACAGAATTTGGAGCAGGTAAAACATTACCATTATGGACTGGCCAGAAGTAACAGAAGAGTTGGAAAACAGGTTAAAAAGAGCCCCAAACTGGAAGTGTCCCTGACCAAGATTCAGTGACCAATTTTGCCTCAAACATTTAACATCTCTCCACCAAGGAAATGCAACCTGCAAAAATCAAATTGAGCAGGCAACCAGATTTAACACCACAGTGGCTAAAACAGGCAGAACACTTAAGGAGATCTCCAAGTCACATTCTTAAAATTATAGGCCAATATAAGATCCTTTTACATATTCATCATGTGCTTTGGCATTTTTTGGTTGGTTATCTGGCCGATGATTTACAGATGTATTCACCTCGGAGGCCTTTGCGATCAGCAGGAACGGATTTGTTGTGTATTCCTATCTTCATGAAGATTCATCTTGAACAAACGAGGAAGGACTTTTTTTCAGTGGCAGATCATGTGCTTTGGGAACCACTTGCCACTTTCTTTGAGGTAGCTAATACAGCAGCCTTTAACAAGCAGTCGAGGACTCACCTTTTCTCCCATTATTTGTAATATTTGTGAACAGGGCAGGATGAGTGAATGCGATGTGGGTGTATATCATTTTTTTTTGTTTGGCTTAGGAAGGTGGGGAGAGGATAAGGTTTTTTTTTGGTATATGTATTGGCTCAATATTTTATGTATGTTTTATTGTGCTCTGCCTTTCATAGAGGTGGAATATAAATGTTTTACCATTAAATCAGAATCATTCACTGAATCTGAGTGTGATTAATTTTCCCACAGGTTATAAGAACTACACTATTGGAGACTTCTATGTCTCTGCAATGTTTGAATAATCAGTTGACAAACCTGTGAGAAGAGCCACCTTTTTTACTTCTTTGATATTCCCCATGGATAGAGATCATGTCCTCAGGTTTTTTTTTTTTAATGTGGAGACATGTCAATTTCTTGGTGACATGGATTTTTATTGACTTGTGTATGACCTCCCATGATAGGAGGAAAACGTTTGCTACGTGCCAGATGACAGACTCTCCTCTTGGCACCTCCTTTGAATTTCCATGTAGATGTATGGTCAAATATAAAAATGTGAGATGTCTCTTTTTGGATCCTGTTCACTTAAGGAATTTTCTAGACCCCACGTAGGCAGCAAGTTAGCTGATGGGTGGGATGGGGATGTGGTTCTTGATATAGGGAGATGATAAATATAGTGAATATATTTGCATATTGATTGTGAAGGGAAATGCTGCTTGAGTTAGAAATCATTGTTTTAAAACAGAACTGCTGCATTTTCTCTTTCCCCATTTTCTCTCCTTTTTCATGGACTCATTTTGCTTTCCATTAACATAAGACCAAGGTTGAGAAGGTGAAGACAGCACAGTGGTGGTGAGAGCTGTGGCTGACTGCCATTGATGGAACGCCCAACTTCGGCACATAGTGAGCCACCAGTGCTGATACCAATACTGTGTGCCCGGAAGACCTAAAAGCACACTGTGCATGTTGGTGAGAGATGCAGTGGACTGTTAGTGCTAGTGAGTTACTAGAGTGCTGACATCAATACTGTATGCCTGGAAGACCTAAAAGTATGCCTTGCCTCTTGGCCAAAGGAGTATACCTTAAGAAGCATATCGAGCCCCTTGGAGCAACTACAGAGCTATATAAGTCTTGTGAGGTTCATTATCTATATTCAAGCAAATGAGTTCATTTTATTATGGAGAACAGGAAAGCAATATCAAAAGGCCCCCAGTTATCAAGCATCCCACAATGCAATCCTATGGATAAACATCTTCTTCCTAAATTACAAGCTGGCCTTTGACTTTGGGCTCCTCACAGGAACAGTCCTTCCCCTCATACCTAGCACCTCCTATTCTGATACTATCTCTTCCAAATGAGGACCTATCTACAGACTCTTTGACTGGAGGAAGTCTGGTCCTATTCCTAAGCCAATTTTACTTCCACCAGTGGAAGCATCTGATTTACATATAGTCTCACAAGAAACTTCTCTTAAAGACATCTGGAATGTAGAGACTAGAATTAATCCAAGAAAGGAGAAGCAGTGGGTCAACTTCAGTTTTCACAGGAAACTGTTTCTAAAATGGAAGATATGAACATAAAACTTTCTTTAATGGAAAAGAGAATCCTAAATATGGAGCCACAAGATACTAAGCTACAGACTACTGGCTCATTGGTAACTAACCTATCCACACGTATTGGGTTGGATCAGCCAGAAAATTTGCTAAGAGACAGGAATCTAAGGGGTACTTTAATTAAGCTGTGGCAAAAAGTGCATTTTTTCTATTAACTGACATGGGCTAATGTTGCCATTACTAAAAAGAACTACCACATGTGCACTTACCAACACATACTTTGTAGGCCGTAAGGGCTCAAGTGGTAATCCTGTGCTAACCAGTTAGCACACAGTAATGCAGATGAGCTGATTAGCACAGGCGCACCCCCCCCCCCCCCCAAAAAAAAAAAAAAAATATTTTGAAAAAAAAAAAATATTTTTTTGCATGCAGTTAGTATACCAATTTGGAACTTACAGCAGGATGCTTGAACGTGTCCTGCAATAAGCCATTTTTGGCTGTGGTAGGGGTGCACCAGCACTTACAGCAACTTAGTAAAAGGGCCCTTTGAATCTTCCTTGCAAAAAGTTACTCTCTGCTGAAGTATTATTGTTTTAAGTATTTAAAGAAGGTGCTTTCTCTAACCGATGATAAAAAATTTCAAAGTGTTATCTTCCCTTTAAGACCCATGCAGTGAGTTGAAACAAATTTTCCTGTAAACTACTACAGTTACTATTTTCATTAAAGCTAAGCTCGTTGCCACATTCACTGCAGAGAAGGATAAAATGCAGGTTCTGAAGTCTTACTTTAGGAAAATGGATTTTTTTTTTGTAGCCAGAAAGTTCAAATATCCCGATGTAGAGTGAGCCACACAACTAAGGAAAATGTTTCTAGAATTAAAACCTAAAATTCTGCAAGTGTGTGTGTGTGTGTGGGTGTGTGTGGGGGGGGGGGGGGGGGGGGTATCGTTTTAAGGTACCCATATAAATTGTATGATTTCTTGGCACAAAGGAAGCAGATTGTCTTTTTTACCCCTCTCACTGACGGATTTCTTTTACTCAAAGCCCTACTACTAGCGGATCCTGGTGGGTAATGCCGACAAAGCCCATTCACTTTGAAAGGGCTCCATCAACATTGTCGTACAGAAACCGCTAGTGTGGCTTGATAAGAGCCCTTAGAGAGTTCCTCTTAGGAAATCTACAAGGTATTCCTACATAAACCCCCATTTCACAAAGCTGCACTAGCGGCTGCCCATGGCAATGCCGACACAGCCCATTCAAAAGAAGGAATAGGCTGTGTCGGCATTGCTATGTGGCAGCTGCTATCGCAGCTTGTTAAAAAAAAAAAGAGGGTAGTGTATAGGGGTTCTACTGTAGGTTTAGCATCTTTTACATTGCTGATTTATATATATATATATATAATATATATATATCTTTGCTTTGTCTCCTCCTCCTCTTGGAGGCTAAATACCTATTTACCTTTGTAGCTTGCTTTTCTTTAATCACTGTTGATTAATGTTTAATTGCCTATAGAGCGGTGTAATTTCTTGATTATGTATTCTGGGAATTAAGATTTAAAATTTAATAGAAAATAAGGAAATAAACAGAAACCAAATAATGGTTAGTACTTTGGAATTACTTTAAAATTTAAATAAAAAACAAATAGAAAACCAAGGGTTGCCTGATTTTTTTTTTAGCTGGATTGTTTGTCATGGATATTTTAACTTGCTTTGTGTATATAAACATTTGATTTAAAAAAAAAGGTGTGTGTGGGGGGGGGGGGGGGGGGGGGGGCGGGGGGGGGGGGGTAGAAATACAGACAGTGCCCAGTTTCTCAAGGTTTTAAAAAAAAAAAATGTAACGGTTTCACTGGTTTTATCAGTGACAAAAGAATTACATTTAAACAGTTACTACCTGCTAGCAGGCTCCTCTGAGAAACAGCAGGAAAAAATTCCTCACACAGGTGTGACATCATCCAACAGATCCCATGCAGAAATTTCTCCACCTTTTTTGAGAAGTTGTAACAGCGCATGTGTACCTCTTTATTACGCCCTGCCATGCGAAGGAGCCCCCTGGTCAATTGCAGCGTTCTCAAATACAACTTCTTGGGAGGAGGAGGGCTTGCGCAAGATTCCTATTCTGCTGTCCTTGGAGAACATCTGCTACATGTACTGTTTTTCCTCAGGATATCAGAGGCAGAATCATCCTTACACATGGGTCTATCTAGACGATAAGCTGCATTCAACAGAAAAAAAAGCTAAGTTACTTACCTATTCTCCAAAGGACAGCAGGCATATTTTCTCACATGTGCATGACATCATCCACAGAACCCAGCTTGGACACTGCCAAGTGCATTGTCACTTTAAATCTGAGGCAGTGCCCCCCACTACGCATGTGCAGGTCCCTTCCCACCCAATGCTCGAGCGCAAGACCAGCAGTACAGTACAAAAGCTAAGACAACTCCAAGGGGAGGCAGGAGGAATGTGAGAATATATGCCTGCTGTCCTCAGAGAACATCTGCTACAGGTAAGTAACTTAGCTTTCTCTGAGGACAAGCAGGTATGATATTCTCACATGGGACTCACTAGTTGCCAGGCTTACAATATAATAATGACCTAACAATGGAGAATATGAACCTGACTGGAAAAAAAAAGAGCCTGTCAGGTCATTATTATATTGTAAGCTTCGTAGCTAGTGACTTCCGCATGTGAGAATATCATGCCTGCTTGTCCTCAGTGAAAGCTAAGTTACTTACCTGTAGCAGATGTACTTGGAGGACAGCAGGCATGCCAAAAGAGATGGTAAGAACCTGCTCCTCTGTTTCTTGAGGTAATACATTGTAACCTGGTTATCTGTGCAATGAGTATTATCTGATTTGTGTATGTGGCCCTGGAACGTTTTGAGGGCATTCCAAACAGCATGCAATTCTAGGAGATTGATATTTATGTTGTTTCTCCCGTGGGGATGAAGACCCTTTGTGTGTGGAGACCATCGAGGTGAGCACCAAAACCTACCATGGAATCTATGGTGAGGACCTTGTGATTGTGGCGGGGGCTGAAACAGAATATACCAAGTTAAATTCTGGGACACTGTGACTCAAATATGGGCCATATTCCCATGGCTTGGGACCACTGAGAGTGTCCACTGAGGAATGCGGAAGTGGAATCAAGCCAATGGTATTACATGGACTGTTGAAGCCATGTGATCGAGAAGGAGCATCTGACGAGCAGATACTTGGGTGGGTTTGAACACCTCAGTGGAGAGATTATGTCTTTCACGCTTGGTTGAGGAAGGAAGGCTCGGCCCCGAGTAGTATCGAGGATGGCCCCTATGAATTCTAAGGTCTGAACCAGTTGAAGATGCAAGTTTGGATAATTGATCAGAAACCCAAGAAATTCTAGAAGCCTGATGGCACATAGAATGTAGATATGTGCCAAATCCCCCAGAAGCTGCCTTGTACCCACCAATTGAAGCATTGTAGCTACCACTATCAGGCACTTTGTGAAGACTTGAGGAGCCAAAGCCAAGCTAAATGGTAAGACCTTGTATTGATAATGCAGAGTGCCACAAAGGAAGCTGAGGAGCTTTATGTGTGTAGGGAGAATAGGTATATGCGTGCATGCTTTCTTGAGATCATGAGCGCAATGCCAGTCATTGAGTTGTATCATGAGAAGCAGTGATCCTAGGGAAACTACTTTGAGTAGAAACTTAAAAGTCTCTGAGAATTGGTTGTACTTCCCCGTCTTTTATAGTATGAGAAAGTATCTGGAATAGAAACCTCGACCCACATCCAGCAGAGTAAATGGCTCTATTACATTCTGCTGAGAAGGGCCAGAGCACCTATTAACGTAGTGTCATTTGGAGGGAGTTGAAACAAGACACTTGGTGAAGGGTCAGTACGTCCTTTTTCCCCATGCAGACTGTAAACGCGCTGTATTGTGTGTAGTAACACAATGGACAGAGATTATGAGAGGCCAGTGTCTATTGGAAAGAGAATGAATCTCCTTCTGACCTGTAGATCCCACTTGGCATGGACAACTGTATGGTGGCAATGCTCTCTAGGAAGGAGTCAAAAGCTGGGTGTTTAGACAGAGGGCATCTGCAATTTTTGACCCCGTTTGCTGCCTTGGTGCGAGTTTGGTACGCAGTCCTTGAGATGGAGGAGGAATAGGAAGTATAACACTTGAAATAGTAGTTGGAGTATTGAAATCCTCCTGCAAATCTAATCTAGTAGAAGAGCTGGCAGAAGTCTGTGGCCTGGATAGAATTTTTATAGTATCTGTATGTTTCTTGATTAGGTCAGCCACTTCCTCGACTTTTGTCACCAAACAAGTCTTCTCCATGATAAGGGACATCTGCTAGATGCCCCAGGACAGCAGATTCAAGGGTTGGAAATCCTTAGACAGGAGAGACATCACACTGCTACTGCTAAGGCAGAATGTGTGAAGAGACATTAAAGGCTTGCTTTGCCAGATATTTATGACAGTCAAAAAGTTTTCCTGCGAAGCTTTTGGAATTTCTCAGCCTTCTCAGGGGGAAGGAATTCTGCAAAGGATAAGTACATAAGTATTTGCCAAACTGGGACAGAACCAAAGGTCCATCAAGCCCAGCATCCTGACTCCAGCAGTGGCCAATCCAGGTTACAAGTACCTGGCAAGATCCCAAAACAGTACAATACATTTTATGCGCTTATCCTAGAAATAAACAGTGGAATTTCCCCAAGTCATTTTAATAATGGCTTATGGACTTTTTTTTTAGGAAGCTATCCAAACCTTTTTTTAAAGCCCTGCTAAAGTTAACTGCTTTTTTTAAAAAAAGATTTTAATATTACATTCATATAATAAACATAAATGCTTAGCAAAAATCAGCAATACAGTATTTTTTGAACTTAAAATTTAAGGAAAATTCCCCTTAAACTTAGTCCACAATAAACTAATCCAAGATACAAGGAAATATAAGCTAACTGCTTTTAATACATTCTTTAGCAATGAATTCCAGAGTTTAATTACACATTGAGTGAAGAATATTTCGCTGATTTGTTTTCAATATACTACTGTGTAGCTTCATTGCATGCCTCCTAGTTCTAGTATTTTGGAAAGAGTAAGCAAAGCGATTCACATCCATACCATTCTATTCCACAGACCTCTATAATATCTCTCCTCAGCTGTCTTCTCCAAGCTAAAGAGCCCTATACACTTTAGCCTTTCTCATAGGGAAGTTGTCCCATCCCCGTTATCATTTTCGTCGCCCTTCTCAGTACCTTTTCTAATTCCACTGTACCTTTTTGAAATGTGGTGACCAGAATTGAATACAATTCAAGGTGCAGTGGCAACATGGAGCAATACAAAGACATTTTAACATCCTCATGTTTGTTTTCCATTCCTTTCCTAATACCTAACTTTCTATTTGTTTTCTTAGCCACCGCTGCACACTTAGCAGAGAATTTCAATGTAACATCAATGTATCACCTAGATCCCTTTCCTGGTCGGTGAGACTCCTAAGGTAGAGCCTTGCATTATGTAGCTATATTTTGGGGTCCTCCTCCTCACATTCATCACTTTGAACTTGCTCACATTAAATGTCATCTTCCCTTTGGATGCCCAGTCTCCTAATCTCATAAGGTCTTCTTGAAAGTTTTCACAATCCTCTTGTGATTTAACAACTTTGAATAACTTTGTGTAGTCAGCAAATTTACTTACCTCACTAGTTGCTCCCATCTCTAAATAATGTATAAATAAGTTAAAAAACAGCGGTCCCAGCACAGACCCCTGGGGAACCCCACTATGTACCTTGCTCCATTGAGAATACTGACCCATTAACCCTACCTCTCTGTTTTCTACCCTTAACCAGTTTTTAATCCACAATAGAACATTACCTCCTATCCCACAACTCTCCAATTTCCTCTAGAGTCTTTCATGAGGTACTTTGTCAAATGCCTTTTGAAAATCCATATACACAGTATCAATTGGCTCACTTTATCTAAATGTTTGTTCACCCTTTCAAAGGAAATATAATAGATTGGCGAGGCAAGATTTCTCTTTCACTAAATCCATGTTGGCTTTGTCTCATTAATCCATGCTTTTGAATATGCTCTGTAATTTTGTTCTTTATAATAATCTCTACCATTTTGCCCAGCAGATACATTGATAATCTAATATGCAATTGGTTAGCACTTAAGTCTGAAAAGTTTTACTGCCAAAAGAATCTAATGTTCTAGCTTCTCTTCCAGGAGGAGCAGAAGCATTGTGAAGATGATGACTATTGTGATGATGAAGCTCCCACCTCAGGATCCCAGTCCCTCTTTCACTCAGGGTGAGCTGGTTCTCAATATGCAGATTTTATGCAAATTAATCTACTACCCTTTTCTGCTCAGGGTGACCTGCTTCCTCAAAAGGCAAACATAGTCAGGTCTCACCAATCAGGCTATTTTCATACACATCTTTATTCCAGCCTCTGGGGCACACTTCTTTTAGCTTAAAACACTTTCACAAGCTTAAACAGTTCTTCCAGCTTAACCATTTCATTTCTTCCTACTCAGTGCAATCTTCCATTTTAAACATTTCTTCTTGCACAGTTCAATATCCATAGATTTCTTCCCCCTGAGCCCTTCACACAGGCATTTGGGCTCAGTACTAACTCAGTCCCTGGACACACAGTCCCTCCTTGTAGCACACAGCTCTAGCCACACAGTCTCTTCATCTTGGACACACAGTCCCTCTTCACTGTTCTAGACACACAGTCTTTTCCTCTGGGACACACAGTACCTCTTCACTGTTCTAGACACACAGTCTTTTCAGCTGGGACACACAGTACCTCTTCACTGTTCTAGACACACAGTCTTTTACTCAGTCCCTGGACACACAGTCCCTCCTTGAACACATAGTTCTTATTCTTGATACTCTAGGGCCTTCTTACCCCAGCCAGCTTCCTTCTTGGGAACACACAGTTCTAGACACACAGTTTTAAGGGCACAGCCAGTACTTCTCATGGGATCCTCCTGCTTCAGTACCAGCTCTCTCCTTTAGCTGCTAGCTCTCCCTTTCCCTCACAACTCAGGTGGGGTATTAAGTGGTTAATGGCCAACACAGGACCCAGCCCATACCCTGCTGCACCTGTTTCTATCCCCAGGACTCTCCTCGGTCCTAGCGACCTCCTGCTATACATCCCTTACTGGCTCCCTTTAGTGACTCACCCAGCCCTTCTCCCTGGACATTTTAGGGGAACAGCACCCTCTAGGGGCCTAACCAGGGTAGGACAGCCTCTTCCTTCTCACAGCATGAGATCTTGCACCACAAGTGCATTTTAAATTAAATTCCACAACTAGGGAACGATGAGGTAACAGTTTTCTCAAACCCAGTGCATTCCTGTATCCTATACACATTGTATCAATTTTCTTTGGGCAACCTGAACTGTCAGTAAAGTCTCGCAGTTCGTGATTATAATATTTTTCATAATTGTATGAAGTGGAATGATGATTCCTTCTCTAGGAGGAGAGTCATAATCCAGAACTTCAAAGAGTTCTAAGTGAGGTTCTCCTCTCTCTCTAATTCGGGCATGGCTTGGACCATCTCACGGACAAAGACAAGAAAGCATATATTCTGGCAGTGACCTATGCCTCTCAGGTGGTGGAGAGAATCAGATAGAATGTCGTACGACTTCTCATTTAAGAGGTCCTGTGGTCATGATTCATTTCTCCCAGGGAGGTCTGATTCATCTCACCCAAGAGAGGGCCGAGTCTGACTCTTCAAACTACTGTTCATGGGGCGTATGTGGAAGAGAGTTGTCAACTAGAGCATCGGCTCTGCGTTGACAGTCTCTGCCGATGTCAGTCGAGTTTGTGTTGCCCCAGATGGTCGGTTCTGAGCCAGCATGCGAGATCTCTCAGGTGACTGTCTCTCCGATGTATTGAAGGGCTGGGCTGAGGCTGGCGCAAGCACCCTGTAACCCTGTATAGACTGTGAATACAGTAGACCTGAAAGCTCCTCCTTGAGCACAGTCCACTTCCTCCTGTAAAGTAGGCATCAGTACCATTTGAGAAAGCATTGTAGACACAGCCTGGGTTATAGCCTGTGCAGGCACAGAGATCTCAAAGATCTTGAAGGCTCTCTATAAGAAATAAGTTGGAGACAAGGAAAGTGGTCCCCGTGGCACAGATGCTTCCTGTGCATTGAGGATGTCGATGCAGGGGAGTTGTGTGCCAGGAAGAATGACGACTATGTTTCTTAGGCTTTTAACACTGCAGGTCCCTTGATGCATGCAACACCGACAATAAGGAAGTAGAACCCTTATGCGATCGTAATACCGAGTCTGATGTTGGACCATCACGATGTTGAGTTAGTGCACCTGATGTTGATGCCGATGTAGGTTTCACTTCAATGCCGAATCCCCTACCATGCTCAATGCAGATGCTGATGTCGATAAAGAACCAAAATGTTTTCCAAGTTGGACTCTGCAGGATTTAAGAGTCCTTGCTTGCATGCACAGGAAGAGGCTACACTGTAGGTCCCAGTGCTCTAGACCCAAGAACTGAGCACAACTACGGGGGGGGGGGGGGGGGGGGGGTCTGTGTATGAAATAGTCCTATTGCATCGAATACACTTCTTAAAGCTGCTTGGCACCCTTGACATTGAGGGATAAACAGCCAACGCAAGGTCAAAAGGCTCTATGACCCAGGAAGATTGAGTAGTTATGTACCCAAAATTGGTTGTTTCCCGGGCAAAAAAATTGGCTCAAGAGGCCCCAAAGGTTGAAAACTGAAAAAATGATTAAAGTGGACAACACAGAAAGACGAACAGCAAGAAAAAATATTTAGAAAATAAGGCGGCACAAAAAAGGCAAAAATCTGATGCACTGAGGAGATAAAAGAAAAAAAACACCTCTCTGCTCAATGGAAAACAGTATGACTGCTAGTCCTGCGCTCGAGCATCGGGCAGAAAGGCACCTGCTCATGCACGGTGGGGGCAGTGCCCCAAAGATTTAAAGTGACAGTGCACTTGCCAGTGTCTGCAGTGATGTCCATGGATGACATCACTCACATGTGAGAACATCGTGTCTGCTTGTTCTTGGAGAAAAGGAAAAACAAAACCAGAGCTTTTGGTGGTAACAAGCCTTACTAGTTTTGCATCTTTTTCTCATTCTCTCTTTTTTTTTTTTGGGGGGGGGGGGGGGGGGGGGTGAAGTTGGATTATAATCCCAAAATAGATTCTAGAGGCCTGCTTGGCCAAACCTACTGCATCGAGATTCCTGTTCCTGAGGAGCCAAAGTCCATGCTACAGCCCTGCAAATCTCTTCTATGGAGGCTGACTTTTAGTGGGCTACCGACGCCACCATAGCTCTCACATTATAAGCTATGACAAGACCCTTTAGAGCAGATGTCTTCAGCCCAGGCCTCAGGACACACCTAGCCAGACAGGTTTTCAAGATTCTCACAATGAATATGAATAAGATTAATTTGCATGCACTGCTTCCACTGTATGCAAACCTTTCATATGCATATTCATTGTGGGAATCTTGAAAATCTGACTAGCTGTGTCCCCTAGACTGGGTTGAGCACCTCAAGAGAAAGACATACATCGGCATGAGAAGGAAGTGCAATCTGCCAGCCAAATGGAAAGTGTACATTTGCCATTTGTATGGGGCAGAAGAAATAAAAAGCTGGGCAGACTTTCTATAGTACGTGCCAGATAAAATGCCAAGGCTCTCTTGCAGTCCAAAGTGTGCTTTGTGGGCATGATGTTTTGGAAAAAAGGCAGGTAGAACTATTGACTAAGATGGAATCCCAATACTACACTGGAAAGAACTTCAGATGGGTGTGCAAAACCACTCTGCTATTGAAAAACTTCGTGTAAGATGGATCAATCCACTAGAGAAGTGGTTGCCAAACCTATCCTTGGGGTTCCCTAGCCAGTCAGGTTTTCAAGATATCCATGAAAGATTTGCATGCAGTGGAGGTAGTGCATGTAAATCTCTCTCATTAACATTCATTGTGGATATTACTTATTACATTTGTATCCCACATTTTCCCACCTATTTGTAGGCTCAATGTGGCTTACATAGTACCGGAGAGGTGTTTGAAACTCCAGGGTAAACAAATACAAAGTCACGTTATATTAGGATAAGGTTCGTGTGGTAAGATCACATAAAGGAATCGTACAACAGGAGAGTGGTGTAATGTCCATTACGTACTTTAGTGTTGTTGTGTTGCAGAGGTCAGGCATTTATGCTGGATCGGTAGGGTATGGCTTTTTAAACAGGTGAGTTTTTAGAGTTTTCCTGAAGTGTAGGTGGTCGTACGTAGTTTTCAAGGCTTTTGGTAGTGCGTTCCACAGTTGTGCGCTGATGTAGGAAAAACTGGATATGTAAGTTGATTTGTACTTGAGTCCTTTGCAGCTTGGGTAGTGCAGATTTAGGTACGTTTGTGTTGATTCGGATGTGTTTCTGGTTGGTAGGGTCGATCAAGTCTGTCATGCATCCCGGTGCTTCACCGTAGATAATTTGTGAACCACAGTGAAGATTTTGAAAGCGATGCGTCTTTGATTGGGAGCCAGTGTAGTTTTTCGCTGAGGGGTTTGAGCTTTCAAACAGCGTCTTTCCGAAGATGAGCCTTGCTGCCGTGTTTTGAGTGGTCTGAAGTTTAAGGTTTGTTCTTTGCATCCACATAAATTCCATTGCAGTAGTCTACATGGCTTAGTACCATTGATTGTATCAGGTTGGGAAATGTTTCTCTCGGGAACTATTGTTTCACACGTTTGAGTTTCCACATTGAGTGGAACATTGTTGTACATGTCACTTGGCTCTCTAGTGTTAAGTTGCAATCCATTGTAATGCTGAGGATTTTCAGGCTGTCTGAGATATCCTGAAAACCTGACTGCTGGGGAGCCTCCAAGACAGGTTTGGGAACCAGTGCACTGGAGTCTCGACCTCACTTATTCTGTGAGCTGAAGTCACCAGCATCAAAACCAAGACCTTCAAAGATAAGTACTTCAGATGGCAGTTATCAGCAGATGAGTCAGAATAATATTGATGTCCTATGACACTGTGGGTGACAATGGGAGGCTTCAATAGAAGAAGCCCCACATAAAGCAAACTTGACTGCAGAGAGATGGGTTTACCTGCTACCTTATAAGCTCCAAATGCACTAACATGTACCCTAATGGAGTTGTTCTTGAGACCATTCAGAGACGTAGAAGATATTCAAGCGGTTTTACATTAAATAGGAAAAGGACCTAAGGCATTACCATCAAATAAAATGGCAAACTTCCCTTACTTAAATCCATATGACTTCCTAGAAGAACATCTTCCAGAAACTAAGAAGACCCAAGAAACAGTCAGGCCAAACATCCTCTGAAAATTCAAGCTGTAAGGGCCAAGGACTTGATGATGGGATGCAACAAGGTCCCCTGCTCCTGTGTGATCAGTGTTGAAGAACATCCTCAACTCACTGTACTTTTGATAGAAATATCCAGCACAAGAGGGAATCAAACCTGTCTCAGCCAATAAGGAGATGTGAGAATGATGGTTCCCTAGTCTTGCCTGAGCTTCAGGCAACATAGAGCTTAGAAACATAGAAATATGACAGCAGATAAAGGTGGCCCAGTCTGCCCATCCTCCGTAACCCTTAACTCCTCCTTTTCCTAAGGGATCCCCCACATGCTTGTCCCATGCTTTCTTGAACTCTGACACAGTCCTCATCTCCACAACCTCCACCGGGAGGCCATTCCACACTTCCACCACCCTTTCTGTAAATAAATACTTTTTTAGATTGCTCACAGATGACGTTTAATGTAAGCAAGTGTAAAGTGATGCATGTGGGAAAGAGGAGCCTGAATTATAGCTATGTAATGTAAGGTTCCATGTTAGGAGTCACCGACCAGGAAAGGGATCTAGACGTTGTAGTTCATGATATGTTGAAACTCTCTGCTCAGTGTGCAGCAGCCGCAATGAAAGCAAATAGAACGTTAGGTATTATTAGGGAAGGAATGGAAATCAAAAGAGGATGTTATAATGCCATTGTATCGCTCCATGGTGCGACTGCACCTTGAATATTGTGTTCAATTCTGGTCACTGCATCTCAAAAAAGATATAGTGGAATTAGAAAAAGTACAGAGAAGGGTGACAAAAATGATAAAGGGGATGAGATGACTTCCCTATGAGGAAAGGCTAAAGCAGCTAGGGCTCTTCAGCTTGGAGAAAAGATGGCTGAGGGGAGATATGAAAGAGGTCTATAAAATAATGAGTGAAATGGAACCTGTACATGTGAATCGCTTGTGTACTCTTTCCAAAAATACTAGGATTAGGGGCACAAAATGAAGCTACAAAGTAGTATATTGAAAACGAATTAGGAGAAAATTTTCTTCAACGTGTAATTAAACTTTGGAATTCACTGCCCGACAATGTAGTAAAAGCAGTTAGCTTAGCGGGGTTTTAAAAAGGTTTGGATGGCTTCCTAAAGAAGAAGTCCATTGACCATTATTAAAATAGACTTGGGGAAAATCCACTGCTTATAAGCAGCATAAAATGTATTTACTTTTTGGGGGGATCTTGCCAGGTACTTGTGACCTGGATTGGCCACCAATGGAAACAGGACGCTGGGCATGATGGACCTTTGATCTGTCCCAGTGTGGCAATACTTATGTAAGCCTATTTCCTCTTAACTTCATCATATGCCCCCTCACTCCAGAGTTTCCTTCTGTTGAAAAAGGCTCTTCCTGTACATTAATGCCCCTGAGATACTTAAATGTTTTTAACATAACTCCTCTTCCCAGCGTATACATGTTGAGGTTCATAAGCCTGTCCTTATATGTTTTATGTCCAAGACCGCTTACCAATTTTGTGGCTGCTCTCTGGATAGACTCCATGCTATTTATATCTTTCCGTAGGTGTGGTCTCCAGAATTGCACACTCTAAAAAGACTTATACAAGGGAACCATCACCTCTTTCTTCCTGCTGGTCATCCCTCTCCTCATGCACCCAAGCATCCTTCTGGCTTTGACCGTCACTTTTTCTACCTGTTTGGCCACTTTAAGATCATCAGACACAATCATCCCCAAGTCCCACTCTTCCTTTGTACACATGTGGTGTTTTTTTTTTTTTTTTTTTAGTTGTCTGTGCAGAACAGTGCCAAAGGCCTTTCTGAAATCCAAACACACCACATCCAGAGCCCCTCCCATGTCCAACTGTTTGGTCACCCAGTCAAAAAAATCAATCAATCAGATTCATCTGACACAACCTGCCTCAGGTCCTGCAGTCCATTCAATTCGAGAAACCTCACAATCCTCCACTTTAGAAGCATTTCCATTAGTTTACTCACCACTGAGGTCAGACTGACAGGTCTGTAATTCCCAGCCTCCTCCTTACTTTTGCTCTTGTGCAAAGGGACCATATCCACCCTTCTCCAGTCTGCCGGGACCACACCAGACAGGTCAGTAGAGCTAACAGAACCTGAGTTCCTTGAGCACCCTTGGATGTATCTCAACAGGCCCCGTCGCTTTGCCTACTGTTAGTTTAGCTAGCTCCTCACTAACACTGTCCTCCAAGAACGAGTCTTGGTCTATCATTCACCCATCCATCCCCTTTTGCATTTGTTTTCTGCGGTCCTACTCCTGGCCTTTCATCCATGAACACAGAACAGAAATTATTGTTAAGCAGTTCAGCTTTATCCTTATCAGCTTCCATGTATTCCTCCCCTTCTGCTTTGAGCCTCACAATGCTGTTTTGTCATTTCCTCCTGTTGCTTACATATCTGAAAGACATCTTATTCCCCAATTCTACCATATTAGCTATCTTTTCTTCCATTTGCCTCTTTGCTTTCCTGACTTTTCCAGCTTCTCTTAGCTTATCCAGGAATTCTTGCCTGTCTTCTTCTTCTTTCTGAGTCATCTTATATCATATGAAGGCTAGCCTTCTTTCCCTTACCTTTTTGGCTACTACATTCAAGAACCTGAGCGGTCTTCTTTTTCTCTTTTATGTAATTTATTAACATAACTATTAATTGCATTTAAAATAGCTCCTTTCAGACTTGTCCATTGCTGTTCTACTTCCTTCAGCTATTCCTATCCTGCTAACTCTTCCTTGAGAAATTCCCCCATTTCGGCAAAGTTAGTTCTTTTGCAATCTAGGACCTTCATCTTGAATAAGCTCTCTCCTCTGTCTTAATACTGAACCACACCATTCGGTGATCACTAGATGCCAAATGGTCTCCCACCGTGACATCAGAAACATTCTCTCCGTTTGTAAGCACCAGGTCCAGCATAGCACCATCCCACGTCGGTTCCGTTACCCACTGCTGAAACAATTCTGCCTGTAGGAAATCCAAAATCCCTTTGCTTCTTGATGACCCTGAGGCACATACACCCCAATCGACATCCAGCATATTAAAATCACTTATCAGTACTACTTCCCCTTTCCTAGCAATCTTGTGGATGTCTTCAATTAAGTCTCTGTCCATTTCTTCTATGAAGGTGACCTGTATATTACTCCAATGTAAATATATTTCCTTCCCCTCTTTCCAGTTTGACCCAGTGCTTCTTCCGTACCCTACGTGTCCTGCAGTTCTGTCACTTTAATATTATTCTTAGCATATAATACCACTCCTCCACCCTTTTCTCCTACCTTGTCCTTCCTGAATAGATTATAGCCAGGTATAGCTATATCCCAGTCATGGTTCTCTATGAACCACGTCTCTGTGACTGCCACTAAATCCAAGTCGCTTCAATCATTTTAGCCTCTAGGTCTAGAAGTTCTCGATAGAAGGGAAACTGAAGGACATAGATATATAAGACCTTCTTCCCTATATGCAAGAAAGGCATACAAAGCAAAATTACTGTGAATCCCTTTCCTGGAAGAAAATATAGCTTCTGGTTGAATGCAGTGGCAAAAAGATCTATGAAAAGATCTTGTGAGCAACTCTGCCATCCAAGGACCATTTGTGAGGTAGAAGTACTTGACTCAGTTTGTCAACCAGGATGTTGTCTCTCCCTGCCAGGTATGTGGCTGAAATACATTCCGTGTGCAATTTACCATTTTCACATTCTCAAAGTTCCCAACATAGGAAGTACAATCCTATTTCTCCCTAGTTGCTCACACTGTACATGGCCATATATTTGTCTGTTTAAACCAGGATAATCTTGTTGGACCAACAATCTCTGAAAGCCCTTAGGGCTTTCAATATTGCTCTTAGCTCTAGAAATTTATCTGCTGAAGTTGTTTTTGAGACCCTCGCACAGGTGAGTCTGTAGGAGCCAATACCCATTGCAGATGTTTTGATGCCATAGACGACTATACTTTTGATGTCTCACAGTATAAGTATTTTCTACACTCCTTCCCTTTGGTTACTAATTTGTGAATTTGTTCAGTCTTCTCATTTCCTCTCTTTTCTGATGATTATGACAGCGTTTCCCGAACTCACAGGGGTGCCATGGGGCAGATGGAAGGTTCACAGGCAAGCGCTGGGACATCACATGTCAACATATTTAAACAAAGTTGAATGGAGTTCCAGGAAAATCTACATGGCCGGGGCAAGTTATCGATCATAGCTCAGCTGTGATTGGTCATGGAGCTTGTCTGGCTCCTAAAAGGGTGATCCTGATTGTGAAGCAAGGAGTGAGGCTCTTTCTTTCCAAATCAGGATCACTCTTTTAAGCGCCAGACAGGCTCCGGTGACCAATCAGAGCTGAGCTGTGATCGGTAGCTTGCCCCAACCATTTGTGGCAAGAAAATAGCGGTCCTCTGTCGTGTGAAAAAGGTCTTGTACGCAGCTGGCACAGAGAAGAGATATAGGTAAACAATTAATCCTGACCCTGTAAGAACGGCGTTTAAAAAAATCACGAAACCAAGGGGAGGCTTCTGGGTTAGTAGCAGGCACCATGTGGAAATCACTGTTGCTGCCAGGGACCCGTTCATACAGAGGGAGAATTGTGGGTGGGGTGGTGGAGGGAAGGAGAGATGCTGCATGAGGAATGAGGGGCATATGTGTTGGACATGAGTTGGAGGGGGAGGAAGGCCTGAAATCTTGTATTCGAGGGAAGGGTGAGATGCTGCATGGAGAGGGGCCAGAGAGGGATAAATGTTGGACATAGGGGTGGAGGGAAGGGAGAGATGGTGAATGGGGGAGAGAAGGAGAAATGCTGGACATGATGTGTAGTGGGGGAGGGGTGGTGCAGCAAAATATTTCTCAGGACACTAAGGGTGCTTTGAACCGAGAAAGTTTAGGAAGCAATGGATTATGGCATTCCTTTTTTTTCCATTTTTAATTTATGGACTGCCTTATTATGTATTCAGGAAAGGCAGGTTATTAAATTTAAGAAACCATAAACCATAATGTTCCATAAATACATGCCAATAAAAAGATAAGAATGCTTTGCAGGATGAGAATATAGAATTCTTCAAAACTTTTCTCTCAAAAGACTCAGGTAACCGAGGAGTGAATCTAGGAACTTTTAGCTCTTTTGACAATCTGACCACTATCGAATAGCACAAAAAACTGACTGCATCTTGAATCTGGGAACCTTCTGAACTCTAAACATATTAGGGGGGCACATTTTCATTTGTACCTCCTTCAGGATTCTTTGAATGGGTACTAACAGCTGCCTTGGATGGGTTGAGCAACTGAAGGATATCCAATGCTTCTGCCCTGGACTGATCCTCTTTTTCTAACAAAAGGGACAACATGCACCATCTCCATTAAAAAATATCAATAAACAAGAGTTCTTCAGTTGGGGATTTCTGCCTCTCATGAGGTGGGGAGTGATCTGAAGGGAAACCAGGTACCCTTTCTCCCAGAAGACCTCTGGCTCTTCTTCAGAGTCCCATGAGCACTCAGAATCAGACTCATAAAAACACTCTGCACCTCAAACTACTGACACCTGAGTCAGGCCTTGGCTAGGAGCATTGACACACTGAGGATTCTCGATGCAGTAAAGCTTCCGCACCTGAAACAGTGGAAATTGGCGGCGGCTGATAGACTCTGAGACTTCAAAGCCTCAGTGTCTGTAGCTCCTGTAGGCAGTGCATGGGTCTTAAGGATCAGCTGGATTACTTCTAGTGTTGACTTTGACGATGCCAACGCAGTATTGCATCAAGCAAAGAACTGCTCCATGCTTTCCTCAATGTCTTCGTGAGCCGATTCTTGACAGCTGCCATTGGCAAAAGCATGAACATCACAGTACGAGCAGCCATATCCTCCTGAGTTACCTGGGTTGTATCAGAAGTAGGGCTTCAGATCTGTGAAGGTTGTCGCACCCTTTTTGATACAAGATGAGTGGTCCTCACATTGAGGGTGCCTGGAAAAAATCCCAGTTGCCTTGGTGCCGTGCTTCAAGGGATGATGTTGAGACACCTCAGCCTGCACCAGATGACCAGCATATCTCTCTTTCAACACTGATGAAGTTGAGGATGCATCCTTTCTCTTCTTCAGATGGAAATCTATGAATGCTCTGGATGGCTTCCACTATGCTCAATGATGAGCAGGATTGAGACACATTTGATGTTGACTCATATCCAATGCCTGATGGTTACGGTTTATTGAGACTTGGTTTACAATTTAATTAGAGAAATGAAAGGAACTACAATGCACTGGATAGAAAGGAGAGATCAAAAACCAGAGAGAACAGAAATTAGAAACAATAGGCCATACAGCAACAATGACAAAGCAGTCAAGAACCTGCCACACCCAGGAAGACCACGGAAAGACAGGTAAGTTTTGAGAGCAGATCTAAACTTGAAAGATTGCTCAGCATGAAGGGACAGTAGAAGGGAATCCCAGAGAGAGGAAGCAACAAAGAAAAAAAGCCCCTTACCTGGTATTACTAAGGAGAGTGGAAAACAGAGTGGACAGACAAGTGATATTCAGAGGCAGAGTGGAGCACCCCCAAAGGGATACAAGGGTGATATCAGTGATGCAAGATAGGGGGTCAGCCTGAGTACAGAAGCTTATGAGTGAGGGTAAGAATTTTGTAATGTATGCAATAGTGGGAATTAACTTGCTGTAGTAGCTGTGTGAATAAAATTCTTTGGACAATTTTTGAAATAAATGAGATTGAAAATAGGTCTATAATTCGAGGGTAAGGAGGGATTCAAGGGAGGGTTGCTTGAGGAAGGGGTGAACCACGGTGCTCTTCCAAGCCAAAGAGACCTGACTAAGGGACGTGAATGGTGAAGACAGGTAGAAGCAAAAGGACTAGTCTGTGAACAGTCAGCTTCAACCAAGGGATGGAGATTAGATCGAAAGAACAGGCAGTAGGCCTAGTAGAAGCAAAAAGCTTAGAGATCCGACAAAGAAGGAAGAACAAAATCTAACCAGGTACTAGTAGGAAGAGGGATTGGAGATCTAGGTCTACAAAGAGAGGATTAGGCGCTGTCGAGGATGCCACAATTAATGCTGAAGGGGATAATGATGAAGGAAAAGATGACCAGAAGGAAGAAAGCTTGGTAGAGAAATACAAGATAAGATGAGCCGGCAGGAGAGAAGACATTGCAGAGAACAACTTTCTAGGCTGATTACAATAAGTATTAATGAGAGTGGTACAGTAGGAGTGACACTCTAAGACCCACGGAGAAAAATGCTTTCTTTTTTCTTTATTTTTCATATATCAAATCCAAGAACATATCTTGTACAGAAAAACGACGATTATATTCACAATGTTAATAAAGAAAACAATAATATATTACTAATAGCAGTTTACAATCCTCTTATGTTAGTCCACAAATAGAGGAGAGAGACAAGGCACAATATATAGTAGTAACTATTTAAATTCTCATCCAGAGACCTGTAAGGGAGATACACAGGGATACTAATCTTTAACTAAGGAGTCGATGTCGGCACCATTTCTGACTTTGGGAGTGGGGGTAATTACTTTCTTGGATTCTATGAAAGAATTCAAATGTAAGGGGTCAAAGAAAGTATATTTTACTGAATTCAGTTTCACTACACATTTACAGGGGAAATTCAACCAAAATAATCCTCCCATCTGAAACACTGTGGAACGTAATTTAAGAAAATGTTGACGCCTCTTTTGTGTTACTTTGGAAACGTCTGGATATATTTTTATTTGGTAATTCAAAAAAGTTTCTTTTCTATGTCTAAAGAATTGTTTTACTACCCAATCCCTGCCTGGTTGTAAGACAAATGTGACAATAAGAGTTCATGGTTCCAAACCGATATTGTCAGTCTCTATTATTTGTGAAAGATTCAAAGTCTCAAATACTGGTTCAATTCCCTCAGATTCAGGTTGTCCAGCTATAGTTGACATTTTATATGGTTGAAGATAGTAAATATTTGATATTGGAGGACCGAGAAAGTTTAGGAAGCACTGGATTATGGCATTCCTTTTTTTTTCCATTTTTTAATTTATGGACTGCCTTATTATGTATTCAGGAAAGGCAGGTTATTAAATTTAAGAAACCATAAACCATAAAAGAAAAGAAATGGCTACAGACTAAAGTGGAAAATTTAGAAAACCAAAAAGATCAAAGACACTACGAATAATAAATTTTCCTAGGCAAGAAATGGTGGCACCTCTACTGACTTTTAAAAAGTATATGTTTGATATTCTAAAGATACCAGAAATATCTTTAGAATATCAAACATATACTTTTTAAAAGTCAGTAGAGGTGCCACCATTTCTTGCCTAGGAAAATTTATTATTCGTAGTGTCTTTGATCTTTGTTGGTTTTCTAAATTTTCCACTTTAGTCTGTAGCCATTTATTTTCTTTTATAATATCTATACTTGTATCTGCTGAGACTTTTTAATGTCCTTAGCATTTTCTTCAGTTTTACCCTCTATAACTTTAATTTTTTCTCAATTTTTAGAATGGCTTCATTTGGGGATTGTATTTTCTGAGATAGAAATATCAGTTTCTGAGAAAAAGCCGATTCCAAAGTCAAAAGTGCTTCCCATATTGTTTTGAGAGTAATGGTTGAAGGTTTAGGCAAAAAAGAAGACTTACTTAGCGTTGCTGAAATATTCTTAAGAGTCTTCGAAAGCTTTCCTCTCCGACTCACTAGATTTTCTTTCAGGAATGCCATCGCCATGCTGATCCCTGCCCCTCTCCATCGGAGCGATCTGCAATCGACTGCAGGGGTCTGACTTAGCTGCAGGAGCTACTTCCACCACTTCGGGAGGTATAGGAACCTGCACAGACACTTCCTGCTCGATCGCAGGCATTGGCGGCGGATGCCTTAGTTCGGGGCTGAATGAGATATCCACTTTCTTGTTGTGGAAGCGTTTCTCCTTTCTCTGCTTCCACAATCAGTGAAGAATCACAGCTTCCCTGGATTCCTGGTACAACGAAGCGGTCCATAGCCCCGATTAAAGGTGAGGGAGACGCCGCAGGGCCTGGTCTTTGCCTTCCTCTCCGTTTAGGCATTTCTTTTAAATTAATAGGAAAAAAGATAACGCGGGCATAGGAGCTGCTTCGTCTTGCTACCTTCAGGTCACCATCTTAAATCTCTCCAGAGAACAATGCTTTCAATGCGGACATTGATAGATTGGTCTTATCCACACTGTAAACATTTCATGCTGTTCTTCTTCCCAAACTCACTGACATCTGGGAACAAATACTACAATGAAAGGGATCATTATGTCATGTCCCAGGCCTTGCACGCACCAATAGAGTACTCGTAACAGATATGACCCTATTGCATCGTGAACACCTTTACAAGATGCTGGGGGGTCTTCTTGGATATGCTGTCCAGAAAAATAGCTGCAAAAAAACTAAAATGACTTGATGTTGAAAATGTATTTAAAATATTTATAATTCGTTTCATCAAAATAAACTACCTGGACAGGAGCTCAAGGCCTAGTAGCCCCTGTATTGAGCTGAGAAAAAGAAAAACATAAAACTGGTTGGTAAAACCTACTTTTGGAAAACTACAGAACAGTGACACACACACACAAAAAAAAAACAGCAGCTGAAAACTGAAATGACTGCTGAGGTGACTGTGTTGCTACAGACATTTGGTTGACTCAGCAGAAAGGATTGAGGGGTCTCACAGCCCAGCAGCAGGCAGAAAGAGGCATGCATGTGCAGTGAGACTTTCTCAAAATAAGTTTCTGCACAGGCTCTGCTGGATGACATCATCCATGTGGAAGATTCATCTATCCTGTTTGTCCTCAGAGAAAATTATTCTTAGATCTTCCTAATTTTGAAAGATCAATTGCCACTTTATTTAAAAGACAAATTGATTTAATATGTTCCTCCCAGTAAACTAAGATCCTTCCAGGATGATCTTGTGTTAAAGAGAAAAAAAGAGACCCCCCCCCCCCCCCCCCCAAGGTTAACAGTATAGTAAAGAATAAAGGGTTAAGAAACAGATCTCAGTAAAGGTGACTTCTTACTGCTGTAAGACACAGAAAATAAGAATTTGCTGATATCAATTAAGCCCAGGTGCAGTATAGAATTGTCAGATAGGTGAAGGGAGTTATTCGGAAGAATGTAGAATTGTAGGTAGCTGGACTTTAGTGTGTGTGAAATTGATAGATGAGTATTGTTTCAATAGCTACTTGTTTACTAGTTACTAGTTTACTCAGCAAAATTGTTTTAGGAACATTATGGAAAACAACACTTTCTATATTTATATTATAAAAGAGGTAGCCAAATAGGGCACCAGACTAACCCTTTCTCCTCAGAATTTTTTAATGTTCTAAAACTCTGACATGCTCTTGCCATTCCAGCGGAAATGCAGTTAAAATTATACCTAGGCCTTTTCTCATGTAGCTCCTTCTCTATGGAATTCTATTCCTGGAAAGATGCAACATACTGAAGATTTAGCATTTATGAAGTTGTCTCTCTTTACAATGGCATTATGTCTTTATATTCTTCAATATGTATATATTTTTATTTGAATGCTTTTATGTTTATTTTTATTATATGCATGTTTACTTTATATTAATATTCCATGCCACCTTGAGCTCTTGAAAAAAGTGAAATTAACTAAATAAAATTTATTGACCAATTCCTTTATTAAAAAAAAAGGTTCAACAAGTTCTTTGATAGACAGAAGAGGATATATGGTAGAACTTAATAAATCATATGAAGATCATTTTTGATTTCTACTCTTTTTCTAATTTTTGGACACCACTCTTTTTCTTACATGGATTTTGTGGCTTGCTTGGCTATAGATAGATATATTTTTAAATATTTCATTCAGGACACAGCCACCTTTGACCTTTCAGCAGATTCAAAGTGAGATTTATTCAAAGAAAAAAAACAGCAACAACCCCCCCCCCCCCACACACCTCCCTGAACAGATATTTCCAAGGACCTGCTTGCATGGACCATCCATGCAAGCAGAAAAGGCCTAAACCCTTTAACTGCCACCCAATCAAAAGCAAGGTTGGGTTTTTCACTAGATCCCAATAAGAAAGCCAACCTTTCACTCACTGTATCACAAGAGCTGCAAAAACCAAGACATTTCTTAAATCAATGACCCTTTGCAGTCTCTGACAACTGGAATCCTTGAGATTGCCAAGCATAGTTACAAACTGCATCTCTTGAAAAGCCCTCTGAATTGCCCGACCATAAGGATATTGAGGCCCTCTGCATGCCAAATCTGCTCAGGCTCAAAATCTCCCTTCTTATTCCAGGTACATCCTAGAGCCACAAGAAATTCAGAGTTTAGACCAAACCCAAGACTGAATACAATAGTGAAAGGATATTTATGATATAAAAAACATTGATCTTTCTCCTTTGAAACAAGGCGGCTAGCTGTGTCCACAGAACATCAAGGTAGCCTAAACCTAAATACATACAAATAATAATCTTTCCTTGATAACACACTAGACTAATACATACGTGGAGGGGCAGAATCAAACGGTGGCGGCCACTCAGGGGCCAGCTCAGCAAGTGGGTGGAGCGAACCGTATTTTCGAAAAAGATGGCCTGCCATCTTTTTCTTCGCTAATATGGTTGGGCCCGGCCAAATGTCAGACATGGCCGGGTTTGAGATGGCTGGCATCAGTTTTCGCAGATAATGGAAACTAATGCCGGCGATCTCAAACCCGGCCAAATCCAAGCCATTTGGTTGTGGGAGGAGCCAGCATTTGTAGTGCACTGGCCCCCCTCACATGCCAGGACACCAACCAGGCACCCTAGGGGGCACTTCTAAAAATTAAAAAAAATTTTTAAATAGCTCCCAGGTGCATAGCTCCCTTACCTTGGGTACTGAGCCCATCAAATCCCCCCCCCCAAAACCCACTCCCCACTACTCTACACCATTACCATAGCCCTAAGGGGTGAAAGGGGGCACCTACATGTGGGTACTGTGGGGTTTGGAAGGCTCCCATTTACCACCACAAGTGTAACAGGTAGGGGGGGGGATGGGCCTGGGTCCACCTGCCTGAAATGCACTGCACCCACTAAAAACTGCTCCAGGGACTTGAATACTGCTGTCAGGGAGCTGGGTATGACATTTCAGGCTGGCATAGAGGCTGGCAAAAAAGTTGTTTTTTTTTTTGGGGTGGGAGGGGGTTGGTGACCACTGGGGAGTAAGGAGAGGTCATCCCCGATTCCCTCCGGTGGTCATTTGGTCAATGGGGCTCTTTTTTGAAGCTTGGTCGTGAAAAAAAAGGGACCAAGTAAAGCCGGTGAAATGCTCGTCAAACCCGGCTTTTTTTTCCATTATCGGGCGAAGCTGGCCATCTCGTAACCACGCCCCCGCCCCCACACCGCCTTCTGTACCCAGCCTTGAAGTTTCGCCGGCTCCATGATGGAAAGCAGTTGGCGCCAGCCAAAATCGGCTTTTGATTATACCGATTTGGCCGGGTTCAGAAGATGGCCGGCCATTTCCCGATTTGTGTTGGAAGATGGGGGGCGATGACTTTCGAAAATGAGCTGGATAGTAACATAGTAGATGACGGCTGAGAAAGACCTGCACGGTCCATCCAGTCTGCCCAACAAGATAAACTCATATGTGCTACCTTTTGTGTATACCGGACCTTGATTAGTTGCCATCCTCACAGCACAGACCGTAGAAGTCTGCCCAGCACTAGCCCCGCCTCCCATCCACCGGCTCTGCCACCCAATCTCTGTTAACTTCTGAGGATCCCTTCCTTCTGAACAGGATTCCTTTATGTTTATCCCACGCATTTTGAATTCTGTTACCATTTTCATCTCCACCACCTCCTGCGGGAGGGCATTCCAAGCATCCACCACTCTCTCCGTGAAAAAGTACTTCCTGACATTTTTCTTGAGTCTGCCCCCCTTCAATCTCATTTCATGTCCTCTAGTTCTACTGCCTTCCCATCTCCGGAAAAGGTTCGTTTGCAGATTAATACCTTTCAAATATTTGAACGTCTGTATCACATCACCCGTTTCTCCTTTCCTCCAGGGTATACATGTTCAGGTCAGCAAGTCTGTTCTCATAAGTCTTGTAACGCAAATCCCATACCATTCTCATAGCTTTTCTTTGCACCACTTCAATTCTTTTTACATCCTTGGCAAGATACGGCCTCCAAAACTGAACACAATACTCTAGGTGGGGCCTCACCGAAGAGCAATTTCAAGAAATCTTCTAAAAATATTTGAATAAGGTAGATGATTATATCATCCTAAAAATGCAAAGTGAAAATTATATATTTTATGATACCTCATTTAAAAAAATACAATTAGGGACCTTTTTACTAAGATGCAGTAAGCACCAATTAATGCTTATTGCAGGTTAAAATGCACTACCACAGCGTGCGCTCAGGTAGCCATGGTAGTTTTTACATTTTTTAGCTCTGGGGGCATTTGGAAGTGGACAGTGGACGTAGCTATGTTAATTGGTTAACATGGGGGTACTGCCGTGTGCTGATCAGGATTAGCATGTGATCCATTACCACCTACAAAATAGGTGTCAAGTGCTCATGTAATAATGGCCATGCGCTAATGGGAAAATTAGCCCACGGCCATTATTTCAGAAATAGGAAAACTGGCCATTTACCAGCAGCACTAATAGTGGCCTTAGCGCATGGGAAAAGACCCACGCTGGGGATAGCGCAGGCCAGTGTTTAATGCTGTTTAGTAAAATGGCCCCTTAATTTGCACAAACCCTAGTCTAAATAATTCTTTTCATATATGTTATCACTTAGGAAAAAAAAAGAGAAAATTCATCTTAACCATTTTGTGT